>NC_090447.1:202831063-203139221 GCF_031143425.1 Pleurodeles waltl
ACCACTTCTTTTCCCAGGGACTCTGGGGCGACAGGTTCTTTTCAAGTGGAGCTGTGGCTGCAAGTTTCCTTTTTTTTCCAAGCACAGACCCGCCTCATATGCAAATCCTGTCCATGCCCAGTGCTGGCCCCGTGTACACACATAGAAGAGAAAACAAAACAAGAATTTGACCTGAATGCTGTCTGTGTCCAGGGTCCCCATTGCCAGTGGCCTGGCTCCCTACCTCCCCCGGCCCTCTGCTTCTGGGCTGCTGAGGACAGTTAAAGGAGGAAGGCCTGGATCCAGAACTGGTGCCGGTGCAGCCCCTAAGCAGAAGCTTGCATCATCTCCAAGCCACTGACCGGCAGAAAGCAAAGCTGTAGCCAGGGGTCTCCTTGCCTGTTGTAGGACAAATGTTATCTTCGTTTTGGGCAGAGTGTAAAGTGCTGCCCACACAGTGCAAGCACAATGTGCATGCCAGTGAGCTCTACTTGACTGCCAGGTTAGTGGAGTTTTTGGCTGAACTCCGTAAACTCTGCCAGTGGAGTGCAACTCTCCGCCCACCCTTAACAGTGATCTTTTGGAAGTAAGGCATAAATCATTGCACTTGTTCCTTGTCATGTGTCATGTGTGTACCAATATGTGCTACAACATTTTATTCTAACACACAAATGGCTAAATCTTCATTGCATGTAATGTGTTTCTAGCTGTGTTTCATCAATGTAGGGCAAGGTGCACGTAGCACAACACAGAGATTTGTTGTTGATATTCCACAAGATACTGGGAATGTTGATTGGCTTCTTCCTGTGCTCATACAATGTGGTACTGCCATATGTATGCCTATTGGGCTCATTGATGAGGAATTCCCTTTGTGGACTAGGTGATATGGTTCCTGCTGGTGACAGAAACCACTTTAAGTCTGCCTATTCACAATTAAATGGTAAGAAGTATCCTCTCCTTCCGTGTTCAGTTTGTATGCACAATAAATCATGGCCACGGGTGTAGAACATCGTTGTCTTGTCTGATTTGCTATGTGTTTGACATGGGGCATGACTAGTGATGATGCAATGTACTGAAGCTGGTATATGGGTACACACATATATGTGTGTTTAGGTGAGACATGGTTGTGCTCCTGAGCTAAACCTTGGATATGTTCAACATATCCATAATTACACAAATATATATTTATACCAGTGTTAAGGTCATGTGGCAGTACATGCATACAAAGCTAGATGTGTGAAAGACAATAGCAGGAAATTAGACAGTTGAAACTTTTTTTTTATTTTAGTGAACAGGAGTCATGTTGGAGGAAACCATATTTGTAATTGCCACAATGTTAAGAGTCCAAAATCCAAAATACTGCTGCTGTCAGAAAGGTATCTGTGTGCAGAAATAGTCCACAGGGTGAAGGTGTGACACAAACTGGGGGGAATTATGGATGATGTATCTTGGCGTTGAAGGTACTGCCATCCTCACCTCTTGGTAATTTTCTGGGACGGCACCGCTTTCCAGTGTGGGGGGATCCACAGCTGCAGAGAAAGGGGTGTCTGATGGCGTGTCTTCTTCTGGCAGGGCCTCTGTTTCTGTGGTTCCTGCAGATGTAGACAGTCCTGACAAAGTTGAATGACAGGTAAAGGTTGATGGAGCTGGGAAAGCCCTGCACAGGTGGGTGTAGATGTGGATCAGCACCCCTATTTGTGAGCCCATGTTGGAGTTATGGGCCTCCAACTGATTCTGTATGTCCCTATCCAGCTGCTTCATTTCCCTCAGTTCAGTGAGTACCTGGCCCATCACACCTTGGAACTCCTGGTAGACTCTCAAAACATGGCCGAATATGTCCTGGTTGTGAATGTCCCCAGTGGCCTCACCCTGCCTACCCACAGGTATCGTCCCACAACTCATTCCACAAAATGTCTGTGCCCTTGGCCCAGGGTACCCACTCCTATTGGTTCTTGGTTCCCCTGTAACTGGGTAGTAATTGTCACATTCTTATCCAGGACTGGGGGGCACACAAAGGTGGTTACTGTGCTAGGCACACAGGTTGTGGTGGATGATGTTTGCTGAAGTGCTGTGGCTGGGGTGAGAGGTGTTGTTTTGGGCCCTGTGACACTCACACCTGATGTCTGCCCAGACAGGCCAGATGGACCAGACCCTTTCTCCTCATCCAGATCACCAGAAGTGCTGTCATCCCTGATGGCTTGGTCCAGGGGTGGTGTGGGTGTCTCCTCTGTCTGCATGGTGTTCTGCTCGATTGACCTGTTTTGAGATAAAAAAACAACGTTATTCTTGGAAGTGTGTTGGCTATAACCTAGTCTTTTCTTTACACAGTGAGTACAAACCTAGGAAAACAAAAAAGTAGAGATTCATATTTGGATATGTTTCATTGGTCTTAAACTTATTGTGAAGACATTTGTAGACATGAGAGTAATGTCCTTAAATAATGCAGCTCTTTGGATGTCCTGAGGTGTTTCCCTTTTGTATTGATGTCTGCACATGACATCTCCCCAACATGCTAGCAAACACAGTGGAGATTTCACATTTGTATCTGACCATTTCAAAGGCCTAGCTGTGTACCAGTCAGGGGAGAGCATAACTTGTTTGCATATTTCACATTACTCATTCTGTGGCAAGTGTTGTGACAATGTCAGACAAATAAGAATGTTGATAACATTTTTTGAATGTTTTGAGTTGAAAATACAAAGCTTCATGGTATTGTAGTCTTCTAGGAGGTTCCATAAATCAGGAGTCATGATTCTTTTTTTCAGCAGGGCTTTTTTCTTCAGATGAACTTCTCCCAGGTGCAGGAATGTTTTAAGGAAGTAGTGGTGGAGGTTCCAGATTTATCCTGTGGACTAGCCAGTAATTGTAGGGATTCTAATGCCCAATGTGAACAATTTTCTCCTGGTCATCCCACCTCCTTTTCAGCACTTCCTCTTTGCCTTATTGCACAATTCCCCAAAAGCCCTGTTTCAAGATTGCGGGAGGTAGATGCCACAAGGCAGGCCTGTCTTCAGTTTTGTAGCTTGCACTTACCTGGCAGGGTCAAAACTGTTTTTCCCTCATGCTGTGTCTAGAGCTTACCTTTCTAGGTCGGTCTTGGGAATAAAAAGAAGAAGCACTCTTTGGCATCTCCAAGTCTGAAGGTGAAGTACTAGAGCTGTCCTTTGTTCTGCCAGCAGTTCCTGTATGCTCCCAAATGGCAAATTCCTGCTAGGTTGTCAGAAGTTAACACCCATTTGCCATTCATGATTCCAACGGCAAGCCATTCTCCTCTGAGTTAGAATAATGAACTCTCCTAGTCAAGAATGTGTATTTTAGCTCTGAGGTGTGATGAGCTGTGGAACTGATTTTAACCCATTTATGACTCAGGCACACTAAAGTACATTTTTTACAAGGTTGCTTTTCTCCTTAAGTTATCAAAAACCTGATTCTGCCATCAAGTCAAAGTTTAAAAATTAAAAAGGAGGTAGAAAATAAAGATTTTAATCCTACCTAGGCCTAATAGAAAAAGGTCTAGCTGGACCTAATGAGTGAAATAGCTTCTGTTTTTTATTTCACAATTAGGACACACTAACCTCTATATGTAAAGTACTCTATGTTTATATGTTCTCACTCTGCCCTGCGGGCTTATAAGCATCATTTTAAAAGTAACAAATGGGTTTATATAAATAATCTTTTTCTACATTACACAGGCTGTTTTCTCTGCCATATGTCACTCTAGTGCATGTAAACTGCAGCATAGCCAGAACATAGGGCCATATGTACGAACACATTTTCCTATAGACACAGAATGGGCAAAACTGCTTGCTACATCTGGCCCATAGTGATGCTCCTAGCAGAAATATATTTTTGTCATATATGTGGGTGGTGTAAATAAACTGCACAGCCAACATCTGACATTTAACTTTCTATCTCATAGACAACCTTAAAGCACTGTTTACAGTGGACCTAAAGGGAAGTTAAACAGACAAAATAGGGAGTTGCATTGTACAGTGCACCCATCAGAGAGGATGTACAGGTACTATACAAATGTTTGGCAGTGGCAAATTTCACAGAGTTCTAAAGGCAGCAAAACAGGGTCCAGAAAAATGCAAAAACACATGCAGAAAAAGCACATTTGCTACAGTGCATTTCACTGATTTGCTCTACTTTGCATAAAGCGAGCATTCCAAAGTTGATACTTGTGAATTTCAACACTACCATCCATGGATTTTGATGGAAAGCTAGTTCTACAAATATTTTCAAACTTGGCTTTGCATAAAAAATAATGCTTTATTGAGACAGGTATTAAGTAGGAGAAATGCATTTATTTCTCCTAACATATAACACATTTCATATGTGCTCCACTGTAAGCCACACATCCAGTGTGTGAAATGTTTTAAAGTTTGTCTATGAATAAGATTTTGTACAGAAAGGATACCCTTCCAGTTCAAAACCTATGCTAGACATCACAAACACACCTTTGCACTATGGTGCAAAAGTTTTGACATGGTACCAGGCACTCTGGCCCTGATTTTAACTTTTTCCTGCAAAACTGCGCTAACTCAGTTTTGCATGAAAAAGCATAACGCTGACTAGCACCATTCCAAGACGCCGGCCGGGCATCATATTTATGGTATGATGGTAGCCGGCAGTAAGGCCCGGCTAGCATCATAAAAAAGGACGCTAGCCAGGTGGGGGAAATGTAGGGGAAAGAGGAGGCTGTGCGGCAAAGGATGACGCTTGCATGGACACAGGCGTAAATAATGCCTCCAACCTGTCATCCTTTGACATGCAACCCCTACGGACATGACTCCTGTCTTAGTAAAGACAGGAGTCTTGCCCCCCAGCCCAATGGCCATGCCAGGGGACTTTTGTCCCCTGGCATGGCCATTGAGCACAGTGCCATTCAGGGGGACCCAAGTTCGGCCCCCATATGGCACTTAAAAAAAATATATATATACTCACTGGTACTCACCTGTAACTACCTGGGATGGGGTCTCCCTATCCTTTGCTGTCCTCCTGGTGTGGGTCGGGGTGGGTGGGGGTGTCCCTGGGGCCAGGGAAGGGCACCTGTGGGCTCTTTCCATGGTCTCTGACCATGGAAATATGCTCACAGGTCCCCTTATGCCTGCCCATACCGAGGTGTTAAATAATGGCACTAAGCAAGCTGAGCGGCATTATTTAAGGGACCCATCCCCTCGTGCTTGATTTTAGCATGGGGGATAAATATGGCGCTAGGGCCGTAGCAGCATAATTTGAACAGAAACTCCTGCCTTGCATCTCATTGAGGCAAGGTAGGTTTCCATGTCCAAAAAAGGACTTTAACTCCATAACTTTGGCGCTAGACGTGTCTAGCGACAAAGTATAAATATGAAGTTAGGTTTGCTCTGAATTAGCATGAAAAAAACTGATGGTAATTTAGTGTGAACCAAGTCTAAATATGTCTCTCTGTTTGTGCTACAGCAAAGGGGAAAAGAGCAGCAGAAGACTGTGGCCCTGATTTATACTTTCTCACGCAAAACTGCGCAAATGCAGTTTTGCATGAAAATGCATACCTCCTGCTAGCGCCATCCCAAGAAGCCAGCCGGGCATCATATTTATGGTATGACGGTAGCCAGCGGTAAGGCCAAGGTAGCTCCATTAAGAAGGACTCTAGCCGGGTGGGGGAGGCATAGGGGAACCAGGAGGTTGTGCGTCAAAGGTTGACGCTACTATGGACAGAGGCATAAACAATGCCTCCAACAAGATTAGCGTCATCCTTTGACGCACAACCCCCATGTACATGACGCATGTCTTAGTAAAGACAAGAGTCATGCCCCCCAGCCCAATGGCCATGCCCAGGGGACATATGTCCACTGGGCATGGCCATTGGGCACAGTGCCATGTAGGGGGGACCAAGTTAGGCCCCCCCATGGTACTTAAAAAAAAAAAAGAATACTTACCGGTACTTACCTGTACCTACCTGGGATGGGGTCTCCCTGTACTTAGCTGTCTTCCTGGTGTGGGTGGGGTTAGGAGGGGGTGTCCCTGGGGCCAGGTAAGGGCACCTGTGGGCTCTTTCCATGGTCTCTGACCATTGAAATATGCCCACAGGTCCCCTATCGCCTGCCCATACCGAGGCGTTAAATAATGGTGCTAAGCAAGCTTAGTGCCATTATTTAAGGCCCCCATCCCCCTGTGCTTGATTTTAGCATGGGGGATAAATATGGCTCTAGGGCCATAGCAGCATAATTTGCATGGAAACGCCTACCTTGCATCTCTTTGAAGCAAGGTAGGTTTCAACATCCAAAAAATGACTTTAACTCCATAACTTTGGCACTAGACTTGTCTAGCGCCAAAGTATAAATATGGAGTTAGGTTTGCACTGAATTAGCATGAGAGAAAAGTACGCCAAATCGCCGCAAACTGAGTATAAATATGCCCCTCCGTTTGTGCTACTGCACAGGGCAAAAGAGCAGCAGAAGACTGTGGCCCTGATTTATACTTTTTCACGAAAAACTGCGCTAATGCAGTTTGCATGAAAAAGTATACCGCCGGCTAGCGCCATCCCAAGATGCCAGCTTGGCATCATATTTATGGTATGACGGTAGCTGGCGGTAAGGCTCAGCTAGCATCATAAAAAAGGACGCTAGCCGGGTGGGGGAAGTGCAGGGGAAAGAGGAGGCTGTGCGGCAAAGGATGACGCTAGTATGGACAGAGGCATAAATAATACCTCCAACCAGACTAGTGTCATCCTTTGACATACAACCCCCATGGACATGACTCCTGTCTTATTAAAGACAGGAGTCATGCCCCCCAGCCCAATGGCCATGCCCTTGGGACTTATGTCCCCTGGGCATGGCTGTTGGGCACAGTGCCATGTAGGAAGGCCCAACTTAGGCCCCCCTAAGGCACTAAAAAAAATAAGAATGCTCACCGGTACTCACCTCTTCCTACCTGGGATGGGGTCCCCCCATCCTTAGCTGTCCTCCTGATGTGGGTGGAGATGGGGGGGGTGTCCCTGGGGCCAGTGAAGGGCACCTGTGGGCTCTTTCCATGTTCTCTGACCATGGAAATATGCCCACAAGTCCCCTAACACCTGCCCATACCAAGGCATTAACTAATGGGGCTAAGCATTATTTAAGGCCCCCATTGCCCGTCCTTGATTTTAGCATGGGGATAAATATGGCACTAGGGCCTTAGTGGCATTTGTTGCACGGGCACGCCTACCTTGCATCTCGTTGATGCAAGGTAGTTTCCACATCGAAAAAATGATTTTAACTCCATAACTTTTGTGCTAGACGTGTCTAGCGCCAAAGTATAAATATGGAGTTAGTTTTAAAATTACGCTAATTCAGTGCAAACCGAGTATAAATATGCCCCTATATTTACTAAATATGACTCTGGCTGCCCACTCCCCCAGAGCAGTGCAGCACAGCACAATTGGTTGCTATGCTACATTATGCTATTTATAAATATCTCTACCACAAAGTGCCAATGTTAGTCAAAGTGCACAGGTGACTGGATCATAGCCATTTTTTCAGAGCAATCATGATAGAGAACAGGCCATGTAATCCTGGTGGATTACCTTGGTCAATAGTTTACCTTTGCATTTTCAAGTCAAAGATGAAAACCTCCAGCAGGGTGGGACTCTGTGACTGGTGAGGGATCCACAAGTCAATATACAAGGAAGATAAGATTCCACTGATACCTTTGGTCGCTGGCTTATTTCACCTTGATACATACTCTCTTTTCTGGAGCTCAGTTTATCCAAGCAGGACAAAGAACAGTGCTATAGCCAGTCAGAGGCACCTTGCATTCTGGGTCCTGCTGCCCTTTGATTTTTGGCAAAAGATGTGCAGAATTTGTGATGTCCTTTTCAAAATATGTGGGGTTTTTACAATACATTGTGCAATACACAAAATACATTTTGATGGTATTTACAGTAGTTTTTCACCACACGCGTTTAATTGGCACAAACAAATCACAAGAAACTGGCAGGAGACTGAATAATTTGATCTGTCCTTTTTATAAAGTGCTCAGATGCCCCAAAAGGGGTGCTCTAGTGCTAGAACTTGCTACAGACCTATGAAGAAACTTGTAGATTGATGCTGGAAAATACAAGTTTTCAAATGCTCCCTGAAGATGGATTCAGAAGTGTTCAGACGAATGTGGAAAGGGAGGCTGTTTCTGAGTTTGTGCACTAAATAGAAATGTGAGTAACTTCCTTGTTTGGAGAGTTTAAAACGATGATGCACAACCAAAAAAGACCCTTAGTGCATAGGTTGGACAGTAGGTGTGAATAAGATGTTTAATATAAAGAGGCCCTCTGTGTATATAAGGCATGACAAACATAGCAGAGAGTCTTGAAACTAGCCAGTTTGGCAGTTGGAAGCCAGTGCAAATCTTTCAACTGGAAGAAGATGGAATGATGAAGAATGTTCAGACGAAGATGAGATACTGCATTTTGAATGTCTTGCAGCCTGAGAAGGAAGAGGAAGAGTCTGAGAAAGGCCTTAGTAGAGGACATTACTGTAATCCAGACATGAGGTGATGAGAGACTGAACAACAACTTTCCATGTAGGTATAGGAAAACAAGTAGCAATATTCCTAACACTGCATAGTAGACCAAAGCAATAAGCCAGTAGTTTATTTTATTAGGAAAATGTAGGTTAACTTATCAACTACCCAAATGCCTAGGAGTAGGTATAGAGTATGTGAAGGACAAAGGTTGTTAAGCCACCAGCTAAGAGATCCTAGTGATGGCTGATCACCAGCTGTAGCACATCTGTCTTGTTAAGATCTAGGCAGTTGAGACCCAGCCACCTAGCTACTGCTGACAAACAGTTTTTGAGTCGACCTGAGGTAGAAACAGGACAATTAGCTACTAACAATAAGCTTGACATAGGAGAATGTGATGAAATTGAAAGAGAGTATGATTGTGGTCAGCAGTAGAAGATATGCATTAAATAATGAGGGGCTTACGGAAGATCCCTGTGGCACTCCACAAAGTAGAGAATATGCAGTAGACATAAAGGGTTTCATAGTGACATTAAAGAACTTGTTAGAGAGAAAAGAAAGAAACCAGCTCAGAGCCGTTATACAGATGGCTTACTCGTGAAGCTAGTTATTTAATCTGGCATGAAGCACAGTATTGAATGTTATTGAGAAATCCAAGAGTATCAGAGTAGTTGTGGGGCCTCGATTGAGGAAAGCACACCAGTGCTCTGCAACAGCTAGCAAAATAGATTCTGTGCTATGCAGCGTTCTCACACCAGATCATGACTGATGCAGGAGTTGATTGGTTTCTAAGAACTGAAAAAGTAGAGGAGTATCATGTTTTTCAATGATCTCAACTGGTAGACACAACAAGGAGGTAAGTCTGTAGTTGACAAGGCCAGGAGAGTCCAGAGGAAGCTTTTTCAAAAACGGTATTACTACTGCATGCTTACAATTGGGAAATTTGTGGAAGTCTGAAGTGATAAGCTGAGTAGGTCCCTAATCAAAAGATATGTAGCAGGCGCTCCATGAGCAGGACCATGAGGTGGAGCAGTGTCAAGGGGCGGGGATGATTTAACGGTGTTATCAACAAAGTATAACATTTCAGTATTGATAAGAAATAGGTCAAGGAGAGAGGAGCCTGTGGTAGAGAAGGAATGTTTTTTTCACATTGTTTAAAGAAACTATATGGGCTTCACATAGTCTTTACATAAGCTCGAGACACCGTGATAGTAGACATAGAAGAAGCGGGGTTGGTAAATGTTTTCACAATAGAGAAAATTTCAACAGAAGAGTTATAGGCAAAATTAATTTTGTTAGGCTAGTTACCTACCGAACAGTGTCAATGACTTTCTGGTAGATTTTAATGCAGAGTTACATTTCAGTTTGGCAGTAGAGTTGTAGTTGCAACTACCTGAATGTAGTATTGCTCTATCCTTGCATCTGAATTCTACAACATGATCACTAAACTATGGGGATTGGCCTGATTTGTAGGACATGCCTGTATTTTAAGAGGAACAGCATCTTCAAGGATGGTGCTAATCCACTGCATACAATTTGAAGAGGCATTTGCAATGTCTTCACATTGTGAAGAAAATACTTCATTTGAGGTAAGAACGTCTCTCAGTGAGGCATGTCTTACCAAATCTTGTCTCCCACTGGTAAAAATTATACAAAATGTTGAATTATACAGAATGGAGAAAATTTCACACATTTCAGTTCTATTGAAAGATTTGACGTAGGGATGGCAGTGTTAAAAATCTCCAAGGATGGCATATTTGAAAACTGAAGCCACCAAAGTCCTCTCCAGGCTTTGTTGCTATTGTTACCTCATACGCTCTTCGTTGGAAATTTGTCATTGTTTTTAGTTTGAAATCTTCCAGTAGGATAAGACTGGAAGCTGAGGTCGGGCATTTCTGTACACGGTTGTGTACCTGGATACTACAGTCCTACTGATGCTGCAAACCTCCCTTTTGAAAGCTCCTAGAGAAATAAATCAGGTAATCTTGATGGCTGATTCTGCATCTAGTTCAGATTGACTTGGTACTTCATCCAAGTTTTCTGGAATTCAATTGTTTTAAGTTGCCACTGCTTTCTTTGATTGGAGGTCTTCTTTTGAGGAAGTCCCAAAGTTACCAAACAGAAAGCGACCTCCTTCATTATAGTTTATTTGGATACAATATGTAATTCATTGGTACAATCCTTGACATGACAATTATGCTAAGAACCACATTTAAAAATGTTGATCAGAGGAAAAAATTTCTTATAATTAGTTAATATTAAACAAGAAAGTGGTCTATCCTATTAACCCCACTATACCTGAGTAAATTCAAGCAAAAAATAACAAGTGGTATAATAGTAGGGAAAAATATAATCATCAGTATAAAAAATGAAACTGTAAATCAGTCATTGAAACTGCAATTTAATTACATTGTCTCAATTCATTATGTTTTAATCAGACGTAGGAATAGCCTATACACATTATAGAAGATATTATAAACATAAATAAATATCCAAAAAGCAGAAAATGAAAAAAACATTCATGAAAGATTTAGGGGGTCATTCTGACCCTGACGGGCGGCGGAGGCCGCCCGCCAGAGTTCCCCCCTCCAGAACACCGCTCCGCAGTCATAAGACCGCTGCGGTGATTCTGGCTTTTGCACTGGGCTGGCGGGCGGCCGCCAAAAGGCCACCCGCCAGCCCAGTGCAAAAGAGCCTTCCCACGAGGACGCCGGCTCAGAATTGAGCCGGCGGAGTGGGAAGGTGCGACGGGTGCAGTGGCACCCGTCGCGTATTTCAGTGTCTGCAATGCAGACACTGAAATACAATGTGGGGCCCTCTTACGGGGGCCCCTGCTGTGCCCATGCCATTGGGATGGGCACTGCAGGGGCCCCCAGGGGCCCCACGACAACCCATACCGCCATCCTATTCCTGGCGGGAGAACCGCCAGGAACAGGATGGCGGCATGGGTTTGTCAGAATCCCCCATGGCGGCGCAGCAAGCTGCGCCGCCATGGGGGATTCCCAGGGCAGCGGAAAACCGGCGGGAGACCGCCGGTTTTCCCTTTCTGACTGCAGCCAAACCGCCGCGGTCAGAATGCCCTGCGGGGCACCGCCAGCCTGTTGGCGGTGCTCCCGCCGACCATGGCCCCGGCGGTAGTGAACCGCCGGGGTCAGAATCACCCCCTTAGTCCTTCGATCATCTCCTTATTTCAAAGCAATGTGGTTATAAACAATACTTGCAATGTTAATCCACATCAGAGAGATGGTTGCATCATGTACGCATTTCTATATCGCCATTATTTTTATACACGTTTACAGAAAGATGTGTAACCTAGGATATCCTTATGGGTAGTATTTGCAATTCCTCCAACCTCTCCTTAAATACAAAAAGTCGACGCGTTTTGGCCACCTTTAATTACAGGCCTCATCAGGACTATTGGAGAGAGAAGTACCTATAATAAATACAAAAAACAAATCCCCAAAAGAACAGCTCAGGACTATTGAAACCTCCACTGTGGGAGATTCTATTAAAACTTATAAATAGAAACAAATACCTAATAACACAAATGTTTCCACAGACTGATCTCATTAGTAGCATGGTGACTGATGCAAAAGTGAGTGATAATCATTAAGTACGGAGTCCCCTATAAGTGACAGACCTATTTCACAGATGCTGCTATCCATGTGAGACTAATTAAAGTGCTGCCACACCTTGCCCAACATGCCAAGAACATGGATTTCTATATAACTGCTTCTTTTGAATTAGGATCAGTCATAAACTTTAACCCGATTAAATTCTTCCTAGAGAACAAATCAAGTGGAGGCTGCCCGTCAAACTCAACCTGCCACTTGACCACTGGTGCTGTAAGGACACCGCCGGCCCTGTGGAGAAGAGAGCCTTAACATTGATGCCGGATCGGAATCGAGCCGGCGCCAATGTGGAGGTTCAGCGGGTTCAGCAGCACCCATTGTGCATTTCACTGCCTGTAATTTGGGCAGTGAAATGCGCAACGGGGATGTGCATGGGGGCCCCTGCACTGCCCATGCCGAATGCATGGGCAGTGCAGGGGCCCCCAGCAACCCCATTCCACCAGCTTTTCCACGGCGATGTGAACCGCCATGGAAAGGCTTGCGGAATGGAACTCATAATCTGGCGGATTACAACCACTGGGACTGCCAGGCTGGAGGCTGTCTCTAGCCTGGCAGTGTCGGCGGTATTACCGCGGCATTTTAACAGCAGTCGTAATTTGGCGGATCGGACCACTACCGCGGCTGTCAGATGGCCACCCCAAGATCGCCAGACTTGGAATGACCCCCTCAATGTTTCACAAATGTTTTTTTATTTTCTGTTTTTTTGTACATGTATTTATGTTTATAATATGTTCTATAATGTGTATAGGCTATTCCTACGTCTGGTTAAAACATAATGAATTGAGAAAATGTAATTAAATTGCAGTTTCAATGACTGATTTACAGTTTCGTTTTTGATATTTATGATTGTATTTTTCTTACTATTACTGTTATTTTTTGCTATAATTAGTTACTAGTCACATCTGGAAGATAAAAGCTATTTCAGTTCCTGGTCGGACATCTGATTGGTGATTAAAAACTATGATGGCTTGAAACCTGCTTCATATCCAGACACCTATTTCCCAGCATAAGGTTGATGGCTTCACAATTTGGCCAATTACCTGCACTAGCCAGCCAACCAGTCTGGAAACATATCAGACCAAAAGCAGGTAGAATCTGCAAAGCCAAAAAGGTGGACTTCATATATTTGAGGGGTCATTCCGAGTCTGGCAGTCTTGAGACCGCCAGACTCGGGTTGGCCATCGGACCACCGTATTCGTGGTGGTCCGATCCGCCAAATTCCGACCACGGCTGAAATGCTGGGGTAATACCGCCGACACTGCCAGGCTGGAGACAGCCTCCAGCCCGGTGGTCCTGGCGGTTGTAATCTGCCAGGGCAGCGCTGCCCGCCGGATTACAAGTTGCATTCCGCCAGCCTTTCCATGGCGGTTCACACCTCCGTGTAAAATCTAGCAGAATGGGGGGTGCCGGGGACCTCGAGGGGGCCCCAGCACTGCCCATGCACTTGGCATGGGCAGTGCAGGGTCCCCTTTGCAGAGCCCTGTTGCACATTTCACTGCCCTCTTCACCGCAGGGCCGGCGGGTGGAAACACTGTTTCCACCCGCCGGCCCTACGGTGAAGTCAGAATAGGGCTGGTGGTGTCCTGACGGCACCAGCGGTCAGGTGGTGGGTTGGGTTTCGCCAAACTCAGAATGACTACCTTGATGTGTATGTTGAATAACCTGTACAAACTGTGTACATCTTTAATAAAAAAAGAACCTCAATCCTAGAGGCTACTGCACATGCAAAGAAGCAATAATAGCAAGGCTTAACCCAAGAGATCAATAGTTGAACTGCAAACTGGTGATATTTTTTACAATTCCCCCTCCTCTGATATAATACAAAAAAAGAAAACAATCATCACCACAAGATAATGGCACTGTGCTATTTTGATAAACTGCTGGCAATGAAATCATACAAATCAAACTTATAAGAAAGGGAATGGTTAGTCTGTGATACCTTTACTAGGTGTTGATCCTGGCTGAGACATCATTTTTCATTTGAATTATCATATCTCTTAATCAATTCAATTCAAAGAAGCTTTATTGCGGCTACAAGAGCCAAAAAAGCGCGAGCAGTAATAAATACAAATAAATGCACATGATAAAATAAAATTGCAGGTAAATATGGTGATAAAAGGGAATGAAATATAAATAAAAAATTCAAATGGAATAAAAATGAGATAAAATAAAATGGAAAGAAATTAGAAAAAATGAAATGAAGTGAAATGCACTCTGCAGGATGTTGGGACAGTCTTATTTGGAGTCTTTGTCCAGGAGAGTTTTCCCTCTAATAAGCCAACTAGCTCCGAGGAATTTGGCGATAGCGATCACTAGCGTTGGTCTGGTGTCTGATCTGAGGATTCGCAGAGCTAGCGCAGAGCAGCGTGCTCCCAGTAGTCTGCATGCCGGGGCCAGCCATTTCCTACGGGGGGCAGTATACGCGGGGCATGCAAAAAGGAGGTGAGGGAGATTCTCCACGGGGGCTTTGCAAGCAGGGCATGCGGTGGATTCGTTGTTTGACCAGCTGCTGGTGAAAAGTCTTAATGGGAGTGTTCCAATGCGGAGCTGGAAGTACAGTTTCCTTTCCCTTGGGGCCGTGATTAGGTCCCAAAAAGTTTCGTACTTGCATGACTCTTTTAGGTTGGCAAAGTCACAAGATAATGTAGTGTGGAGTGCAGCCCGAGTGTCTTCGTTGTTGGCCCTTTGCCAGTAAAGTTTCTTTAGTTCGCTTTTCGAGGGAAAGACTGACGTGGCTGGTGAGTTCCAGAGATCATCGAGCCCGATAGAGTGGAGTAAATCCTTGATGGATCGTAGCCAGGGGATTCTGTGCAGGTGGTCGGCTTTTAGGATGACCTGTAGAGCTTCGGTGAAGATGACAAGTTCCGGAGTGGTCCAGAGACGCCGCCAGTACAGCAGAGGTCGCAGGCGGGCTTTGTGACCAATGCGTTTGATGCCGAGGTCCTTGAAAAGAGGGAACAGTGGGGTGCTTAGCGGAAGGGACACAAGGTTTCTTAAGAAGTTGTTTTCAGCGGTGGTTAGGTCTTGGGTTTTGGTATAACCCCAAAGTTCAGCCCCGTAGAGCGCTGAGGAAACTGCCTGGGCTTCGTATAATTGTAATGCTGGGCGAATTGGTTTTGTGTGTGAGAGGTGGAAGTTTTTTAGTAGAGCCCCAGTTGTTTGTCTTAATTTAAGGGCTTGTTTTCCTATGTGTGGCTTCCAGGACATGTTGTCAGTGAGTGTTATGCCCAGGTAGCTGAAAATGCCCACCTTCTCGAGTGAGGAGCCCTCTAGAGTAAATTTCCCTTTGAAAGATCTGTGGGGATTAAGGGTCATTAGTTTGGTTTTCGTTGCGTTGATTTCGAGTCCCTGGGATGAACAGAAATGCTCGAAGCACGCAAGGAGTTTCCTTAGACCACTAGGGGTCTTAGATATCAAGAGAGTGTCATCGGCAAAGAGTAAGACTGGGATTTTTTGTGTGCCAAGTGAAGGTGCGTCAGCCTGCAGTCTGAGGAGGGAGGGGACAATTTCGTTGATGTACAGGGAAAAGAGGGTCGGGGCAAGTACGCAACCTTGCCGCACACCCCTAGAGACGTGGATTCTATCGGTAAGTTGGCCCTTGTTGCCCCACCTGACTTGTGCGTAGTTGTCCTCGTGGAGTCGTATCAAAATGGCAAGGATGTGTTCCGGGATTCCCATCCGAGAGAGAGTGACCCACAGTTTGTTGCGAGGTACTAGGTCAAAAGCAGATTTGAGATCCACGAAAGCTACATAAAGGCTGCCTTTACCGATGAACACTGTTTTCCAATATAATAATAGGAATCTGAGGGCTTGATCAGTGGTGGAAATCTTCTTTCGGAAACCGGCTTGGAGGGGGCTAAGGATATCGTGGTCAATTATCCATTCTTCTATCTTCCCTAGGAGGCAGTGGCAGAAGACTTTTTGGACACAGTCAATTAGACTAATGGGTCTATAGTTACAGGGAAGAGATCTGTCGCCCTTTTTAAAGATTGGAATAACAATGGCCGCTTTCCAAGAGTCGGGAATTGGCGCCCCAGATGCTATTGCGTTAGCTAGAATGGTGAGATATCTTGACCAGGATGCTAGGTCTGTTGAGAATAGGTCTGCTGGGACGCAGTCTGAACCAGGGGCCCTGCCGCGTTTTAGAGTGCTTAGAGAGTAAGTTATATCACTTTGGGAGAACAACAGGGGTGCTGCGGTGGTTGGTGCTAACGAGTGAAATAGGAGGGGGCCCGTGCAAACAGAGGTGGGGCTATCATGATCAGGGGAGTACAGACTACTAAAGTGGGCTATCCAGTCTCTTGGGGCAATATTGGTTGTGATGTCCAAACCACTGGTTTCTGGGCCTCGCGCTGCCAGGGACCAGAACAGACTATAATTTCTCTCGCGCACAGCGTCGCTGAGTGATGTCCACCATTTGCTATCTTGATCACGCTTGGCTATGCATATTGCAGATTTATAGGACTTCCTAGCTACGCGGATGGCGATGGGGTCCTTGGATTTAATGGCTTGAACTAGGCGCTTGTTTAGGGACCGGCACGTTTTGTTGAACCAGCGGTGCCTGGCTTTGGGTCGTTTGTCGTCGTGGGCTGGGGGTGCTGAGAAGTGGGTTGCGATATCCCTAAAGCAGGAGGTGTGGATTGAGCTAATTTCCTGGTGGGGTGTTGCTGAACCTGCCTCTAGGTCCCTTAGTGTGGATTTTAGGGTGTTGTTGGCAGCATTGATGAGTGCGGGCCGGGCCACAATATTGACCCATTTTAGGTGTCTTTTGTTGTTGGCCAGGTTAATACCCTCGGGTGCTACTGCTGCGGGGTTAGACGTGGCTGGGAGGTTACCTAGGGCTAATGTGTGGACAGAAAGAGGGTTGTGATCACTTTCGGTCCTTTCGATGATTGTCATATCGATGACTAGAGGCCATAATCTTATATCGAATAGGCAATAATCGATTCTGCTGGTGTGGTTCGTTTTGTTGTATGTGTGACTACCGTTGGTATCTGAATTAGTTCTGCCATTTAGCGCCCTGAGTCCAAACTCCATGGTCAATGATTTTACCTGAATCGCAACCGACGTCCACCTTTTGATGGGTGCAATGGACAGGGCGGGGATAGACCAGACTTGATCTTCCTCGCGGGTGGACCTGAGATCGTCCCAGTCAAGGGGTTCGAATGTGACGTTGAAGTCCCCAGCCACAATGGTTTTATGATGGCGGGGATAATTTTGTAAGAGGGCTACGAGGGCGCAGAGGGTTTTGGAGACTTGACCCCCCCTGACCCCTCGAGCGTAGATATTAAAGATGTTCACCACAGAGTCAGGCCCAAAGGATAGACGAAGGCCTAACAGGTCGGGAGAGGCGGTAGGTAGCTGTGATATATGGCAGCTAAGTGATGTTTTGATCCAGATGGTCAGACCCCCTGAGGGCCTGCCTCTCGTGCTGGCCACAGCGGGGATGTGGAAATTTGAGTAGCCTGTTCGGAAGAGTGGGTCGAGTGACCATGTTTCCTGTAGGAGACATATGTCATGTTCGTCAATAAATGAGGAGAAGGATGGAAGGGGAAGAATAGGTTTCAGACCTGCCACGTTCCATGAGACAAGTCGTACCCCAGATTGTGACTGAGTTGTCCTACCTAAGTGCCCGGGGTTTTTGAGGTTGGCTGTCAGGGGTTGGTTTGGCAGATGTGGCTGGGGGAGCAGGGATGGGTTGATGCCAATGTTTGCCCGTGAGGTTTGTGGTGGTTGGTGATGTTCCTCTGTTGGAACAGGCCTGGTCCTGATCAAGGAGATGCTTGCGGGCCTAGACAGCAGCTCTAGGTTTGGTGGGCAATGTGCCTGCAAGATGGGTGGAGCATCGTTGTCATGATTGCTCGGTGAGCCGGAAATGGTCGCGGTATCATGGGTAGGGGGGTGAATACATGGACAGACAGTGGTGGGGTAAAAGGAGGATCTGGGGGTGATGGATGTTGGAAGGTTGCAAGGTTTGCCTGCATAGATTTTAGGTGGAGCTGTGAGTCAATCATGTTTACCAAGAGGGGATAGGTTTTCTGCCGGGTGGTAACTCGGGCGTTCCTCGTGGAGCGTGGGTGACCTGGGCTGTTTAAACCGGATGCGTGAGTGTGCAGGTGGGCTTGTTCTTGCGTCTAGGGCCACCAGATTGTTCGCCATGGTCCTGTTCTTGAGTGTCAGTTTTAGGATATCAAAGTGAGTTCCCGGATCTGGCCGTCGTACTACGGTAATTAGGTCCTCACGTATTATGGATCGGCAGCCTCTAACATGGCGAATCCAGTGGATTGCCTTGTTTTTGATAGAGTCTACCCCTTCCTTGTGCGCCAATGTGGTTAACTTGGGAACGTTAACCATTAGAACTATATTACCTAAATGGGACTGGTCAGTGGCAGGTTGCGTAGAGTATTTTGAGGCAGTGTTGCTCATGGGTTTGAGGGTATTATGATAGATGTCTAGTGAATTTCCTATGCCTAAATTGTGGAAGAGGGGAGACTGGTGGGAGTTCATGGTCTTTTCTTTGGTAGGGTGAGGGCCAGCGTGGCTAGAAGCAGAGGAGTTGGGCGAGTTTGTTGTGATGCCTGATAGGATTGGATTTTGGGCAAGGTTACTGGTGGTCGCGTTATTTGCGTGGGTTAGCTGTTTTACTATTGCAAGTAATGAGTTAACCATATGCTTGAGTTCTGTGACTTCCTTCCTTAGAGCTTGTATGTATTCGATATGCTGTGGGGTTACATGGGGAGAGTGCGTGTTGGTTGCTGCTGGCCCATCTGCCAGGGTGTCTGGGTTGATGTCGTCGCGTGATTCAGGGAGGTTGGTTAGGGGATTGAAGCGGTTACTGAGCTGGATGGAATCGTTGATGGCAAGTGGTAGGTCTTCTACTAGGGAGGGGGCCGCGTGGGTGATAACGTTCCTACTTTCACCCGCCCCTGTAGTGTCAGTAACTTGTTGCCCTCGTTTCATGAAAATCTCAGCGATTTTCATGGAACCTTCCTTCCTGCTAGTTGAAGTGGGCCCCTCCCCAGTTGCAATAGAAATGTTTCCCTGGGGGCTAGTTAGTATTCCGTTGCATTCGCCCAGGAGAGAGTCGATTCTATCCATAACGCAATTGCTAGCAGCATGCTTATGCCTTTTTCGCTTGGCTTTTAGTACTGTCCCGGCCCCTGCCTCTATTGCTTTCCTTTTGCCCATCTGATGTTAGTGTAGGTGCAGGGTTAAATGATAAGGTGTCAGATTAAATGGAGCAGCTGACTGGGGAGACAGAGTAGGAACTAGCAAAAGGGACTGAGTACAATATGGCCTTCTTGGGAGATAGATGTTAGGGGGGTGGCCCAGCCCAGCCTCTGTCAGCCGCTGACGGGCGCAGGACGGGCCCGCCCTTGGCCCGTTTTAAAGGGCTCCTGCCCCGCCTCCAGAGATCACGCAGCGCTTCCCGCGACGGCGGGAGCGCGAACAAGTTTTAAAGGGCTCCTGCCCCGCCTCCAGAGATCACGCAGCGCTTCCCGCGACGGCGGGAGCGCGAACAAGTTTTAAAGGGCTCCTGCCCCGCCTCCAGAGATCACACAGCGCTTCCCGCGACGGCGGGAGCGCGAACAAGTTTTAAAGGGCTCCTGCCCCGCCTCCAGAGATCACACAGCGCTTCCCGCGACGGCGGGAGCGCGAACAAGTTTTAAAGGGCTCCTGCCCCGCCTCCAGAGATCACACAGCGCTTCCCGCGACGGCGGGAGCGCGAACAAGTTTTAAAGGGCTCCTGCCCCGCCTCCAGAGATCACACAGCGCTTCCCGCGACGGCGGGAGCGCGAACAAGTTTTAAAGGGCTCCTGCCCCGCCTCCAGAGATCACAAAGCGCTTCCCCTCTTATCTCTTAATCACTTTTAGTGCTGACATTCTATTAAGAGCAATTTTATCAAGAAAGACATACAATTATTTTGTTTCACTATGCACAGATGCATTTAACCTTTGCTTTTATTTAATAGTATCTGTTTATAGTTGTAATATTGTTATGGATTTAATTACCTGAAACAATACAATTGATTGATATAATAGAAACACAAGTATAATAGACATGCTAATTAATATAGAGTTTTTATTGTGCCAACCAACTAGTAGAGGGCCCTAAGTAAGCTTTATGTCACACACACACTGACCTAGACTTCACAGGCAATATTAAAGCAACCAGCAATGCTAAACAATGCTAGCTCACATCAGACCATAAACTTATAAAATTCAATAATGCAGATATATCAAACATGAACCTGCCCAGTAAGTCTCTGCAACTTTAACTCATTTTGGTAAAACAGCTTAATTAAATTAAGGTGACTCACAGAGAACTTAACAACAGTTCTGTTGACTCAATGCAATGCATAACTAAGACTCTTGACTGAGTCAAAGCAACCGGCAGTGGTACAACTCAAATCATACCATACCAAAACGGAAGGGACAATCCTTTAATGCAACTCACATTGATAGGACACTCCTGCAGGGGTGGAGGAAATTTACTTTTTTTTAGGTCACTACATTCTCCCCACTTGCTTCAACAAAGCAACAGCTACTGTACCATACCAGAATGTCATGGCCTTAATATTGCCTGACAAAAATATTGCATCCTAAATACTGTTTACAAAAATATCACTGCAATTGAGTTCATAATAGAAATTCAGTACTGGAGTTATATGACTTTATTTTTATTAATGACATTCTGATATACAACAATAAATTATTCAAGGGAAACTGTTGCTGTTTTCTATATGCTGGATAAGAAGGTTATGAACATTCCTATTTGTACAACCCCCAAGAAAGGTTACTGTTTTTGTCAAATCGAGTTGGGCATGAATCTTTATATCTGGGAATATGTGGTGTTGTGGTTCATGTATGTTTCCTATGTAGTTAGGTTAACTATATCAATTTGTGTTTTTCTTTGCAAGATGCCATATTTTACCACTAAGATTACTTATCCCATTGCAAATCAAACAATCCAAATTCCACGTCAAAGATTCATTTTTCTCTGAATTACAAAAGCCACCAACCGTTCGCCCCACTAAAAAATAAGTAAGCCCCCAAAAACGAAAAGCCTTACCACAAGCAAAAAAGTAAAATATAGCATAATTAGGCCGAAAAACATTTGTAATGACATTGATAAAATTACAATAGATTTATTTAGCTGCCTGATCAGAGAAATAAAATATAACCATTGTAAGAAAGTTGATTGTTAATTGGGGTGTGCTACTGTCCTCCATAAGGAATAATAACAGTCCTTGTCAATGTGATCCTTGAAAGTAATTACATTACAATGAACTCAACCCCTTGATAGCTATGGCACAGAGCAGACAGGTTAACTCAGGGAAATGTATAAACAATTTATACAGTACGGAAACACTAATAAGGTAAAAACATCAAGTCATAAAAATCCCAATCCAAATTAGAAAAATGGAGTAAAGTGTAATAAACAAAACAACTTCAAATGAAAAAAAAATCCAAAAAGGGAAAACAGAGGTACACATTTTTAAGATGTTTAGTAAAAATAGTGCCAATAAGCTCTAAGAGACAATGAAAGTTAATGGACAAGTATTCTGGGACGTATGCACGATTTGAGGCTGACTGCAATGGAGCCCTGGTTGGATATGCCAAGTAGATTTGTCCTGGTGAAAGTTTAGAAGTAAAACAAATTGAAGAAATTCTTCATCCCACTTCAGCAGGGACTTTGTCACTTTTTTGCAGAAATATGTTGACATTTTATCTAAGACTCAAAGCAGAAGAAGAGTTTGTTACTTTTTGGGAAGAAACATCTTTTTCATTTGGGACACTGCTGAAATTGTAGCTGCTGCCATGGAGCTGAAGGCCCAATGCCTAAAGAGATTGGTCTCACTTGCACTCTTGAGCTTTCGAGATTTCTTACTGTAAATTTTCTAAGTTCTGATGCAGAATGGGACTTTGTTTTATTTTCAAAGGTGTGGAGATCTGCATATGGGCCAAGGTGGAATTCAGTCTGACATTGGGGAGCTGCTGATCAGACACTTTACCCTACATGTCCCCTTGAAGCACTGAAGCTCAAGAGGAAAGATTTCCAAGAGCCTCTATACTTTCTTCGGTGCCCACACAACCACAGGAGTACACATCTAATGCCTCCGGACCCTTAGGTGAAGGCACTTAGAGACTCTAAGGGTGTCAGACAGAGGGCAACACCAACATCCAGTGAAGCACCAGTTGCCACTGGGAACCTGGGCACTTAAGAGAAAATTATTCTTACAGCTTGTTGTGCCCCTGTAGCCACACAGGAGGTCAGCCAACTGACCCTTCGAGTCCACTTATTTTTTCCTGGGTATAAGATGAAGCAGGTCTTGTCCCACAGGACTCATCTCAGGTCACAGACAGCAGGTCCAGTCCTTCTCTGATCTTCTGCAGGTCCAGAAAGTGTACTGAGGAGGATGCCTTGGGGTGCCACATTTATGGCTGATACCAGCAAGATGGTGGCAGTCACTCCTGCTCACTCCCTAAATAACTGAGTAAACATTCCATAGGGCAACTCTATCTCTGCCTACTTTTTCAGTTGTTCCTGCTTGCCTCACCTCAAGCCACCCCAAAATCCATGTGCCACTGCATTTTCAAGATCGCAAAAAACTTCAGCTACACAAGCTTGGGCTCTGAGATCTCAGAGTGTGTACGAATGTCTTGGGGAAATCACCAGTGTCCTCCTACATCTAATACTAAAATCCAATTTGAAAAAGTCTTAAACCTACAACAAACCAGGCGACCTTAGTCTAATGAAACAACGCAGGGTCCCTCAGAGACTAGACAGGAGATACACAATTATCCTTATCTTGTCCTGATATTCCTCTTCAGAGCACAAACCTTTTTCTTGTGCTTCAGGCACACCTGTCAGAAAGTGTTTGGCACTGTTGTGCGGACAAAATGTATTATATGACGATGGGGAGGAAGATGGGGGGGAACATCTGGTAGATCGGTATCAGTAACTAAGATATACAAAACAGTGGTGCCCAGATTGATAGAAGGTAATCAAACCTAGTGTAATCTGTTCAGAAAACCTTATTCATTTTAGCACAAGCGTCCTCACCCAACTGGAGGTTCAACACTGGGCCCCCCTCACATTATTGGAAACAATTCCCAATGTGGGTGTCTATCCTGACCGTGCAGGGGAGCTCTTGAGGACTGAAGTGGGTCCATTGTAGTTGATGGTGGACCCCAATCAACAGGTGTGAGTGAAATGAATAATTGCTGTAGAGAGGTAAACTGTTAAAACTTCCTTCTGGTGGTAACAGAAAGTTTTGTTGGGGTCCCTAGTGGGTAGGATTAAAAGCCTCTTAGACAAGTCATTCAACTCCTGTAAAGAAGGTTTACAAGGTGATTAACACCTTGGATCAAAAACAATGAATAATGAGAGGTGCCCAAGGCTCTTTCCTTTCTGACATCAAGAGTGAAAGCATAACAATTTTCTCAAACTCATGCAATACTGAAAATCATAGCACATGCATGGAGACCTAGTTTCAATATTTATGTCTCTCTTTTGCAGCCACCAATGACATCAGATTACTCCTAGACCACGGCCACACCGCAGCACTCATACTCCTTGACCTCTCAGCAGCTTTTGACGCGGTCTCCCACAGCACTCTGCGCATCAGACTCCACAACATAGAAATCCGCGGAAGAGCCCTGGGATGGATTCACTTCTTCCTCTCCAGGAGGACACAGAGGTTCAGACTCACACTCTACACTTCCAGACCCACACGAGTCAACTGCTGAGTCCCCCAAGGATCCTCACTGAGTCCCACACTGTTCAACGCATAGATGGCCCCTCTTGCGGCCATTGTCAGAAGTCACTGTATGAACATCGTGTCATATTCCGATGACACACAACTCAACATTTCCCTCACCGAAGACGGCCAAAAGGAACTTTCACTCAGGAATGGAAGCCGTCACCACCTGGATGAGAGAAAGCTGCCTCAAGCAAAAGTCCGACAAGACTGAGCTCATCATCTTCGGAAATGCCACCTCAGTTTGGGATGATTCCCAGTGACCCACATCCCTCAGCACCCCCCCTCCACCGACAGAGCACGCCCGCAACTTAGGAATCATCCTTGACTTCTCCCTATCCATGACCCGCCAGATAAACGCTGTTGCCTCCTCCTGCTGGCACATACTCCGCAAACTTGGGAAGATCTTCAGATGGATCCCAGCAGACTGTCACAGGACAGTCACTCACGCTTTAGTCACTAGCAAGCTCAACTACGGCAATGTCCTCTACACCGGCACCTCAACTAGGAACATCAAAAAACTTTATCTCATCCAAAATGCTGCCGCCAGACTCATTCTGGCCTCTCTCACCGAGAACACGTCTCCCAACACCTGAGAACCCTCCACTGGCTACCGGTTGAGAAGCAAATCACCTTCAAGCTTCTCACAGACACGTGAAAGACCATACACAATGCAGGACCAGCCTACCTCACCACACCCCCTCAGATCCCTCTGCTCTGCCCAGATGGCCCTGGCCACAGTCCCTCGCATCCGCAAAAAACACCGCTGGAGGATGACCTACACTGCAGCAAAGAGCTGGAACAACCCCTCCCTTACACCTCAGATAAAGCACATCGCTCACCATCTTCAGGAAGAACCTCATGACATGGCTCTTTGGATGAGCCCCCTTACCCCCAGTGCCTCAAGACCCTCACGGGTGAGTATCTGCACTTCACAAATATTGATTGATTGATTGATTGATTGATAAGAATAAACAGAATACTCCAATTGAGGTGAATTTACAGAGAGATTTGTTCCTGAAGAAAGTCCATAGCAACAAATGTAGGGCATCCTATATAGGGCTGAAATATCCATCCTCAAGATGTTACCTGCAGAGTTAAGGCAGAAGCCCACATTGGTAGTAATAAACTCCAATCTGTGGAAGAACCTGGCAGTGAAGCATGCTACCACTGAATGGGTGAGGGCTTACATCCTAAATTGAATGAGGTTTATCAAATAGAATACATGAAGTTCAAAAGACTTCTATCAATTTGGGCACCATTGTCCGGGTGCCAACAGGATGCCCACAACTCTCATTCCAAATTTTCTGCGTTGCTCAGAGGATTTATGTCCTCCTATTCAGGTCCCCTTGTCAATCAAGAGGACATATTGTGTAGCTCCTCGGAGGAACTTTATACCTCGTTCTCACCTCAGTCAGGCCAAGTAAGGCTGGGAGTTGCTTGGGAGTTAATGCAAATTAGCCTCGAAAAACTCCGGGCAGGATAGAGCTAACATGCTCAAAGTCACTTTTCCCTAATATTTATCAAAAATTCTACTTAATTCTATTGGATTTTAGTAACTATTAAAATAGAGGTTTAATTGTTTTTCTAGATGCTCCCACCACTGAGATAGAGCAGTATTATTTTAATTTGCCCTCTGGATTCCTACACAGGATAGCTAGGATTCGCACAATGAATATAGTTTTCTGAGCCTTGTCACTGTAGGTACATGGCAATATTAATTTTCTACATGACCCTTTTCAAATACCATGCACCTTGCCTTGTGGGCTACAAGCCTACTTAGGGGTGACTTAATAATATTTCAAAGGTAAGTCTTTATCTGTGAAAAAGGGCTCTATGACAGGTCAGACTGCAGCTTTCACACTGTTGCAGTAAGACTGCAAAGGTTAGACCTGAAAGTCATGTTTGCACTGCCTCTTATTGTGGATGCAACGAAAAGTGCTGTAGGCCTCAACTGGCATTTAACTTACATGTGCTGACTGCATTTTCTATATTATGTACTAGGGACTAACATGCAAGGTAAATGTACTAATCAGGAACAAGCTTTTTAACATTTTTAAGAGGGGAGCATAGTCATTTTACTCTGGGTTAGCGAGGACAAGTGCACAGAGTTCTAAAGCCAGCAAAACAAATTGGCCAAAGATCTGGGGGGACGTCGTGCAAAAGATGCTAATTTCTTACAGCCCTGCTTTAAATAAATATTGTGGTTCATTTATTACACCATACTGTTGTATTGCACTGTGTAGTTACTATTGTTTTTCGTGTGCATTAAAGATGACCACACACTCTATCACAGTCTTTATAATGATACTAATTCTCACATATTTATTTGGTTCATTAGTAGTCTCTCATTTACACGTGTATCGTACATCAATCTGAGCCACTCATACTTGAAAATAATGCTTAATCTTTAACTTGCTAAGATGTTTACTTTAAAAAAGCTAATGTGCAACTTTAGTTTGGCACATATTGATATAGTGTCAAAAAATTGAGGTTTCTCTTCTAAAATGATCATTCTGACAGATTTGCAGATAAAAACGGAATCGCAGGCAGGTTTTATTCCAAAGCAAATTCCTCTGAGGCCACCTGCCCATTTACTGTAAGACAGTGTTGCAAAAGGGCCATGTTATTCATTCAGCATGTGTGACTTGAAAGTAATGATTGCTGCATTCTAAGTGGAAAAGCAGATTTTCCTGAAAGCTGTTTGTTGTGGGAATCAACCCGTAGTTTATTATGTTACCGGAAAGAAAACTAGTGAAGTTGCCACTTTTTACAGATGATGTATTTCAGTAACCAGGCGCTGTAGAGGAAAAGCCGAACAGAGTACCATAAAGTAAATAGAATGAATTTAAATTTCAAAGGGCAAAAACATTTAGTTAAAATGCAAAAAACATTTATCTCGATTCAGTGACGTTTTTCTGTGAGTAACTGTCTTAGGTGGTGTATCTTGTATATTAACCTTGGAATGAAGTAAGACGTAACTACTTCTTGAAAACAATTTGGGGCAGATTTATGAAAAGTGGCACTGCACTTAGTGCAGCACCACTTTTCTTGCTTCCCATAGTGACCCCCTAACACCAACATGTGTGTGCCGTATTTAAAATACGGCGCACCATGGCCAAAGTCAGGGGGGCTAGCGTCATAATTTTTTACGCTAGTCCGACGATTTACAGGATTATCGTAAAAAAATATTACACTAATCCTGCAAAGCACCCAGAGGCCCATTGAACACAATGGGAGCCTCTTTTTAATGCCTGCTCTTAGCAGGCGTCAAAAAAAGCCAATACAAATGACACAAAGAAATCTTTTATATTCCTTTGCGCCATTCTTTCGCCCCCCCTACCTCCGGAACGCCACCCTTGCATACATTATGCCTGGCTCAGGCATAATGTGGCACAAGGGGTTACAAAGTGGCTCAATGCAATCATTGTGCCACTTTGTTAATATGGTGCAGTGTTTTTGTCCTTCTAACGCAACATTAATGTACAAAACAATTGACGCTAATGTAGTATTGGTATGGCGCTAGGCTCACAGAAATCTGGGCCTTTGTAACTCAGGCTGTAAGGGCTTTGTCACCACATAACTGAAAGTTAGGGACTTTCATGGTATGACTCTTACAAATATTTTTTTTAATCTAGTCTCGTTTGTGCCACTGGTTGCACAGACGTTTGATTATCTAAGTGTGGAAGTGTATTGATGGATCTAGCATCACCACAACAATTTTATATCACAGTAAAAACCAATTCAGCATCACAAAAACGACATAGAGTATGGTGTCTGAACCATGAAGGTTTATTAGCAGGTGAATCAAAGTTAAAAGTTTAATCAGTTAATGGATCAGTTTATCAAAAGGGCATATATATCAAAACGATGGTTCACTCTAAGTTTATATATATTGTATAAAGAACTATACGAATCATAACCAACAACAGAAGAAAAAATAGAGGCAGAATCATTTCCATAATGAACTTCCCTACCCTAAATACGACATCATAAGTATCAAAGGGCACTTCTAAGCGGACGGTGTCAGCTCAAATGAACCAAATTAATGTTCACGTGAACAGCTGAAATGTTCAAGAGTCAAGAGTGAAAGCCCAAGAACCAAAGATAGGAGCATCAGCAGAGTGGGAATCCGTCTTCACTCTGTGAAGTCAAGTCGGGAATCTGAACTATTCTTAAAACACCAAATCCTGTTTCGTCGTCTTCTGGAAACAGGTAGACTCCCTGCGTTCCCATCCGTCGACAAAGGCTCACACAGCTAGACAACCTTGTAAATATCAGTAGTCTGGTCCTCCTGGTACAGAAGGCTCCGTCTCATCCCTACACACTGCATGAAGCACAAGAAAAATCAAATTATCATTAAACAAGCATTACTAAAACAAACAATCCTTCTAAATACCGGGGATGATAAGGATCCTGCAAGGGGAAGGGAAAATGTGAAAGCACACTGGAACTAACAATGCATTTCATAAAGAAATACTTCAAGAGGGCCTGGCCTACTCGCAGTTAGGGTAACATTAGGTAAATGTCAGTTAAATGGATTTAGCCATGTCATAAACAATTCATGGATTATACTTTAGTCATATAAAAGTAGCTTGGTTATATTGATATACTGAGATGTTTTAACCCACAAATCGACCTTTAAGTACACTGATTTAACATATAGTTAGTACAATTAAGGAGCACTTAAGTTATGATTCTCCAGTTTAGTCAGGCTTTATTACATGTTTTAGTAGAATAAGCAATTGAAATTAATATGTTTGAATGGGGAATACAGCATTTATATTACTGCTGCAAAGTTTGTATCAAAAGTACTTGTGGCAAACATACAATTTATTAACTTGGGCTGCATATAGATTCCTTAAAAAAATCAAGAAAGTTGGTTTACGTTTAATGATGGGACATGGCTCTCTACCCCTAAATGTAGTGTCGGAATTTGCAGAAAGGTCACACAGGCAATTGAGCTCCTACCTTCCCTGCTCTCAGTGTGAGGGGATCAGGCTTTGGAATATAAATGCTCAATACATGGTGTAGGAACTGGCTTTATTACAATGTAGCACAAATTTTGAGTAGCTAAACTCTGCCACAAACCAGACTGTAGCATTAAATCCATTTTGCGCACAGCCTAGACTCATGCAGAAGGCGCTCCTGTTCCACCTCAATAATATTCACGTGGCAAGAGCCTTGTTACTATTGTCCTGGAAATCCTGATTTGACCAGTAATTTGTTTACAAGATCTGCAACACTCCACAGATTTAAGAGTATTTCAGGAGGGATTTCGGCTTCTGTAAACACCTGTGATCTCCTTGTGAAAGATAAGAGGAAAACACGCAGTATGAACATGTCATTTCATATATTTAGAGTATTTCTGCTCCTCAAGTGTCTGTTGAACCCAATATTGGTACCTCAGGGGTGGAGGGGTGAGGGATTTTGGGTCGTTTTGCATCTAGTTCACAATGGGTGTATACGTACTGTATGCAGAAATGGAGGGCCAGAAAACAGTGCTTAAAATTTAAAAAAAAGTGTGTTCCAGGGCCCTTCCTAGGACACCAATGCAGCTTACATTTCCGATTACCCCTGTCAGCACTACCAATGACAGTAGAAACATAACTACTAACCATCACACTCCTAGAAGTGTGACAATTCAGACTTTTCCTGGTCACCCTAACCTATAGCAAGCATTTGCAATGCAATGGGTCTAGCAATTGCTCGAGTTAAAGCTATATGTGTTGTAAACTCCCAACTGGACTTTTCTTGCCACATAAACTGAAAAGCAAAAGTAAAACAGTTTCACATAAGTGAGCCGACAGCTGCCATGAGCGCAAAGCAGACACACAAAAGGAAAGAGAAGTTTTCTTGCAGTGAAACATATTGGCAAAAGTGCAATTATCCATGTAACCAGCAAAAGTACAAATATCCATGTAACAGGATTGATGTCATGCAAAGTGCTCGACTACAGCCCAGCAAGAGCGCGCTGCCTATGAAATAAAGAGAAAAGTAGTTCAGAAACCATACCTAAAACATGGAGCCTCGTATGTTTTCAGTAGTTGGCCGGTGTGCTCAGGGCGGGCTAAACATTGGAAAAGGCATGACGTATGCATGCCTTTCACTAATTAAATAAAGAATATTTTAAAAGGCAAGCCCATGAACCAACCAAACTGATGGGTGTCACATGGGCGTGGTTAAAAGCCCACAGAGAGATTACACCAGGGACAGAGCAATTTGCGCTCGACCCTAAAAATGAGGTGGGTTTCAGATATTATTATTTATTAATGTTTGAATGTATATTGACTTTTTAAACATTGTTGTTGTGCTCACCACGTGGTGGTACCGCTGTCATCATTGCCGGTGCAGAGAATTAAGTGCAGGTATTGAACACCGGAAATCACTGGCTTAAATTTAGCACTGCTGGAAAGCAAGGCAACCCTCTGGGCTGCTTTTATTTTGTAATGCCCAGGCATTGAATCGTGTGCCCTCCCCAAAAGGACAATGGTCACAATGCGATGATGTTATTTTCAAAAATGTACACTGTGGCATTGGAAAGCTGTCATACCACAGGGGAAGCTGGCATACGTGGCCAGCTGATACTTCCCAGTGCTTACATTATCCTTGGCAAGCAGTAACCATGCTAGTCAGCCAAATAAGAAAGTAGTGGGTCGAAGTATATAGAGTCTTGATTCTATGTGTGTATAATAGGAGTTTTTACAAGCAATACACACAGAAAAGCCATAAAGTGGCAAAATAATGTAGATGTAATCCTTCCTTTCCCTGTAAAAACGTTTGATAATGAAACATGGTTTGTAATCGAAGCATAAACCACATTCTAGTTAAGACTGCATTGTTCAAATAGCTAATGTTAGGCACTGAATGCTGCATTTAGAAATAAAATGTTGCATTTAAGAACCTATTTACATGCCCCGGGTGCTGCTGTTGTATCACTTTTTGTGACACACTGGCTGCGCATAATGCAGACATATATACAAGTCCATGCAAAGGCACGTTTTCATGGCCTTGTAAATATGGTGTAAGGGAACGCAGCGCAGGCCACTGCGGTGCCTTACAAAGCGCCAGGGAGGCATACCATGGGCAGTGTGATGGGTGTTCCCACGCAACATAACAATCTCTCCAGGGCAGACGAAACGAGGAGAAATATCTTTCTCGTAGCTTCCTCTTTCCATGTGTCCTGCATTCTTCAGAACACATAGAAAGAGGAAAATGCCGCTCTGGATTGTTTTTGTGCAGGAAGGTGTCCCTTGCTGCACAAAAAAACCTGCTGTCAATGCCGACAGCATTGCACCATGGTGCAAGTGTGCATGCATTGGCGCTAGTCAGCAATTGTGCACCAGCACAGGGGAAAAGCACAGAAATGCACCATATTTTGTAAATACGGTGGATTTCTGCCCATCACTGTGGTGCAGGGCAGCACAGCGAGGTCACTTGCTGCGCCGCCCTACACCACGGGGCTTGTAAATATGCCTCTTTGTATCTTTACTTGCTCATCTTTAATATTATGGGTTTTACTGGAAATGGTTTGCTTCCATACAAGTCTTAAATTTTACAGGAGAGATATGAAGGTAATAAGCAGTTTAAATTTACAAACTTCTAACTTGTTAAGATACTTTGGCTAATATCAGCGTAAGCATTGTCCATAGTATAATGTAGTAATGTCTTGGAATTTTGAACTTACCAATTCTGGTCGACAAATATTTTTTTGCATGCATTAAAACAGGATTTTAGAACATATGGTAATTTTATAGGTGATTTTATTGCATGTGATTTTATTGAATGCTATAAAATCACACTGGAGCAGAATGCATAGGAAGTTACCATCACAAACAGCACACAAAGAAACTAATACGAAGACCACCTTCATTAGGAGATAAGCAACATGAGCGTGGTGGTGGCAGCATATTCTGGAGTGATAAGTACTAGTTAACAGGTCCTTTTTACCCATTGTAAGCGGCTACAGGCTCACTCACCTTTTTAAACATTTCTCTGCTATGTGTTTACCTTACCCTTTGCCTACATCAGGTAGATGTGGTGTGCTGCACAGGCCAGGAGTAGTGACCCTTCGCTGGATGTATGAGTGTTTGGGAAGGGTACAGTACAGGGATAGAACAGTACTGAGTGTATGGATGCTGGTGAGAAATACATTACATGAGAGATGTAGTGTTGTGCAGTGTGTGCACAAAAATGCATGTGCTGGGTGTATGTGTGCTTGTGAGAAGTTCACTAGATAAATGGTGAAGAGTGCAGTGCACACATGCTGTGTGTGTGTGTGTGGGTGCTGGCAGTGTCTGTGTTTGCAAATAGCACACCATGGTACAATACAGAAAGGCTAAAATACTGAGTAGTGCACACAGACTGAATGTGTATGCTAAATGCATGTGTGTCTATAGTGGTACAATGCACAGAGGTGACAGTACTGGAGAAAAAGTGTGTTGTTAATGTACACTTTGTACAAATGTGCCTGCACTGGTACACTAAATGGAGGACCCTAGATTCCATTTTGGGAAGCCAAGGACTGCTTGGGGACAACATGAGGAGAAGAGGAATCCCTCAGACAGATTTGTGTATTGTTACATTCCTGTGAGCTGGATGGGACACACACTGGAGGAAGGGAGGATGGCCCTCGACTTTTACAGTTCAAAAGGTTGCTTTGATTCAGTGATAGATCACAAGCAAGGGAATTAGACACATCTGATGACAGGAGATGGGGCTGATACAGGAATCATAAAGAGTAGGGCTGAGAGCCCAGGATTAACCTTTCAATGCACAGCCTTCCAAGTGTGAACTCTGGTCACTCTCATGAACTGTGGTTTGGGACCACCAGGTTCAGAGTCTTGCCTGCTGTGTCAGACAACATTTCAAGAGGAAAGAAGAAAAGGAAAAATGTACACTTTACAAGATGCAGAACCCCAACTTAAAACTTTAAAGACTCAGACCTTTAATCACCTTTGGTTTCTAGAAAATGACTCTAAAATGGGAGGTTGAAACCCCCAAAACCCATTATCTGCTAAGCAGCCAGAAGGGCTGTGTAAGAAAGGGAACCTCTGCAAGACTTCTGCCTGTGACCAGGACAGGGGGCAACAGCCAGCTAGTCTCCCTGCTGGTTGAGAGGACATCACACAGGGGAACCAAGACCAACTGACCTTGAGCAACAGTGCTTACCACTTGCCAAGACCAGTGTGTCCTGTGAGAAACAGGAGATTGTTGGAGGGAGTTAAGTCCAGTGGAGAGCCCTACCAAGAGGACTCCTTATATGAGGTGAGAGAAGAATGGCTGTGCGGGCCATTGCCTGTGTGCAGGATTGGTCTGGCGACCCCCACATGCCTGGAGAGGACTGTTGTGATCTGAGCCATGTAAGGAGCACTGTGCAGGAAGCACTAGGCCCACACTGCCTCTTTGTAGCCACCCTGTATGCCAAAAGGGTCACCATTCACTTATTGGGCCAGGAGCATTGAGACTTTTGTCTGCCTTTATTGGTGACCCCGTCTACCATGGGGGCCGCTGTGGTGATGGTGATTGCGCAGGAAGAGTCTGTGCACATCTGCAGGCACTATGACAACCCTGTATGCAAGTAGGGGCTGTGTGTATCTGTGGCCAAGAGTTTTGGTAGTTGTCTGGATGCAAAGATTGCTGCAGTGGCTGGCGGGTCAAGCCAGCACACCAACTGATTCCCCAAGGATCATAAGGGCGCCACTGGAGATGCCACCAGAAACATTGCACCTTTGCTGGGCTCCAGTCAGGAACCAGAGAATTAAATTTGCACCCCCCCTATGAGGGGAAGAGTGACTTACCCCTTCCTTCTTGAGCAGGAGCAGCAGCGATTGGTGGGATGAGCCAGCAGTGTTCTGGGCACTACTGTCACGAATAAGGAATGGGAGCACCCGTGGAGGGGGCACTAAGTGAATGCTTCCATACTTCCAGAGCAGGTAAGACCAGAACTGGGCCTTTGCGTCCCCAGGTGCTCGCTGCTAATCATGCTGTTGACTAATTCCTAAAGAGTCAAAGAGGAACTCTTGAGTACAACCTCATAGTCAGCATTCGCTGTATGTGGCCATCAGGGAATGGGTAATACCACCGACCACATTATAAGAAAGAGGGTGGGAATGGGATTTTCCTGACAATGACTAGTTCCCTAACCTCAAGGTGATTAAATTATTGCTGATGAATATTGTTATTTTTTTGTGTGTGTTGAGTTAGAAATAAAATACTTATTTTTCTTAGAAAAGTAAGCATTTGACAGGACATTGATTTATTGTTCGTACTGCGAGCACTTTGAGTTATGAGTCTTGTTCACTTACCTGTATCTACATCCCATCCTCCACTGGGAGACTTTGATTGCTCTTCCACAGCTACCACTGAGAGGCAAGCGTGAAAGGGGTACTTGGCCCAGTTGCTTAGGATCCATAGTAGGCCAGGCTATGGGTCATCAGGAGTAAAAGGCCTCAATCACCATGGTTGAGCCCTGAACCCCTTCCTACCCTATAGTCTTCTGAAAGGGGTTCTGACAATGATGGAGAGGGAAAGAAAGGGAATAGCTATAGAAGTAGAGAAAAAAGAAAAGCCATGGAGAGGGTGAGGCAAAGGGGAACGGACAGATTGATAAAGGGAGTAGCCTGTCCAAGAGTGAATGAATGAAGTTAAATCAGGATTTTTAAACCCATACACCAAACCTTTATCAATCCCCAATTCCTTCTTCCATATGGGTCCCAGTTGGACTTGTACACGTGGCCCTGTATCAGCTACAGAGGAGCAGGAAAGTGTACAGCACTCATTATGGAAGATTTTCTATGGAATGCCACTGGTGGTTCATGTATGGTACTGCTCTGGGTGGGGGCAGTAGGGATGTCCTCCATCAAATGTGAGTACAGGCATGATGACACTGACATTCTCACATTTTGGTTAATGCCAATAGTATGTATGATTACAGAGCGATGTGTGTAGCGAGGTTAAGGCTGTGCTCAGCGCTTACATGTCCTTTGTATGCCATACACAACCAATTCCGGTGATGTGAACTGGGTCAGATGTAAAGTCAAAGAACATTTGATGTAATTTCCTGTGATGTTCTCATGACCACTTTTCAAAGTGAAAAAATGATCCATAATTTTAGTTACCGAAAGTATGTCCTCAGATAAACCTCCTCTGTACTGATTGCTATTCCTCCTCCTTTCCACTATTTCCACAGATGAGTGTGTGCCCTTTGATGAATCAATTGCTTCCCTGATATGACTTGTCTGTAGGCCTTTTAATGCCAGAAAGCAGGTTTGAGGCCGCTAAATGGCTGTAGCTTTACATCGACAAATGCAGGATCCTTGCCACCTGCACAATTGGCTTCTCCTTCCAAATCTCTATTTTGCAAAGTGAGTAGGACATCGTTTTAGATCAAAATGGTGCAATTACACATTCTGAGTGGACTCCCTCCTTAGGCTTCTCGATACCTACTTAACTACTTATGATCATTGCTTAGGCAAACATGATGTAAATCACGGGTGTCCAACACAGGTTCGTGAGGGCAGAATCCATGGCCCATTATCATCATTACTACTGACAAAAAGAAAGAGTTCCACGTAGGGACTCATTACAGATGCTCGGGTAAATTATGATCCCTGTGCCGATTAGTACTTATTTTGTATACTCCTGATATGAAGAATGTCAAGCCACAATCGACCTCTAAATTTGTAGTTAACAACGTTTGTGCAACAAAGATCCACAATGCAGTTATTGAACTTAAAATATCACATAGTGAAAATATAGATGTCCAGAGAAATAAATGGTTCATGAGCAGCACAGAAGGCGATCATGGGTAGAGCAATTCATCGCTGCCAACAGGACTATATATGGAAAATAATCAAAACTAAAGTTAAAAATAATTTAAAATCTTCAATTAGATGTATTCGTATATTTGCAATACATTATATTTCCTTTCCAATAAACTGTGGGATAGATTAAATAAAGCCCACTGTCAAGATCAAAACTTTAATGCAATACATATGAACACTATGCACAGATTTAAAATTCCCTCTCAAGACCTTCGACCATAAAACTTCGAAAAACAAAGTCAACATATTACAACATGTAACTTTATACCAATAAAAAAGCCCGCCCAGTTACCTGACACAAAAAGTACCCTCCAAGCATCACAGGTTATAAATGGCAGTGTGTTTACAGGTGGCAGGAGCAGGTGTTGAGGAAACCCTTTATAGGCACGTGCCCTTTGCCAAGAAGACTACCCACTGGGGATTCCTGCCACCTTCGAGCAATACCTAAAATACATCTTGTGTGCTATTGGGAAATTACCAGAACCAACTACAATACTGGCATTGTGCTTGGAACTGAAAGCTTTTCTTGTTAACACCAAACTCTAAGTTTGTGGGGAATGATTTGACTATGTTTGGAAATCGTGCAGAGTGCAGGTTCCTAAAGGCCAAGGGGCCAAGATATTATCTCTCTCTGGCCTAAAACTTTCAGGTACAACTACATATTATTCATCAGACTCTTCATTGGTGACTAGAACATGAATACAATTGATACAGGGAGGTTTCCTTTTACTTGTAGTTCTTAGTTTCCATTTAAAAAAAAACATACATTAAAACATTTCGATATTTCATAAATAAAGAATAATTTGCAGCACAATTATCCCGAACCCTCAAATGTTGACAACGCAGCATGCACAAACAGCGTGCTCAGACGGGATTGTCCCCTTCATGGAGCACGGTCGTGTTCCCTTGCCTTACGTACCAGACAGCGAGTATCCGATATCCTGGTTCTGGCACCAGGTTTAGGCCAGTTCCCTTACGTGAGCGAGGTCTTGGACAATCCGCTTGCGTGGGTAGGCGCATCAAGCATACTCTTATTTTTCTGACAGAGAAGGGGAGTAACGGATACCCCTGCAGACCCCGTTGTGCGATGAGGGGGGCACATCCCATGGTCCTAGGGGGACCCCCTCAATCTCAGCTGGTGGATGTTTTGCAGTCTGACTGTATCTTTCTAATATCCTCCGTGCAGCACGCTTGCACAGAACTGCGCCTAATGTTAAAAAAAAGCAAAAAACATTGGCGAGAGAGAGAGGAGGCCCACTCAGACCAGGATACCCTTGTTTACTGCAGCAGGTGCCGTGGCACAGCTCCTCAGAGTTGTGAGAGGGCACGCTGCTCCCTTTTACTACCAACCATGGAATGCATGTACCTATTTTCCGTGCTTGCATTAGGGCCCAGGTATCCTAGCTATGCCACTGCTTATATAACAGAATGTGAGCAGTTGGGCTGTTGGTTGACTGGAACTTGAACCCTGGTCAAGCAGGAATCACAATTCTTGTCAGGCTGAGGCACAAGCAAACTCCAAATTAACCTGTGCTCACCCTCTGGTAGCTTGGCACTGAGCATTCAGGCTTAACTTGAAGGCAATATGTAATGTTATTGTAAAGCACTTCAAACAACAAAAACAGTGAGATACCACACATAAAGAATCCCACACTATGTTAGAAAAATAGTATTTAATGTAATAAATAAAACAACCCATGATTGACAACAATTGAATAGGTTGAACTTGAGTTATGAATCTTTAAAGAATAAACTGTAAAACAATGCTTAGAAGCAAGAGGTGCAAACAGAAGATATCTGGTCGCACCGGACCAGGACAATGTCGAAAGTTCACGCCAACCGTGATGGAGCACAAGCTTGATACAGAGATCCTGTTAGGCCCGCTGAACCAAAGTACCTTAATTACTGGTTGCAGAGCATTGCGTGGGCCCTAAACACAGATGTGCCACGCAGCCAGGATGATGCGCCGGTTCCGAGATGCGGTGAGTCTGCGGTGCTAGATCCTGATGCTTTGACACTGAAAATCCTGTGAAGGGGCTTGTGACGCGTAGACTGGTGTCAATGATGAGTGGTGCTGTTGAGACAAGGCGTTGGATCCGATCCACGCAGTGGTGGCGATGCAGAGGCTCAGCATCGTCAACACGGCTGACATCAATGAGGGATGTGAGGAGCTTGTGCCAGAGAAAGGGTTGCACAGTGGCAGTTCTGAAGGTGAAGTGTCAGTCCCAAGATGTAGAGAGGGAAGTCTAGTTGTGACAGTTCCATCCCACACAGCAGCAGTGACGCGCCAGTTATTTCCATGCAACAGCAGCAATGCATTGATTCTGCTCCCGCACCAGAGGATGTGTCAGTTCCACTGGAGAAAGCACCTTAGCCTCACTTCCAATGGTCTAGGAATGGGTGGCATCATTTGTCAGGATAGATTCACAAACTGCAGAGTCCAGGTGCAGGAGCAGGGTGGTTGGAAGTTTTTTTATGTCCCTGAGACTTCAGATCAAGAGGTGAGCCCACTAGCCCTTGGAGTCACTCTGGTTTCTGGGCTGGAGAGATTCAGGTCCAGTCCTTCTCACTCCCAAACAAGAGGGCCGCAGGTCAGCATAGCAAGGTAGGAGTCCAGCAGAGTAGCAGTCCAGCAGAGTGGCAGTCCTTCAGCAGCACAGCAGTCCATCTTCCTGGGAGAGTATCAACAGGTCCAGAAGTGTACTAAAGTAGTGGTGTCAGTGGTCCGGTACTTATACCCAGTTAGGCCTTTGAAGTGGGGGAGACTTCAAAGAAGTGCACAGAGTCCCTGTCCTTCCTGTCCTGGCTCCAGACTCATTACAGGGATTATGCAGCCCTTTGTGTGTGGACAGGACACAGCCTACGCAAGTGTAAGAGAGGCTGTTCTCCAATCTTCCCTCCCACCCTGCCCAGGGTTACACATTAACCCCCATAAAGTCACACCTAAGCTCCCATTGTGTGTGGCTGTCTAGGAGGAATAGACAAAGCCCAGCTGTCACCCCACCCAGACATGTGAACAGAGACAGGCGGCAGGCACAAAATGGCTAAAGTAGGAATATGCCAACTTTCTAAAAGTAGCATTTTCAGAATTGCAGTTTAAAATCTGACTTCACCCTAAGTTGTGATTTTAAATTGTGATTCCAGAGACACTAATCTTGGGAAATCTATCACTTCCCAATTGGAGGTTATACTTATAAAAGTTTCCAATGTTATCCTGTGGGAGAAATAGGCCTTGAAGTATTGAAAACTGAAGAGTTTTTAACTACCAGGACATGTAAAACTTCGGGAAGCTTGCACTGTTGTTGTCTACAATGTCTCTGTTCTGTTTTTTCAGGAAGCATGCACAGACGCTTCCCAAACTATACTTGTTACGTGCCATGAAAACTTCGGATGCCTCTCTGTGTGTTGGTCCTGTTCTGCATTAGGAAACAGGCATTGATTCACCTCATGCCCATCCTAGTATGTGTTAGCGACATTTGCACTGTCACTTGTGCTGTTACTCTACTTTTTGTGAGGGAATCCTGTATCTTGCATTGCATTTGAGAAAATACTCAAAATAGTTATGAAGGAAGACAAAGAAAATCAGTGTGAAAGAAGGGAATATGTGGCCAAAGAAAAGAGAAAAAAATAGAACATTTACAGGTGGGAAAAAATAACAAAACAAGAAAAGGGGATAATATCAGAGATGAAAGGGAAGTAAAAGAAAAGAAAACATGCATAATAAAATGAAGAAGAGCATAACATGGATGGAAAGAGCTAAAATGAGAAAGAAAAAGATGAAAGAAACAGAAAATGAACAAAAGATGTAACAGTGACTGAAAGAAGAAGGAATATCAAATAAGCAAATGCAAGATGGGGAGATGTGGAAAGAAAGAAGAAAGGGACAGTACGCATGAATAGAAAAGACTTGTTATTATTATACGTTATTCTGTTCAGTACAAAACCATTAAAGTACAATACAATGTATTTAAACTTCTCTTCATATATCTGTTACAAAGTAATACAAATCTACTTCATAAAATATTGTATATACAAATTGTTGAAAACATTTACAATGTACAACATTGGTTGCCTAACATATATAATATCTATGGGCAATGATTGCAATACAAGAATGGAAAGGGACTTGTGCAAAGTTGCCTACTCACAGGCCCTGGGTCGATTGTACAGTGCACTGGATTGGTAGATAGCATATATAAAACCAGTTCACAAAAACTTCAAGAACATCCACCAACTTCCCTGACTATAATTGAAATCTATTCCCAATTACACATTAAATTATTTCTCGGTGCTCTATAAGTTTTCGCCCTGGCTTAGTGATGGTAATCTATAGTTATTCAGGTCGAATTTGCCCATCTTTTCCTTGCAATCCTAATGTGCAGCATAGTCATGATAATTTATACTTAGAGAGGTCGAATGTGGCCATCTTGTCCTTGCAATCCCAATAAAAGTACATATTATACTGTCATTATTTGGGTACTAGCCAGAACATTACCGATGTTGGTATCATGCTATCTTTATCAGCTTACTGCCATTAACATCACTGCATCTTACTTGATGATGATGATGATGATATTTGTTAAAAGTTCAGTCCCCTGCACTTTGGTACAAGCCCAGCTGCAGACAGAAACCACACTTAGGCTGAAGACAATGGGCGCAGAAGTATTGCTTTTCAGTATTCTTAAAGTGTGGGAATATTGTCTAAGTTCACCTTAACACACGGTGGGCATATCCATCTCCTCCTGGGAGTCACATAGGCGGGATAAAAGAACAGTAGGTGCGCCACATTCCCTGCTGCAGTAACGGGGCACAAAATACAGTGGCAGTCATAATTTTTATTATCACTTTTTTTCATTTTGATGTGAATGTTTTAATTACCAAGGTGTCAAATTGAAACTTTTTGTACAGTGTCTTGGCTAATGGTGGTTGAATGTCGTCCAAAAACCTTTTAAATGATGGTATGAGTTTGATATCCAAAAACTGAGCTGGCAATCTCACTTTATTGGGACAGTGGTGCAAACTGGATGTGTCATTTTTCCAATAGGTAGCCTTCAGTGATCATATGGATGTCAATGTTAGAGAGGATGGGTCTCTCCAGGAAGTTTCCACTCCTAAAGCATTAAGCCACGTCTTTATGTGGCTGAGTCATGGAAATGTAATAGTATTGTCTAACTTCATTAACTCTTTAAGTCCCCCTAAAGGGGGATAACTCCTCCACAGACCATACCCTAACCCAGTGGTTCCCAACCTGTGGTCTGGGGACCCCTGGGGGTCCGGGAAGCCTTCTCAAGGGGTTTGCGAGAGCCTAGAAACAATATTAACCAATTAATGACGTTTATGTGAATAAAGAAGAAACATTTAATATTGAAACATCTTAAAATGTCTGTAGATGTGAAAGTCTCTGAGGCTAAATTTGTAGGAGCAGTACAAATGTATCAAACAGAATTTAGTATGGATGATGGGGTGACTAAATTGAATTTAGAAAAGTTCCAGCCTTAAAGTTAAAATTAATATTTTGAGTTTTTTATATTTGATTGTGAATTAAATAAAATATTTCATAATTTGTATATATGTTTGATGGATGCTCGTTTCTGTAAATCTTTTTATGTTTTGTGGTTCAGATCAATAAAATTACTTAGGCTGGAGTTCCTGGCTTCCAGTAATAACCCAGTGGGGGTCCCCGGATTTCAGTCATGATATAGGGGTTAGAGAATGAGATGGGCTAAGAGGAGGAAGAGCAGAGTGATAGTGATCACCAAAAAGGAAAAGAAGAGGGGAGTGAAACCAAAGTATTAGAGTTAATTTCTTGTTATCATACTTATAGGGAAAGAGCCACAGCATCACTGGATTTCAGGTTTCAATCTGTCTGCAGTGCCTAAATGAACGTCCCAACCCAACCGGAGGTTGTGCACCAAATTATGGCTCCACACAGAGTATGAGAATTATGCCTCTAAGCAGAGTAACACCATTCGTGGCTCACAACCTCCATAGACATGGCTCCTGTCTTAGAAAAGGCAACACAGGACAGAAAAAGTTTTTTAGGGGCAGTCGGGGTGGACATGGAGGAAGGTGCGGGAGTGGAGATAGAGGGAGTGCTTGTAACAGGTGTAGGTGTGCGTGAAGTGGATGCAGGTGCCTGTACAGTATGCTGAGGTGTGGTGGCTGTGTGTTGAGTGGGTGTCTGAGAACGTTTGAGTGTCTTGGGAGGAGGGGGGGTGAACACAGTGGGACAAGACAGGCTGCCAGTGTAAATGGATGTTGTCTGTGTGTCTGCAAGTTTAGTGAGTGTGCTGCAAGTGTCACTCAAATTCGTTGTGGTGAGTGCAGGTGTGGTGTCTGGGGTGCATGACTGGATGTCTGATGTTGTGGTGACTGCAAGAATGGGGCCAGCAGCAGTGACTGAGGGTGCAGTGCTTGTGAGCGTGCATGTAGAGGTGACAGACAGGGATTCTGGAAAGGTGGACACACTGGGGGAAGTGGATGTTGTCGTATGTGCCTTTGTATGTTGGCTGTGTGTATGCCTGTGGTGGGAAGTGTGGTGCTTGTGTTTCTCTGAATGTTTTTTGTGTGTTGAGGTGTGTGCATGGCTGTCTGAATGTGTCCTTGGGATGGGTGAAGCGAGTGGGGTGCTTTAAGGGGTTGAGGTGGTTGGAGGGGGGGCGGAAATACCAGGGACACTGGCTGCCGTCAAAGAGGAGGCCAGACCATGAAAAGATCTTCGTAGGCCAGACATGGCACTGTGAATGTCTTCCAGGTATGCATTCCATTGCAGCATCTGGGATGCTAGCCCCTGGATGGCATTCATGATGGTTGTCTGCCCTGCAGAGATGGTCCTCAGGAGGTTAATAGCCTCCTCAGTGAGGGCAGCAGGGCTGACTGGGGCCGGGGATGAGGTGCCTGTGGTGAAGGAGACGCCTACCCTTCTGGGTGAGTGGGCACGGGCAACTGGGTGCGGAGCAACTGGGAGGACAGTTATAGTATGGGGGTGGTGGAAGATGTCAAAGATTGGGTGGGCCCATTAGGGTCCACCACCTACAGGGAGCTTCCATCGGAGGAGGTATCAGAGTCACTACCTCTAGTGGTAGTAGCCTTCCCAAGGTACTCCCCTCACCCTCCAACCCACTGCTCCCCTTGGCGTCGGTGACTCTGTCTCCTAGGAACCGTGGGCTGCTGCATCCCCACTCACCGGTGCCACTGCTCCCTCCCCAGATGATGCTGATATACACAGGCGACACAAGAGTACAGGGGTGGGGAGACAAAACAGGAGATAAATATGTTAACACCTGAATGTATGTACATATTTGGTTCACTCATACTCCCACCCAGCTAATACACCAACACGCAGCACCTACAGCTATAGTCATGCCCATGCTCCTGACTAGTTGCCACAACCCAAGCATACAACCATCTCCCACATTACAGCAGGACCTGAGGAACAGCAGACCTGCCCCTAATCATCTAACTGCCCATGGGGGCCAAATTGCTATAAGACACCAGGCAGAGTTCCTGCCACTAGACAGCATACATACTACAGCACCCTCAGACATCCATCAAGGAGGCAGAAAATGGTTTCGTTTCTCACCCCCTTGTGTCTGCTGTGCAGCCCTCAAGCGCCCATCCAAGTCTGGATATGCCACCGCCAGAATGCGGCGCATTAGGGGGGTCAGGGCCCGACAGGCACCCCTTCCTCGTTTGGAGGACTTCCCTAGCTGGGCCTCGCAAGTCTTCTTGGCCCAGCGCCGCAGATCCTCCCAGCGCTTCCTGCAGTGGGTGCTCTGCCGGTTGTAGACCCCCAGGGTCCGCACCTCCCTGGCGATGGCCTGCCAGATTCTCCTCTTCTGATGGGCGCTGACCTGTAAGGGACACACAGAAAAGTAACACAGAGGTCAGACAATGCCCATTTGATACCGCTGGCTATACGTCCCCTATGGGACGGACACCTAACAACATCATTCCACCACCTCACTCATGCTGATTGTCAAACATTCAACACCAGTGCTGTTACAAATCGTGCACACATGCATACAGACATCCACCACCATCACACACATCCATGCACCCCATCTACCTACTCACCTGCACCTCTGGTCACCCAAATAACTTGGCATACAGGAGTAGGACCCTGTCCACCAGCTTCTCCAGCTCCTCCATAGTGAAGGCCAGGGGGGCTCTTTCCCCTGTGACTCCTGCCTCTTGAGTAACCAGAGTCAGGACACAGCAGCACACTCAGTGGAGTACTTCCATGCACGGAATCCGGGAGTCAAGTGAACCTGTAGTGTAGCCATTTTTAATGTAGTTTAATGCGCGTTTGCTTTACGTTTTAGGCCTCTGTGCACTTTGCCCTAGATGCATTTAATTTAGCCTTGCACTGTTATTCTACTATAACCAGTTTCACGGTCTTGTTTTATTTCCATTCTATCACACTGTTTAGCTTACTTCAGGACTGAGTTTGTAAACAATACATTCTTGCTCACTCTGTGCTTCAGTCAAGGATACAGTCTGGTACATTGCCGATAGATATGGTAGAAGTTTAGTCTTTGTGGTTCGTAGGCGGTACACATTCTTACGCAGTAACATGCAGTCATTTTATTAAACCAATCTTTAAAACTCAAACTGCCTTTGTCATTTATATATGAGACCACATTGTGTATGAGAGAACTGGTTGGGATCTGAGTGACCATGACTTCCCTGGGAAGCACTAAGATGTCATGCGCTCGACTGCCCAATTGTCTCTTCCCTTTGGGAGAGATGAGGCACTGCTAGTTAGCCAGAGCTCAACCCGGATTTGGGGTGACAAGGGTCCTCCGGTGTGGGTTAGACTTAGTCCCCCACACTGCGAACGATATTGCCACCCAAAAATCCAGTAGTCTCATTAGGATAATGAGAGCCTACGCGACATGGCGCCGCCAACGTTTGGTCTGGCTCTATTTTTCGGGTCCACCACTCTCTCTCGGTCTTATACATGATAATGATCCCTCAGTTCCTTTAATGGAGACGTCCGTGTGTAATAAGGATGAATCTTGAAGGTACAAAATGTAGGCTCTTTAATAGGAGTATCTTAGCCACAAACAGAAGATGGTACAGCCAACAGTCGCTCACCAACAGCCTCCTCAAAATATCTCACTCAACACTCTACCCTGATGTCAAGCATGACATCAGTGCCAGAGATGAGATCCCTCACATTCTAATGCAGTATTCTATTATAACATTCTACCGCACCGTGGCACTGAGGACTTCCACCACCGCAATATAGGTAATCCTAATTACAGCAGATGGTTGTTCAAGCTTGAACCTTAAAAGGCAAGACCCCGTATTGGTGTGCCCTCTCTGAACCAGTGCTGTTTTTTTTAATGGCAAATCCCCAGGTAATACAAATAGCTCTTAACCTGAGACAGCCGCTCACAGCACATTTGCTTGCACATGGTCTTACGATCCAGGGTGGTCCAGTCACATTTGTGGTGGCCGCCCATGCAGCCTATAGAACAGAACTTTTCTACTCCTGGGTCACATTCCCAGCAGTTGATGGGAATACAAATGCATTTCACACATATACGGTTGCAAACGCGCCTTGCCAGTACAGGGTGTATGCATACCTAGAGATACCTCTATCTTATCAAGAACATAATAATTGGCTTGATGGCGCCCTACCCCATACTATATTGCCAGTAAGGTTAGGTCCACTGAGTAATGATGGTCCGACCTGGCCTTTATTGGCCACATATATACCACATCCTGCGGTTGCAAATATGCCGGTGCAAGGTACACCAACATTAGCGAACCTACCGGAAGTGCTTAAACAGATTCAGGATGAATATTGGGCTGCCCCAGCCTTAGATTTAGTAATGCAACTGATGGGCAACTTTGCGACGGTTTCTTCAATAATACTAAGTAATCTTAAAGGGGAGGCAGTTGCACTTGCGGTGCGTATGCGTCTTCGTGATGTCCCGCAACTAGATCAGGAGCGTGAACTGCCTAAAATAATAGCGGAAACATATTCCATATTCCAGTATTGGTCGAGGTAGCCTAGGGGCTAGACCGCAAAAACCACAGTTTCAGGGAAAAGTTAGTAAAGAAAATGCTAAACAACAACCTGAGGGTAATAAGAAGCGCTGGGAGAAAAAACAACAGACACCTAAAAAAGAAAGGGGAGAATCTCCGCGCACGGAGACCCCGCAGACTAGGTATAAACTCAGAAATAGGCATAATTTGAAAGACCAAGAGGAACGTCCAGTAGTTCCCGAATCCCTCTCACTACTGGGGAAGATGTTCCGCTTCAAGTTATTTATACCAACACTGTTGCCTCTCCGAGCTTGGGGAGGGTGGATGATGATCTCGCTTTAGTTCCACTGACAACTAATAACTTGGAAACATTTGATCGAGTCACCATGACTACTGACGTTGCGCGTGGTGCTATCTATAGTGTGCCACCGCGAGACACACCAACTCCTCCTTTGAATACGGCAAGACCTTTTGCACAAACTGCCTCTGGGTACTTTGCCAACAACAACGATGGTCTATCGGACTCGTTTGCATCTTCAACTACTGACCCAAGTCCACGTAAGCTGATGTGCTGGCTTAAAGATACATATTTTGTTCTTACTTGGAACTATCTGTGGCTCTTATTGACTATGTCAGCTTTTTTTCTCTGGATAGGGTTTGTCATTACCTTTTTTCTATTGATACATGGTCATTTTCTTCCTGAGAGATCAGCGGTTGAACAGGTGAAGGAGGTGTTGAAGCCACATTTTTCATCACATAAGGTTAGAAGAGACTTGTCCTTTGTGAACATTTCTGCAGTGCCAATTCAGGATGGGATTGTGTGGGATAACGTAATGTTTGATATATACGGTCCCACTGAGATAATTCAAATACCGTATGTCCTAAAGTTATCTATGAATGATATCGTAATACCAGGCATTGTATCTGATGATTGGGATGTGAAGACAGTTGATTCCATGATGACTGAATTACAATATTATACTGTCTATGAAAATGAAGATGTTTACCAGTTTAGAGACAATTATGGTGACATGTTTTGCTATAATTATTATGGGCACCATTGTATACATAAAGCCAGTAGTCCAAAAACGATATTTGACTATACGCAATGGGAGCATTGCCCAACTCCCCCACAAGGGAGTTCCAAAACTTATTCTGACAAATTTATGTATTTTTCTGGGCATCATCGACTGAATGCTAAGTCATATTATTTTAAGTTAACTCCGTCTAAAGATAAGCAAATGTTGTTGACTAATACGAAATTCATATACTCAGATTCCTTTGTTTCCCGACTGTCGATTGAAGGTTATGAATATTGGTCAAATAATGTTGATTTGAAAAGTGTTTGGGGAACAAAACATTGGCAGACAAAGGGTAGAGAAACATTGTTTAGAGCGTGTCTCATCCCAGTCCAAATGATTTTTTTAAATGAAACAGTACAACAGACTAGCTGTTTGGGCTTAGCAACGATTAGAGAATTGAACGTGCCTAGCATACCGGCCCCTGCAAAAATTAATAACTGGCAGAAATGCATAAATGCCACCTTTAGTGAGCTTACAGACTGGGTCCAGAATGGTACATTTAACACTTCATTGACACGTTCGGGCGGGTGGTTATTGTGGCCTATAGACACCAACGAGTGCCATCACCGTTTTGTCACCTCATCGGGGGGTTTCAGGGCGAGTCGGCCCTTGACCCTAGGGTAGGTCGCTTCCCCCGCCGCTTCAGCTCCACCTGCCCAGGCTCCTGACACCTCCCAGCAAGACCAGCTAAACCGTAAGTACTCCCCCCCACCCAGCCCCTCGCCCAGCCCCTCGCTACTCACCTCTCCTTCCCTGAACTTCTGTCTTCTGCCTTCCGCTCTCTCCTCCAACCTTTCTCCGTACCTCTGCTGTCCATTTTCCTTCACTTTCTGCTCCTCCCTCTGGTAGCCATCTTCCTCCGTTCTCTGCTCATCTTCTGCAGCCCACTTGCTGCGTGTTCTGCTCCTCTCCTGTGTCCTTCTCTTCCTCCTCACCGCATTTTCTTCCTGCTTTGCTCTTCCTCTGTATTCTTCTTTTCTCCTCTTCCTCACCGCATTTTCTTCCTGCTTTGCTCTTCCTCTGTATTCTTCTTTTTTCCTCTTCCTCACTGCATTTTCTTCCTGCTTTGCTTTTCCTCTGTGTTCTTCTCCTCCTCTGCACCCCGCCCTGCGTGTTCTTTTCTTCATTTCTTCTTCTGTGTTCTTCTGTGCTCTTCTCCTGCACCCCGTCCTGCATGTTCTTTTCTTCTTTTCTTCTTCTGTGTTCTTCTGTGCTCTTCTCCTCCTCTGCACCCCGTCCTGCGTGTTCTTTTCTTCTTTTCTTCTTCTGTGTTCTTCTGTGCTCTTCTCCTCCTCTGAACCCCGTCCTGCGTGTTCTTTTCTTATTCTGTACTCTTCTCTGCGTGTTCTTTTTCTTCTTCTGTGCTCCTCTCCCCTCTTCTTCTGTGGTCTTCTCCTCTTCTCCTGGACTCTTCTCTCCTCTTCCTCTGGACTCTTCTCTCCTCTTCTCCTGGACTCTTCTCTCCTCTTCCTCTGGACTCTTCTCTCCTCTTCTTCCTGACTCTTCTCTCCTCTTCTCCTGGACTCTTCTCTCCTCTTCTTCCGGACTCTTCTCTTCTCTTCCTCTGGACTCGTCTCTCCTCTTCTTCTGGACTCGTCTCCTCTTCTTCTGTGGTCTTCTCTCCTTCCTCTTCTATTCCTCTCTTCTTTTCTTCCTGACTCCTCTCCTCCTCTGTAATCCCCCCTTCCTTATCTTCTTTCCCTTCCCCTCTACCTGACACCCCCGCCCCCTGCTTTCCCGCCGCCACCTCCCGCTTGGCCCCACTCCCCCTACTCCCATTCGTCGCCCCCCCCTGCCCCCAGCTGACCCCTCGCCCCCTCCTCCCTCTTAAGGCGGCCACTGTGCGGCCAAAGGGAAGCTCGTCTGCACCCATCCGCGCCTGGACCGCGCACAGCGCCACGACCCCTGGCCCCCAGCACTCCCAAACCCAGCAGCGCCGCTACAGCCCCACCTCCCTCCACGCTCTCAACCCGGTACGCTCCAGAACATGCTTCCAAGCCAACCCAAAACGCACTCATGGACCACCTGCCTTACCTGCAAACACACCTTCCACCGCGGCTGCACCCCGCCCGCCAGCCCACGCGCCAATAATCATCTTTAATGCATCCTCATCAACGCACGCTCCATCCACAAGCACGCCATTGAACTATGGGACCTCCTGGACTCCACCGCACCGGACGTCGCCTTCATCACTGAGACCTGGATGAACGCCTCCTCGGGCCCCGACATCGCCATAGCCATCCCCGACGGCTACAAGATCACCTGGAGAGACCGCACCAACCAAGACAGCGCCGAACACATGCACTTCCAGATCCACACCGACCCCAGGACCACCCTCAGAGGAACTCTCATCTACAGAACCCCTGGGCCACGCGCCCTCTTCAGCGAGTCCATCGCTGACTTCATCTCCTCACACGCCCTAGCCTCGCCGAACTACATCCTCCTCGGAGACCTCAACTTCCATCTGGAGCAGAACAATGACCCCAACACCACCACCCTACTCGCCAACCTCGCCAACCTCGGTCTCAAGCAACTGGTGAGCACCCCCACCCACATCGCCGAACACACGCTCAACCCCATCTTCTCCGCCAGCAACCACGTATCCTTCAGCCACTCCTCCGTAATACACTGGACCGACCCCAGATATGTCCACTTCACCTTCAAATGCAAGACTCTCCACCTCTGCACACAACCCATCCCACGCAGAAATTGGAACAAAATCCCCACAGAACAGCTTCTCTCCACTCTCAGCGACAACCAACCTACCTTCTCCACCGACCCCAACAACACAGCCCTCAGCCTCACTCATTGGATCACCAACCGCGCGGACAACCTCACACCCCTCAGACGCCTCCCAAGACAAACCAGCACCAGGAAACCCAAATGGTTCACAGACACCCTCAAGGAATCCAAAAAAAACTGCAGTATCCTCGAGAAAGCCTGGCGCAAAGACCACACCACAGAAAACATGTCTGCCCTCAAAAACGCCACCCGCGAACACCATCAGCTGATCCGCGCCACCGAAAGAACTTCCTTCACAGACAGACTGGACAAGAACACTCACAACAGCAAAGAACTCTTCAACATCGTCAAAGAGCTCTCCAATCCTAACGCCAACTCCAACTCCATCACGCCCTCACAAGACCTCTGCAACTCCCTCGCTACCTTCTCCCATCGTAAGATCACCGACCTACACGACAGCTTCGGACACCAGACCCAGCCAACCACCACAGAACCTACAACCCCAGCCATCATACTCAACGCCTGGACTCACATCAACACGGAGGAGACCAAAGCTACCATGAACTCCATCCACTCCGGTGCCCCCTCGGATCCCTACCCACACTTCATCTTCAACAAAGCCGATGACATCATCGCCCCTCATCTACAGACCATCATCAACAGCTCGTTCGCTTCTGCCACCTTCCCCGAGATCTGGAAACACGCGGAAGTCAACACCCTCCTGAAAACACCTACGGCGGACCCCAGCGACCTGAAGAACTTCCGCCCCATCTCGCTCCTCCCCTTCCCTGCCAAAGTCATCGAGAAGACCGTCAACAAGCAACTGACCAATTTCCTTGAAGACAACAACCTACTCGACCCCTCCCAGTCCGGATTCCGAGCCAACTACAGCCCAGAAACCGCCCTCATCTCAGTCACAGACGACATCAGAACTCTGATGGACAACGGAGAAACAGTCGCCCTCATCCTCCTCGACCTCTCAGCTTCCTTCAACACCGTCTGCCACCGCATCCTGATATCCTGCCTGCGCTCCACCGGTATCCAAGGACTGGCCCTGGACTGGATCACCTCTTTCCTCGCTAACCGCTCCCAAAGAGTCTACCTCCCTCCGTTCCGCTCTGACCCCATCGAGATCATCTGTGGCGTCCCACAAGGTTCCTTGCTCAGCCCGACTCTCTTCAATGTCTACATGAGCCCCCTCGCCGACATCGTACGCAAACACAACATCAACATCACCTCCTACGCTGACGACACTCAGCTGATACTTTCCCTCACCAAGGACCCCACCAGCGCCAATACCAACCTGCAAGATGGAATGAAAGACGTCACAGAATGGATGAAACTCAGCCGTCTGAAACTGAACTCAGAAAAAACGGAAGTCCTCATCCTCGGAAACACCCCGTCCGCCTGGGACGACTCTTGGTGGCCCACGGCCCTTGGCACCGCACCAACCTCCTCAGACCACGCACGCAACCTCATATTCATCCTGGACCCACTTCTCACCATGACCAAACAGGTCAACGCCGTATCATCTTCCTGCTTCCTCACTCTCCGCATGCTCCGAAAGATCTTCCGCTGGATCCCCGCCGACACCAGAAAAACTGTGACCCACACCCTCGTCACAAGCCGCCTGGACTACGGAAACACCCTATACGCAGGAACCACCACAAAACTCCAGAAACGTCTTCAGCGAATACAAAACGCTTCCACCCGCCTCATCCTCGACATACCCTGCAAAAGACACATATCCGCCCACCTGGGACACCTGCACTGGCTTCCCGTCAACAAAAGGATCACCTTCCGGCTCCTCACCCACGCACACAAAGCCCTCCACAACAAGGGACCTGAATACCTCAACCATCGCCTCAGTTTCTACACTCTCACCCGTCAACTTCTCTCCGCCAACCTTGCACTTGCCGCCGTCCCTCGCATCCACCGCACCACGGCAGGTGGGAAATCCTTCTCCTACCTGGCGGCCAAGACATGGAACTCCCTCCCCGCCAACCTCAGGACCACCCAGGACCACCCTGCATTACGGAGGCAGCTCAAAACCTGGCTCTTCGAGCAGCAGTAACCCCCTAGCGCCTTGAGACCCTCACGGGTGAGTAGCGCGCTTTATAAATGTTTTTTGATTGATTGATTTGACCCTCGCTATATATCACCAGAACATGCTGAAATAATTACTACATATAGTGTGGGTAAATTGTGCCAACAATGGTTAAAATCATCCTCACTAGATGCAGTCAAGACACATTTTACTCTCCTGTCTAATAACACTGACTTGCAAGATTTTTTGTCAGGCCCGAAGACACCACGTAGGAAGCGTTTCTTGTACGAAGTGTACAATGAAATATGGAAACTTTCCCAACAGGAGGCTGCAGCCCGGTTAAGGCAAATAGATCAGGAAAATTTGAAACAGCCATTAGCTGTTGTGGATAATGGAATTCACACCTTGTCCGACCGAATATATACGATTAACAACATTGTTTCTTCAGCCATAGACATTATACGATCTGATATGTCTTCTTTATATCATGGACAAAGTCAGACTAGGCCCATTATGCAGTTGGGTTGGACACTTCAGACATTGAAGGCGGGTCGCGTTCCGTGGCAGCACATCAGTGCCAGGGAGATCTTTTCTTCCTTTCATTTAACGCGACAACAACAACTAATGGCTAAGAAGGAGGCGACTTATGTCATGCTCAACATTGAAAAATTAGAAAGATTGCCTTTTACCATGGTCGAGATTCCCTCAGCAGAGTGGTTAATACACGGGGTTATTAATCTGCCTATTTCTACATTACAATTCACTTCTTGTTTGAAACATGTTCCGGTAGGCAGATATGAGAAGCTGGGAGATAGTTACATCCATGAGGTGTGGGAGCTTCCCTTCATGTACAAATGCCTCAATGGCATGAAAGAGGTCTTTCTTAGCGGCAGTGAATGTGAGACTTCAGTCAGCCATAAGATGATTTGTAAGCTGCTGTCCTTGCATGGGGCATGTAATGCCTCGGTTGCGAACTTGGCATGCTATCTGAAGGGAGTTCCGGTCCCCTGGATTAAACGCACATTCCAGATGCTTTCAAACGGCAGCTACGTCCTCCTCAATAGTGAAGACTGTTGTGGCATGCGGGCCGGAATAGTTTACGTTGTTTCGGTCACCAAGGTTGTTAATTGCTGCGGGAATGTGTTGTTTCCCCCCACTAAATTAAGGGAGGTAGCAGATATCTGGCCTCACATTGCTACTTCCAAGGTGAATTTGGACAAGTTAAGTAGACTAAAGGCTTTATTGTTTCAGAAGCATGTGGCCCTTACATCTGCACGCGAGACCTACGCACTTCAGGTGGCAAGGTCATCAGCAGAAATACAGTCCCTGTTAAATACAAATTTTCCAAGCCACTTTGGTGAACTTGTGGGACGTATATTTAATGCGCCCAGCATGGCTGGATTCGCACATTTTTTCAAAGCCGCTGGTGTTGGTTTCATTCACACCTTCTCTTCCATATTCGGTTTAATACCTTCGGCTATTCATTCAATTTTCGGAAGCATTTTGGGGGGATTTCCGATAACTTTGGCCTTATTAACCGGCATTTTGCTGTTGCTGTTGTTTTTCCGCAATGGCTGTCCCGCCACAACAAGGACGAATGTGGGCGCTCCCATCAGCGCAGCTGTGTCGTGAACGCATGATGCAGCACTTTGGAGCAACACTCCTAGGACATTTAGAGTGTGACTGGTCTCTGTCATTCAGACCGGTTTTGGATTGTGTGCAGCCCGTGTTTCGGTGCTGTTGGTGCGATTTGGAACATGCACTAGCCGCCTGTCTCTCCCAGCAACGGCCCCCAGTGGTTGATGCTGATCTGTTGATGTTCCCGATGAGGGCTCATTACTAGACATGCGCGCTGCGGCTGCGTTTGCTTCGTGAGGCTGCTTGCGAGATACCCTTCCTGTAGGAAGTTGATGTTACCTCGTTCACAGGCCTTGTACGGGATGCCGCCCTGGTTGACACTGGAGCTTTGGAACACACCTGCTCCTTGATAGTCTTTGGCGTGGATTTTCCGGTTTTGTCATCTGCTGAAGTGGAGAACCTTCTGCTTTCCATGACCAATGTTATATGAATTTGGCATTCAGCCACATGCTTATTTTTAAATTGAGGGTTAGTGTGCTTTGTTGTCCTCTTGGCTTGTTGAAATTCTGTAGGTTTTTTTTTTTTAATTGTATTTTAGCTTAGGGCATTTTTTAGCTTTGACTTAAACCACTTTCTACCGTCAAGGGGAGGGTGTAGTGTAGCCATTTTTAATGTAGCTTTATGCACATTTGCTTAATGTGTTAGGCCTCTGTGCACTTTTCCCTAGATGCATTTTATTTAGCCTTGCACTGTTATTCTACTATAACCAGTTTCACGGTCTTGTTTTATTTCCTTCTATCACACTGTTTAGCTTACTTCAGCACTGAGTTCGCAAACAATACATTCTTGCTCACTCTGTGCTTCAGTCAAGGATACAGTCTGGTACATTGCCAATAGACGTGGTAGAAGTTTAGTCTTTGTGGTTCGTAGACGGTACACATTCTTACGCAGGAACATCGGGGTGTTAGTTCACATCAATAGTATAAAAACACTTTCTAGTCCCAGTACACGTAAGAGGGAGATTACGACCAGGAACCCACAACTAGACGCTGACTGCCCTGTTGCAGATGCTGATCCCGATCCCAGGCCTTTGCTCAGGTATGAGGGTCGATGTCCTCCTGGGGGAACCTGAAAGGCAGGCTTACAGCTTAACATGCTGTGCTCAAAATAGAACTTCAGAGAGAGAACGTAATCTAGTTGCATTATGATAGCGTTATTTTTATGTTTTACTCTCCTCGTTACTATTTCAATCCTACTGTGTTGTATGGTTCTGGTTATTGCAGCTCAGGCCTTGTTATCTAAAATGCAGTCATTTTATTAAACCAATCTTTAAAACTCAAACTGCCTTTGTCATTTATATATGAGACCACATTGTGTATGAGAGAACTAGTTGGGATCTGAGTGACCACGACTTCCCTGGGAAGGACTAAGATGTCATGCGCTCGACTGCCCAATTGTCTCTTCCCTTTGGGAGAGATGAGGCACTGCTAGTTAGCCAGAGCTCAACCCGGATTTGGGGTGACAAGGATCCTCCGGTGTGGGTTAGACTTAGTCCCCCACACTGCGAACGATCTTGCCACCCAAAAATCCAGTAGTCTCATTAGGATAATGAGAGCCTACGCGACATGGCGCCGCCAATATTTGGTCTGGCTCTAATTTTCGGGTCCACCAGTCTCTCTCGGTCTCATATATGATAATGATCCCTCAGTTCCTTTAACGGAGACGTCCGTGTGTAATAAGGATGAATTTTGAAGGTACAAAATGTAGGCTCTTTAATAGGAGTATCTTAGCCACAAACAGAAGATGGTACAGCCAACAGTCTCTCACCAACAGCCTTCTCAAAATCTCTCACTCAACACTCTACCCTGATGTCAAGCATGACATCAGTGCCAGAGATAAGATCCCTCACATTCTAATGCAGTATTCAATTATTACATTCTACCACACACCTTCCCTTTTTTAAACAATGAAAACCCTTGAGAACACAAGAAACTATGTACAAAAGGAAATGTAATACCAAACAAACAAGATGTAAACTGAAATAAAATAGATTACAATTTCTTTGAAACAACTACACGGTTGAGATTCCAGACTCTACCATCTTTGATTCTCACTGCATTCCTGAAGAGCTTGACAACTTCAAATGGACCCATAAACTTACTTCCTGACTTGCTAAATCTAGCGTTTCTAATTAAAATTGTATCACCCACTTTCACCTCAACCTTGCAAGTATTTTTTCTCCTATCATAGTTTTCCTTTCTTTTCTCTAAGCACTTTTCCTCTTTCGCCCTTTCCTCCTTACTTCTGTCACTCCATGTTACACACTCATTCCTACCCCAATGCACCCAACCTGGCGCCAAACAGTAGTCAGAAAAAATGGTGGCGGCGAGATGTTTTGCATACCTCCTTGTTATTTATTGCCAAAATGATTTAAAAGTTACAATATAAATGTTCAATATACCTTTATTGTACAAAACGACAAAACTTAGAAAAGTGTTCTCATCCATTTTGTTGTAAATGTTTATAAACCATCCGGTCTTTTTCTAAAGGAAATTGGAGTAAGGAAACTTCAGCAATAAAACAGTACACCAGAAGAAGATCCGGCTGAAGAAAGAACAATGTAAGTTACAGTGTGAGGTAAGTATACTTGAAATTAATTTCTTTATTTTAATGTTGTCAACAAAAAACGGCGATCGTGTAGTGCACGAGATAAGCACCGCTGGGAAGAAAGACACGCACCCTGAACAGTTGCTTCGTCGCGAAAATCAGATTATGCACATTTAGCTGCAAGGCTTCACTTCAATCATTATTTTAAACTTTCGTGAGCGGAAGAAGAGTTGTTAAAAATCGCGCATTGAGTAGGAAAATATGAAGAGCGCGAGCATGATGATCCGTTTGAAGTTACAGTGCGCGCTCTGAAAACGTATCACAATAACACGAAAAGCGGCCCTTTATGCTATAATATACAGAGTGATTCCTGGATTGAGGGACCTCACCGCCGAAGATCAGGTTGATGTATAGAAGTCAAGTGTTATTGAAGATTAGCGTATTATTTTCTCAGCGCATGGTGATAAAACTGAAACGCTTGTACATCCAAAAGACACAAGATATGAAGCGTTTCAATATTAGGCACGAAAGCGTTTAAATCCAAACAGGGAAAGATGTTTCTCACCGTTTTGAATTGAATCTCCAGCTCCCTCGATGTAGAACTCCTGAGGGTCTAATTGTCTGGAAATGAATGCTGGATAAAGTAAAGTCCTAAAATATAGTGTTAAGATACTCCTGAGCACCCTCGTCGCCAAGTGTAATAAGAATGAATCTTGAAGGTACAAAATGTAGGATCTTTAATAGGAGTATCTTAGCCAGAAACAGAAGATGGTACAGCCAACAGTCTCTCACCAATAGCCTCCTCAGAATCTCTCTCTCAACACTCTACTCTGATGTCAAGCATGACATTAGTGCCAGAGATGAGATCCCTCACATTCTAATGCAGTATTCTATTATTACATTCTACCACACCGTGGCACTGAGGACTTCCACCACCGCGATATAGGTAATCCTAATTACAGCAGATGGTTGTTCAAGCTTGAACCTTAAAAGGAAAGACCCCGTATTGGTGTGCCCTCTCTGAACCAGTGCTGTTTTTTTAATGGTGAATCCCCAGGTAATACAAATAGCTCTTAACATGAGACAGCCGCTCACAGCACATTTGCTTGCACATGGTCTTACGATCCAGGGTGGTCCAGTCACATTTGTGGTGGCCGCCCATGCAGCCTATAGAACAGAACTTTTCTACTCCTGGGTCACATTCCCAGCAGTTGATGGGAATACAAATGCATTTCACACATATACGGTTGCAAACGCGCCTGGCCAGTACAGGGTGTACGCATACCTAGAGATACCTCTATCTTATCAAGAACATAATAATTGGCTTGATGGCGCTCTACCACATACTATATTGCCAGTAAGGTTAGGTCCACTGAGTAATGATGGTCCGACCTGGCCTTTATTGGCCACATATACACCACATCCTGCGGTTGCAAATATGCCGGTGGCTGAAGTTTGTCGTTTATATACAGACTGAACGGCTACATATAGATGCTTAGTACAATTTGTGATGCAGACATTAAATACAAACCTAGCGCGTGCTGCTCCAGCAAAACCACATGCAATAGCTCCAGGTATGAACCCGGCGAATGTACACTCTATTATGGGTAAATTTCCAGCAAAACGGGAGGAGACTCCATTTTGGCTGGCACAGAAAATTAATATGCTGGAGGCGGTATTTCCCCATACGGGACCTCAGGACAAACATAAAATATTAACTATATGTTTACCATTTGGCATGGTTCCCACAGTGGGACATTGTAATACATGGGGCACGGTGTTTGCCGCGCTCTACACAACGGCACACCGACATTAGCGAACCTACCGGAAGTGCTTAAACAGATTCAGGATGAATATTGGGCTGCCCCAGCCTTAGACTTAGTAATGCAACTGATGGGCAACTTTGCGATGGTTTCTTAAATAATACTAAGTAATCTTAAAGGGGAGGCAGTTGCACTTGCGGTGCGTATGCGTCTTTGTGACGTCCCGCAACTAGATCAGGAGCGTGAACTGCCTAAAATAATAGCGGAAACATATTCTAGTATTGGTCGAGATAGCCTAGGGGCTAGACCGCAAAAACCACAGTTTCAGGGAAAAGTTAGTAAAGAAAATGCTAAACAGCAACCTGAGGGTAATAAGAAGCGCTGGGAGAAAAAACAACAGACACCTAAAAAAGAAAGGGGAGAATCTCCGCGCACGGAGACCCCGCAGACTTGGTATAATCTCAGAAATAGGCATAATTTGAAAACGCCTGATAGATATCAGTACGCTGATACACGCCAATCTCGTTCCTTTCAGGACTCATCGGAAAAGAGAAATGAGAGAGGTGGGCGGTCAGAGCCGAGAACAGAGTATGTGAAACCGAGACAGGACTCACGACGCTCTTCGGAAGTTTCTGTCAAGAAGGAAGAGAAACCGATACCACAAAAACAACAGTCTAAAAAGAAAAAAGTGGCGGAATTCTCAGTTAGACATGCCACTCAGGAAGAGAGTTCTCTTGAAGAACAAGACTTGGGCACTAGCACTGCTAGACAGCGTGGCAGAGGTCACAATAGTTCACCGGACTCTTCTAGAGCATCTGGAGGTGAAAGCAACTGATGACTTCATACAAGTTGAAACAGGGGATATGCGTGTCTCTGAACCCGATAGGGTGTATGCACTGACTTTACAATTGGAAGGAGACATTGAACGCACTACAAACGCGATCTTTTGGGATCGTGTAGTCAAGATATATGACATTTTGCTGGCTAAGCAGGATTTGCCACCTGACTTTGTTCGCACTTGCCCAGTTGGGGAGGAGGTTATTAAACCTTCATTCTCACCACTTGTTCCAGGGGAACTCACTGAGTCCTATTGCATCAAATGGGCTCTAGCACAAGCACCTGCCTTATATAGAAATCACGTAGGGTGGGACAGGGATTCTCCATATCATTTAATTCCGATTAAGGGTGAACCTCAGCCACAACCACAGTATCCCATAAAACATGAAGCAAGGGCACCGGTGAGGGAAATACTTACACAACTAGAATACCAGGGAGTAATTGAACCCTGTGTCTCACCGATGAATAATCCCTTGTTCCCTGTACCTAAACCGGACCATTCATATAGAATAGTCTTAGACTACAGACATTTGAACGGACATACACGTTCATATGCTATACAAAATTCACATAGCGCCGCACTGATGAATAACAGTGTGCGGAAAAAATACAAAATGACTTTAGACATCTTGAATGGTTTCTTCTGCCAGAATATAGCACCCGAAAGCAGGGATTTGACAAGTTTTAGCGCATTAGGGTCCCAGAAATAATTCTGTCGTTTACCTCAGGGGTATAGGAATAGCCCGGGACTGTTTGCGGCTCGTGTGACTGAAATTTTACACAAGTTGGACCCTGAAGCATTGGCATATGTAGATGACATATATCTTACAGATGACGAGTTACTACAACATTTAAGATGGGTAGCCCGCATTGTTGTAGGGTTTGCCAAAATTGGTTACAAATTTAACTTCAAAAAATCTAAAATTGCCTTCCTCAGTGTCATATTCCTGGGATATGAGCTGTTGAATAAAGGTAAGAGCCTAGCGCCACAATTTTTAGAAAAATTTGCACAATTGCAACCACCTAATATGATTAAGAAACTCCAATCATTGTTGGCTTTCTAAATTTTGGCAGAACATACATTCCTGATTATTCTACGCACATAAAACCTTTATACAAATTAATCCATCCTGATTTTTCAAGCAAATTCTGGACAATCGAACATACACATACTCTTCGGGAGTTACAAGCAGATCTCCTAGCTGCTAAACATTTACATACACAGGACAATAAGAAGCATTTGGTCATCAGGGTGATAGCTGGGGCCATTGGGTTTACGTATGTCACATTTAATGAAGGTGAGACAGTCCCGATTGGATACAAGTCCCACTTGTATTCGGCTGCTGAGCAACGATTCGCACCAACAGAGAAAATTCTCACTGCAGTACAGATGGCTGTTATTAAGGAAAGACCTCTTGCCCAGGGTAAATGCATTATAGTCGTTTCCCCTATTCCAGCCCTGGAGGCTGGTACAAAAGTGAGCATTCCTAACGCAAAAACACTACACCCGCGATGGATATAATGGGCTACGTCTTTAACAGCCACTGATATAGATTACATTTTTGACCCAAAATTTCAAACTCAGGAATTTCTGCAATATGAAGTCGAATATCCAGTTCCCGCTGACACGTGGCTTATTGATCAATATCAAGTAGTCATGTACACTGATGGCTCTGCGCAACCAGCGGTGGGGACAAAACACCAATATTCTGCTGCATGTGCTGTAGTGAGTGGCCATATGGAGGGGGAAGAATTCAGCCCCCAACATACTTATACACAAACATTAGGGGATTGTACAGCACAATTGGCTGAGCTGAAAGCTCTACTGATGGCATTAGAACATACGAATCCGACACAGTTCACACTGATTGTTTGTGATTCGTATTATTGTGTCCAGTCTTTTAATGAATACCTCCATTACTGGCGCTTGAATGGGTTCAGAGATTCAAAGGGTAACACCATAAAACACAGACTGCTGTGGGGGAAGGTAGCGGACCTGAAGGAGACGCAACCCAAAGTCCATGTTGTACATACTCTTGGACACCAGCGCGTTGGAATACACGTTGCTGGGAATACTTTGGCTGATGAAGCCGCCAAGTCGGCAGTGGCAGTTGCCACTGTGGCCGCAGTGACTCGTTTGAGTTCCAAACCAGACACAGAGATTCGGGCTGCCATAAAAGCTACGGTTGATGGCACGCCTTTTCCTAAAGGATTTCCTAATGAATATCAATACTTCATGGGAAGTATGCTCAACGCTGAGGTTAAAATACCTAGTGTAGGCACACGCGAGATCCTCAATAAAGTTGTAAGACCACAATTGATTAATGCAGCGCATGAGGGGGTGTCTTCTGCACATGCTGGCGTGGCCGCCACACTTTCACTATTACAGGCCTGTTACTGGTGGCCTGGTCTTTATAAAGAGACTAAGCAGTATGTCCTTTGTTGTGACATCTGTCAACAGATTAAAGTTTCAACGGCTAAGCGCCTGCCGCAGACACCCCTCTTAATATCTAACAGACCATTACAATGTGTGTATTTGGATCATTGCGGTCCACTCACACCGGATAGTGCATACAAATATATACTAGTCACTGTTGATTCTTGCTCCAGATTTGTGTGGGTGTGGCCACTGCGCTCGGCTGATGCTCGAACTGTTATTAAAGATTTGCGTGTCTTTGTAGGTACATATGCAGTTGCGGAATTCCATTCGGACCAGGGCCCTGTTTTTGCCTCAAGGGCATTCAGGGACACCATGGCTTCGTTGGGGGTCCAGCTCCAGTTCTCGTCTCCATTTCATCCTGATGGAAATTCAGTTGTGGAGTGATTAAACCGCAATTTAAAGCAATCCTTAACAGCCAGAGTCTTAGGTACGGGTCGTAGTTGGCTAACCCACCTGTATGGAGTTCAGAGAGCACTGAATAACCTGCCTAGAAGGTCCCTGGGGGGTCGTACTTCATATGAGTGCCTGTTCGGAACACGAATGTTTGTTCCAGATCTTGATGGTCCTGGTGTGGAGGCGGCGGAAACGACCTTTGACATAAATGATTGTGTCACTGTTTTGCAGGAATTACAACAGTTCAGTGAAGATAACTCTTCTAAATGTGCTGCCTCCACAGGAATTAAGGATGTGCCAGTAACACCTACTGGTTGGATTCCAAGAGTCGGGATCTTGTGTGTGAAAAGCTCACAGTGAAAAAATAATTTGGCCCTTCTTATCGAGCACCTGTCCCTGTGTTGGGAATACACGGAACGAGAACTGTTGTTTTACCACCGTTGCCGGGGGCCAAAGAAAATCGCTTTGTCTCTATTGATGATGTCAAGTTACAACATGAGGGCGATTCTGCACAGCAGACCAAGAGGAACGTCCAGTAGTTCCCGAATCCCTCTCACGACTGGGGAAGATGTTCCGCTTCAAGTTATTTATACCAACACTGTTGCCTCTCCGAGCTTGGGGAGGGTGGATGATGATCTCGCTTTAATTCCACTGACAACTAATAACTTGGAAACATTTGATCGAGTCACCATGACTACTGACGTTGCGCGTGGTGCAATCTATAGTGTGCCACCGCGAGACACACCAACTCCTCCTTTGAATACGGCAAGACCTTTTGCACAAACTGCCTCTGGGTACTTTGCCAACAACAACGATGGTCTATCGGACTCGTTTGCATCTTCAACTACTGACCCAGGTCCACGTAAGCTGATGTGCTGGCTTAAAGATATATATTTTGTTCTTACTTGGAACTATCTGTGGCTCTTATTGACTATGTCAGCTTTTTTTCTCCGGATAGGGTTTGTCATTACCTTTTTTCTATTGATACATGGTCATTTTCTTCCTGAGAGATCAGCGGTTGAACAGGTGAAGGAGGTGTTGAAGCCACATTTTTCATCACATAAGGTTCGAAGAGACTTGTCCTTTGTGAACATTTCTGCAGTGCCAATTCCGGATGGGATTGTGTGGGATAACGTAATGTTTGATATATACGGTCCCACTGAGATAATTCAAATACCGTATGTCCTAAAGTTATCTATGAATGATATCGTAATACAAGGCATTGTATCTGATGATTGGGATGTGAAGACAGTTGATTCCATGATGACTGAATTACTGTCTATGAAAATGAAGATGTTTACCAGTTTAGAGACAATTATGGTGACATGTTTTGCTATAATTATTATGGGCACCATTTTATACATAAAGCCAGTAGTCCAAAAACGATATTTGACTATACGCAATGGGAGCATTGCCCCACTTCCCCACAAGGGAGTTCCAAAACTTATTCTGACAAATTTACGTATTTTTCTGGGCATCATTGACTGAATGCTAAGTCATATTATTTTAAGTTAACTCCGTCTAAAGATAAGCAAATGTTGTTGACTAATACGAAATTCATATACTCAGATTCCTTTGTTTCCCGACTGTCGATTGAAGGTTATGAATATTGGTCAAATAATGTTGATTTGAAAAGTGTTTGGGGAACAAAACATTGGCAGACAAAGGGTAGAGAAACATTGTTTAGAGCGTGTCTCATCCCAGCACAAAATGATTTTTTTAAATGAAACAGTACAACAGACTAGCTGTTTGGGCTTAGCAACGATTAGAGAATTGAATGTGCCTAGTATACCGGCCCCTGCAAAAATTAATAACTGGCAGAAATACATAAATGCAACCTTTAGTGAGCTTACAGACGGGGTCCAGAATGGTACATTTAACACTTCATTGACACGTCCGGGCGGGTGGTTATTGTGGCCTATAGACACCAACGAGTGTCATCACTGTTTTGTCACCTCATCGGGGGGTTTCAGGGCGAGTCAGCCCTTGACCCTAGGGTAGGTCGCTTCTCCCGTCGCTGCAGCTCAACCTGACCAGGCTCCTGACACCTCCCAGCAAGACCAGCTAAACCGTAAGTACTCCCCCCCACCCAGCCCCTCGCTACTCACCTCTCCTTCCCTGAACTTCTGTCTTCTGCCTTCCGCTCTCTCCTCCAACCTTTCTCCATACCTCTGCTGTCCATTTTCCTTCACTTTCTGCTCCTCCCTCTGGTAGCCATCTTCCTCCGTTCTCTGCTCATCTTCTGCAGCCTACTTGCTGAGTGTTCTGCTCTTCTCATGTGTCCTTCTCTTCCTCCTCCTCGCATTTTCTTCCTGCTTTGCTCTTCCTCTGTATTCTTCTTTTCTCCTCTTCCTCACCGCGTTTTCTTCCTGCTTTGCTCTTCCTCTGTGTTCTTCTTTTCTCCTCTTCCTCACTGCATTTTCTTCCTGCTTTGCTTTTTCTCTGTGTTCTTCTCCTCCTCTGCACCCCGTCCTGCGTATTCTTTTCTTCATTTCTACTTCTGTGTTCTTCTGTGCTCTTCTCCTCCTCTGCACCCCGTCCTGCGTGTTCTTTTCTTCTTTTCTTCTTCTGTGTTCTTCTGTGCTCTTCTCCTCCTCTGCACCCCGTCCTGCGTGTTCTTTTCTTCTTTTCTTCTTCTGTGTTCTTCTGTGCTCTTCTCCTCCTCTGCACCCCGTCCTGCGTGTTCTTTTCTTCTTCTGTACTCTTCTCTGCGTGTTCTGTTTCTTCTTCTGTGCTCCTCTCCCCTCTTCTTCTGTGGTCTTCTCCTCTTCTCCTGGACTCTTCTCTCCTCTTCCTCTGGACTCTTGTCGCCTCTTCTCCTGGAATCTTCTCTCCTCTTCCTCTGGACTCTTCTCTCCTCTTCTTCCTTCCTCTTCTCTCCTCTTCTCCTGGACTCTTCTCTCCTCTTCTTCCGGACTCGTCTCCTCTTCTTCTGTGGTCTTCTCTCCTTCCTCTTCTATTCATCTCTTCTTTTCTTCCTGACTCCTCTCCTCCTCTGTAATCCCCCCTTCATTATCTTCTTTCCCTTCCCCTCTACCTGACCCCCCAGCCCCTGCTTTCCCGCCGCCACCTCCCGCTCGGCCCCGCACCCCCGCTCCCATTCATCGCCCCCCTCCCGCCCCAGCTGACCCCTCCCCCCCTCCTCCACTTAAGGCAGCCACTGCGCGGCCGCGCCGAAGGCGCGCCAAAGGCAAGCTCGTCTGCGCCCATCCGTGCCTGGACCGCGTCCAGCGCCACGACCCCTGGTCCCCAGCACTCCCAAACCCAGCAGCGCCGCTACAACCCCACCTCCCTCCACGCTCTCAACCCGGGACGCTCCAGAACCTGCTTCCAAGCCAACCCAAAACGCACTCATTGACCCTTCGCATGCCTTATCTGCAAACACACCTTCCACTGCGACTGCACCCCGCCCGCCAGCCCACGCGCCAATAATCATCTTAAATGCATCCTCATCAACGCACGCTCCGTCCACAAGCACGCCATTGAACTATGGGACCTCCTGGACTCCACCGCACCGGACGTCGCCTTCCTCACTGAGACCTGGATGAACGCCTCCTCGGGCCCCGACATCGCCATAGCCATCCCCGATGGCTACAAGATCACCAGGAGAGGCCGCACCAACAAAGTCGGTGGAGGAATGGCCATCATTTTCAAGGACTCCATCAACGTCACCACCGCCACCCAAGACACCCCCCTCGCCACCGAACACATGCACTTCCAGATCCACACCGACCCCAGGACCACCCTCAGAGGAACTCTCATCTACAGATCCCCTGGACCACGCGCCCTCTTCAGCGAATCCATCGCTGACTTCATCTCCTCGCACGCCCTAGCCTCACCGAACTACATCCTTCTCGGAGACCTCAACTTCCACCTGGAGCAGAACAACGAGCCCAACACCACCACCCTACTCGACAACCTCGCCAACCTCGGTCTCAAGCAACTGGTGAACACCCCCACCCACATCGCCGGACACACGCTCGACCCCATCTTCTCCGCCAGCAACCACGTATCCTTCAGCCACTCCTCCGTAATACACTGGACCGACCCCAGATATGTCCACTTCACCTTCAAACGCAAGACTCTCCACCTCCGCACACAACCCATCCCACGCAGAAATTGGAACAAAATCCCCACGGAACAGCTTCTCTCCACTCTCAGCGACAACCAACCCACCTTCTCCACCGACCCCAACAACGCAGCCCTCAGCCTCACTCATTGGATCACCAACTGCGCGGACAACCTTGCACCCCTCAGACGCCTCCCAAGACAAACCAGCACCAGGAAACCTCAATGATTCACAGACACCCTCAAGGAATCCCAAAAAAACTGCCGTACCCTCGAGAAAGCCTGGCGCAAAGACCACACCACAGAAAACATGTCTGCCCTCAAAAAAGCCACCCGCGAACACCATCAGCTGATCCGCGCCACCGAAAGAACTTCCTTCACAGACAGACTGGACAAGAACACTCACAACAGCAAAGAACTCTTCAACATCGTCAAAGAGCTCTCCCACCCTAACGCCAACTCCAACCCATCACGCCCTCACAAAACCTCTGCAACTCCCTCGCTACCTTCTTCCATCGTAAGATCACCGACCTACACGACAGCTTCGGACACCAGACCCAGCCAACCACCACAGAACCTACAACCCCAGCCATCATCCTCAATGCCTGGACTCACATCAGCGCGGAGGAGACCAAAGATACCATGAACTCCATCCACTCCGGTGCCCCCTCGGATCCCTGCCCACACTTCATCTTCAACAAAGCCGACGACATCATCGCCCCTCATCTACAGACCATCATCAACAGCTCGTTCGCTTCTGCCACCTTCCCCGAGATCTGGAAACACGCAGAAGTCAACACCCTCCTGAAAAAAACTACGGCGGACCCCAGCGACCTGAAGAACTTCCGCCCCATCTCGCTCCTCCCCTTCCCTGCCAAAGTCATCGAGAAGACTGTCAACAAGCAACTGACCAATTTCCTTGAAGACAACAACCTACTCGACCCCTCCCAGGCCGGATTCCGAGCCAACCACAGCCCAGAAACCGCCCTCATCTCAGTCACAGATGACATCAGATCTCTGATGGACAACGGAGAAACAGTCGCCCTCATCCTCCTCGACCTCTCGGCTGCCTTCGACACCGTCTGCCACCGCACCCTGATATCCCACCTGCACTCTACCGTTATCCAAGGACTGGCCCTGGACTGGATCACCTCTTTCCTCGCTAACCGCTCCCAAAGAGTCTACCTCCCTCCGTTCCGCTCTGACCCCACCAAGATCATCTGCGGCGTCCCACAAGGCTCCTCGTTCAGCCCAACTCTCTTCAATGTCGACATGAGCCCCCTCGCCGACATCGTATGCAAACACAACATCAACATCACCTCCTACGCCGACGACACTCAGCTGATACTTTCCATCACCAAGGACCCCACCAGCGCCAAGACCAACCTGCAAGATGGAATGAAAGACGTCACAGAATGGATGAAACTCAGCCGTCTGAAACTGAACTCAGAAAAAACGGAAGTCCTCATCCTCGGAAACACCCTGTCCGCCTGGGACGACTCTTGGTGGCCCACAGCCCTTGGCACCGCACCAACCCCCTCAGACCACGCATGCAACCTCATATTCATCCTGGACCCACTTCTCACCATGACCAAACAAGTCAACGCCATATCATCTTCCTGCTTCCTCACTCTCCGCATGCTCCGAAAGATCTTCCGCTGGATCCCCGCCGACACCAGAAAAACTGTGACCCACGCCCTCGTCACAAGCCGCCTGGACTACGGAAACACCCTATACGCAGGAACCACCACAAAACTCCAGAAACGTCTTCAGCGAATACAAAACGCCTCCGCCCGCCTCATCCTCTACATACCCTGCAAAAGACACATATCCGCCCACCTGGGACACCTGCACTGGCTTCCCGTCAACAAAAGGATCCGACTCCTCACCCACGCACACAAAGCCCTCCACTACAAGGGACACGAATACCTCAACCGTCGCCTCAGTTTCTACACGCCCACCCGTCAACTTCGCTCCGCCAACCTTGCACTTGCCACCGTCCCTCGCATCCGCCGCACCACGGCAGGTGGGAAATCCTTCTCCTACCTGGCGGCCAAGACATGGAACTCCCTCCCCGCCAACCTCAGGACCACCCAGGACCACTCTGCATTACGGAGGCAGCTCAAAACCTGGCTCTTCGAGAAGCAGTAACCCCCTAGCGCCTTGAGACCCTCACGGGTGAGTAGCGCGCTTTATAAATGTTTTTTGATTGATTGATTTGACCCTCGCTATATATCACCAGAACATGCTGAAATAATTACTACATATAGGGGGTTATTCAAACTTTGGAGGAGGTGTTAAACCGTCCCAAAAGTGACGGTAAAGTGACGGATATACCACCAGCCATATTACGAGTTCCATAGGATATAATGGACTCGTAATACGGCTGGTGGTATATCCATCACTTTACCGTCACTTTTGGGACGGATTAACACCTCCTCCAAAGTTGGAATAACCCCCATAGTGTGGGTAAATTGTGCCAACAATGGTTAAAATCATCCTCACTAGATGTAGTCAAGACACATTTCACTCTCCTGTCTAATAACACTGACTTGCAAGATTTTTTGTCAGGCCCGAAGACACCACGTAGGAAGCGTTTCTTGTATGAAGTGTACAATGAAATATGGAAACTTTCCCAACAGGAGGCTGCAGCCCGGTTAAGGCAAATAGATCAGTAAAATTTGAAACAGCCATTAGCTGTTGTGGATAATTTAATTCACACCTTGTCCGACCGAATATATACGATTAACAACATTGTTTCTTCTGCCATAGACATTATACGATCTGATATGTCTTCTTTATATCATGGACAAAGTCAGACTAGGTCCATTATGCAGTTGGGTTGGACACTTCAGACATTGAAGGCGGGTCGCGTTCCGTGGCAGCACATCAGTGCCAGGGAGATCTTTTCTTCCTTTCATTTAACGCGACAACAACAACTAATGGCTAAGAAGGAGGCGACTTATGTCATGCTCAACATTGAAAAATTAGAAAGATTGCCTTTTACCATGGTCAAGATTCCCTCAGCAGAGTGGTTAATACACAGGGTTATTAATCTGCCTATTTCTACATTACAATTCACTTCTTGTGTGAAACATGTTCCGGTAGGCAGATATGAGAGGCTGGGAGATAGTTACATCCATGAGGTGTGGAACTTCCCTTCGTGTACAAATGCCTCAATGGCATGAAAGAGGCAGTGAATGTGAGACTTCAGTCAGCCATTCGATGATTTGTAAGCTGCTGTCCTTGCATGGGGCATGTAATGCCTCGGTTGCGAACTTGGCTTGCTATCTGAAGGGAGTTCCGGTCCTTTGGATTAAACGCACGTTCCAGGTGCTTTCAAACGGCAGCTACGTCCTCCTCAATAGTGAAGACTGTTGTGGCATGCGGGCCGGAATAGTTTACGTTGTATCGGTCACCAAGGTCGTTACTTGCTGCGGGAATCTGTTGTTTCCTTCCACTAAATTAAGGGAGGTAGCAGATATCTGGCCTCACATTGCTACTTCCAATGTGAATTTTGACAAGTTAAGTAGACTAAAGGCTTTATTGTTTCAGAAGCATGTGGCCCTTACATCTGCACGCGAGACCCACGCACTTCAGGTGGCAAGGTCATCAGCAGAAATACAGTCCCTGTTAAATACGAATTTTCCGAGCCACTTTGGTGAACTTGTGGGACGTATATTTAATGTGCCCAGCATGGCTGGATTCGCACATTTTTTCAAAGCCGTTGGTGTTGGTTTCGTTCACACCTTCTCTTCCATATTCGGTTTAATACCTTCGGCTATTCATTCAATTTTCGGAAGCATTTTTGGGGGATTTCTGATAACTTTGGCCTTATTAGCCGGCATTTTGCTGTTGCTGTTGTTTTTCCGCAATGGCTGTCCCACCACAACAAGGACGAATGTGGGCGCTCCCATCAGCGCAGCTGTGTCGTGAACGCATGATGCAGCACTTTGGAGCGACACTCCTAGGACATTTAGAGTGAGACTGGTCTCTGTCATTCAGACCGGTTTTGGATTGGTTTTCGGTGCCGTTGGTGCGATTTGGAACTAGCTGTCTGTCTCTCCCAGCAATGCCCCCCAGTGGTTGATGCTGATCTGTTGATGTTCCCGATGAGGGCTCATTATCAGACATGCGCGCTGCGGCTGCGTTTGCTTCGTGAGGCTGCTTGCGAGATACCCTTCCTGGAGGAAGTTGATGTTACCTCGTTCACAGGCCTTGTACGGGATGCCGCCCTGGTTGACACTGGAGCTTTGGAACACACCTGCTCCTTGATAGTCTTTGGCGTGGATTTTCCGGTTTTGTCATCTGCTGAAGTGGAGAACCTTCTGCTTTCCATGACCAATGTTTGAGTTGACTATGTTTTAAATTGACACTGTTATATGAATTCGGCATTCAGCCACATGCTTATTTTTTAATTGAGGGTTAGTGTGCTTTGTTGTCCTCTTGGCTTGTTGAAATTCTGTAGTTTTTTTTTTTTAATTGTATTTTAGCTTAGGGCATTTTTTAGCTTTGACTTAAACCACTTTCTACTGACAAGGGGAGGGTGTAGTGTAGCCATTTTTAATGTAGCTTTATGCACGTTTGCTTAATGTGTTAGGCCTCTGTGCACTTTGCCCTAGATGCATTTTATTTAGCCTTGCACTGTTATTCTACTATAATCAGTTTCACGGTCTTGTTTTATTTCCTTCTATCACACTGTTTAGCTTATTTCATCACTGAGTTCGCAAACAATACATTCTTGCTCACTCTGTGCTTCAGTCAAGGATACAGTCTGGTACATTGCCGATAGACGTGGTAGAAGTTTAGTCTTTGTGGTTCGTAGACGGTACACATTCTTACGCAGGAACATCTAAGCCCAGTACACGTAAGAGGGAGATTCCGACCAGGAACCCACAACTAGACGCTGACTGCCCTGTTGCAGATGCTGATCCCGATCCCAGGCCTTTGCTCAGGTATGAGGGTCGATGTCCTCCTGGGGGAACCTGAAAGGCAGGCTTAGAGCTTAACATGCTGTGCTCAAAATAGAACTTAGGGGAGAGAACGTAATCTAGTTGCATTATCATAACGTTATTTTTATGTTTCACTCTCCTCGTTACTATTTCAATCCTACTGTTTTGTATGGTTCTGGTTATTGTGGCTCACGCCTTGTTATCTAAAATGCAGTCGTTTTATTAAACCAATCTTTAAAACTCAAACTGCCTTTGTCATTTATATATGAGACCCCACTGTGTATGAGAGAACTGGTTGGGATCTGAGTGACCACGACTTCCCTGGGAAGCACTAAGATGTCATGCGCTCGGCTGCCCAATTGTCTCTTCCCTTTGGGAGAGATGAGGCACTGCTAGTTAGCCGGAGCTCAACCCGGATTTGGGGTGACAAGGGTCCTCCGGCGTGGGTTAGACTTAGTCCCCCACACTGCGAACGATCTTTCCGCCCAAAAATCCAGTAGTCTCATTAGGATAATGAGAGCCTACGCGACAAACCTAGGGTGACGAAATGGCGTACGCTCCGCGGCGGTGTGCACCGTCACCGCCGGTGGCGCTCATGATAAGCCCATATTCCCCATTGACAACCATGTTAACCAATGAATGTGTGCATGGTGGTGAACATCACCTTACGCCATGACAACAACTGCTAGCGGTATGAGGTCACTTCCACTGCTACATATCTGGATGGCAGGGGCTACCATTTTGCAAGAACTATGCAGATATTTCCTGGTCATGGGCCCCATGCAGGCCCTATGGACCTCAGCCCTCATTTGCATGCCCAAATGACTATTTACTGCCTCAACAGTCCGGATGTATCAGTTAAAACATGTCATCCATGTGTTACATCCTACAATGCTTATATGTAGCCTATATGTTGGACAGAAGTGTTATATACACAGAACAGATTGTGCAAATGAACGTGTGTCCCTCACATGTGTTCTCCAGTCCTCCGAGGTGCAGACCCATGTGGCGAAGGAGGGCCCAATCTGTGTACAGACCTCTTGTTGATTTGGAGACCATAGTGGAACGTCACATCATTATCAGATATAGACTCACTTGTGCTACTATCCATGAACTTTACGCATTACTGGATCTTGAACTGAGACTGGAAAATGTGTTACTGTCCTGTTTCGCCCACTTTTGCAAGTGATTCAGGCTACCCAAACATGCATTGGCTCCTGACACCAGTGAGGAATCTTATGATAGATGCAGAGAGGAATTACAATGAGACTCATGGACGTACTAGGAGGATGATAGAGTGCACTATAGGTCTCCTGAAGGCTAGATTCCGTTGCCTCCATCTCTCTGGGGATCCCTGTGCTATGGCCCTCAGAAGGTGTGTAGAATAGTGGTGGCCTGCTGCATGCTGCACAATGTGGCTGTGAGAAAATCTATCCCTCTACTGGAGGAGGAGGTTGCTGTATATCCAGACCTGCTTAATCTGAGAGAGGATGTGAGTGATGGGGATGATGAAGAGGGGGAAGATGTTCACCCCAGGAACCAACTGATCCAACTATACTTCCAGTGACTATAAGGTACTGTTCACTGATGATGTTGGCTGCACTGACTTATTCACTATGGGGCTGTGGGGTCTGTAGTCATTGAAACTGTTACATGAATTTCAGGTGCCATGTGGCATGATGAGCAACATGGTGTGCATTTCTGTTTACTACACACAATGATGTGTGGGGGGTGCCATTCCTGCAATGAAGGTATGATTTATAATTTAACTGAAAAATGCTTTCACACTTACAATTGATTCAACATAATGACAGGGGACATAGGAGTTGGTTTACATGTGTTTTAATTGTTGTCAGGGATGCATTTGTGCTCTTTACAGTGATATGAAGTGGACTGATGGTGGATGTCCATACTGGCAATTTGGTCTTAGTGATTGGTGACAGTGGGTATAGGTCCATCTGGACTTTGCAAGTTGTTGAGTTGCTATTGGCCGGTGAGGTAGGTAGCACAGTGGCACACTTGGGAGACAGTTCATGTCAATATCACTTCTTTGAGTGTGCCTTGGTCTTGGCAGGTGTTCCAGTGCCATATCTGGGTCTGAGGTACCATTTGAGTGTCTGGTGCTAGGCTGTATGGGTAGGGGTGCTGGTCTCCTGTGTGTCCTTACATAGTGGCACCAGTCCAGTTGCTGCTGCTGATGTTGATGGCTGGTCTGTGTCATGGTCAGTGGTAGGGGCTTCCAGGTTTGTGGGGGTCACAGGCAGGGTTGAGGTGTGGTGCTGCAGCACCCCTGCAATAGTGCCGATGGTGGCATTGAGTTGTTTCCACTGCTCCATGGTCTCTTGATGTTGGGTTATCTGCAGCCTTTGACTCTGCTCCAGGATGGCCAGGATCTGCCCCATCCTTTCTCGGGTATGGTGGTATGCTCCCAGGACCTCAGAGATCACCTCCTGGGCTGCAGCATCCATCCTTTTAGACCTCTGTGCCTGTGTACCCTGCACAGGTCTGGCGGTACCACTTGTACTGGGGCCATCGTCATCCTACCTGTTGGTAGGTGGAGACTGTGGCTTCTGTACTTGTGTTCCACCAGTCTGTGGCCTGGATACCCTGGTGTGGGGTCGTTTGGCATGTGCAGATGTTGGTGGCTGTGTGGTAGGGGTGTCAGTGGTGTCCTGGGAGAGGCTGCTGGAGGGTGACAGTCCAGGACTGTGTGACATACCAGGGTATTCCCCAGTGTCCACAGTTCCCTCTCCAGTGTCCTGAGTGGGGCCTGTGTCTCCATGTGGGGCATTGGCACTCCTTGTCCTTTTCATCGGGGTGGCATGGGTAGTTGTGCCTATGGGGGGGAATGGATATGTATGTTACATTAACTAATTCGGATGAGGGTGCACAGCTCTGGACTATTTAGTGCAGGTTTTTCCCCTGTTGGGACATTCAGGGACCTATTGTGGGGTTACCATTGCATTTTGCATGGGATGTGGTAGTGCACTGTGGGTGGTGTAGTGCCATTGTGATACCTTGCAGGGGTGGGTGGCTGTACACAGGGGGAGGGATGTCGGCCTGTTAGTAGGTTTGTGGGCATGCAGGCTGACTGGATGTAGTGATTGTGGACTGGGTGCGGTAGTGGTCCTGGTGGTAGTTGGAGGGGTACATGCATTATAGGTGTAGTGGATATGAAGTAATTGTAGATGACTTACCTGAGTCCATTCTTCCAGTGAGTCCAGTGAGTCCAGTGAGACCCTCATGGTGCATGATGGCCAGTACATTTTCCTCCCAGTCAGTGTATTTCGGGGGTGTAGGTGGGGGTCCTCCCCCAGACTTCTGTACCGCAATGTGGTGCCTGGATGCCATGGACCTGACCTTCCCTCACAGGTCATTCCATCTCTTGAGGATGTCGTCCCTTGTGCGTGGATGGTTTCCCACTGTGTTGGCCTTGTTCACTATTGTTTGCCATAACTCGATCTTCCTGGCGATGGGTGTGTGCTGGACCTGTGCTCTGAAGATTTGTGGCTCGACTTTGAGTATCTCATCCACCATTGTTCTCAGTTCCCTTTCTGTGAATTGAGGGTGCTTAGGGGGTGACATGGTGTGTGTTGTGGGTGCTGTGTTGTGTAGATATTGGTGAGGGTGCTGTTGTGTGGTTGGGTGTGTGAGTTGTGTGATGTTGTGTTCAGTGTCTGCGTGTAGTGTTGTCAGTCTGGCTTCTCCTATTGGCAATGCAAAGGATTGTGGAGTGTGTCTGTGCGTGTTTTATAGTGTTGTGGATGTGTGTCAGGTGTGTGGGTTTCAGTCTTGCCAATGTGTGCTTTTCTTGCTGTTGGGTCCCATTGCTGGCCGTAGCGGTCAGTACCGCCAATGGTCGTTCGGCATCCACTAACTGCCGCAGTGATTTATGCATCATTATTTGGAGGGCGGGGGATTTGTGTCCTTGATGGTGGCGGGGTGGGATGTGCAGCCTTTCCGCCGACAAGGCCCTGGCAGTGACTGGTGGTAGCAGAAATTTGGGGGCATTCTGTTTTTGACATCTTTATATGGAGAGTTTCTGTTCACCGCCAATGGCGGTCTTCTATTCACTGTCGCCAGGGCGGTCGATGGTGTTTACCGCCATGTTCATAATGACCCCCTTTGCCTGGAGGACTGCTTTGATGGACAGATCAAAGAAATGCCTTCCTAAACAGTTTCTACAAGTGCAAACGGAGAATCTACATCCTTGTCTGCCCTTAACTAGGAAATTCTGATCAGAAAGTTTGAAGCCAACTTGCTGACGAGAGAGGGAAGGAGCCTGGTAACTCTGTAGAGGTCTGACTGCCTGAAGCACCAGAGTCACTTGCACCGCAGCGCTGTTTTGTTATGATGGCCAAAATAAGATTGAGGAGAGTGATCTGCATGCCATGAGGACTGTGTGCTTCATACTGTCCGTGGGAACGATTGTGAAAGGAATTGCAGACAGCTGTCATAATTCCTGCCCCCACAAAACTTATATACAAGGAGGAGCATGCAGGAGTATGCTGCCATCAAGATATTTTGTGCTAGGGCGGGCAAAGAAGTTGTGTGCTAAAGATGGAGTGTGCTGTCATCCAACTATTACTATATTAAAATGTAATTTGTTTCACTGGAATGCAAACGACCCTAAAAGTAAAATAAAACAAACCGCATGACGTTTGTATATAGTACCTAATTTACCCAATCACATTGACTTCACTGCAAACCTATATTTTAGTTTCTGTATATTTCGTGAACGTCACTTTTAAACTACTGTTAATGTTTTACCCAAGGCACTGCCATTACATGAAAAGAGCGGAGCATGTTAGCCCATAATGTACCATCCAAATCACCTTAAAGCCATGATCGATTGATGTTAAAATGCTTGTTACGATAGTAAAAATAGGCATACGTAATCTGAGAAAACAAAGACGTGGATAGATGAGGAAAAACATCGATATAAAGATAACATGGTGACATGGAAGGGCTGACTGTATGGCTTGTAAATGAATGGAAAAGGTTTCTTGTATTTTTGTGCTGTGTACTTTGTGCGTGGGTTGGGGGGCAGAGATGACGATGACTGTATGTTTTCCTACTTTTCCAGACGATTATTGTCAAAGCAGTTTATTTCTTTTACTAGAAGACAGAGGCGTTTATGATTTATTCCCCAACAAACCACACACTCTTTTCTGACTTTTGTTGAACGTCTTGGCCTTAGTTATCATATATAATTAAGGAGTTTTAGAGACAGTGTTGTTTTATGTGATTATTTGTTAGAATCAAGAAAATAAACAAAGGAATATGTATGTGTTACAACCAACACATATCTATGCGATTATATATCAAACAGAGCGGCAAAGCCAGCAGATTCATGTTTCTCGTTACGTTTTTGCAAAATAACTTGCATCGGTCGGGGAGCCCAGTGGGGACAAGAAGAGATTCTGGAACACCTGCTCAGCATTTGGCGTGGATCCATTTTCGTTATAGTAAAGTTCATTTAAGGAGTTTTCTTGAATTTTGTTTGCTATTTAACCCACACAAGTCTTGTTCCGTCCCTTGCCCTGGCGACAATCTTCTTTAATAAATCTGAATTTAAGCATTTACCTCTAAATTTTACCTATTTAATTTGACCCATGCACAGGGACATCTTAAGGATGTTGGGGACCCTGGGCCAAACATATGTCGCAACAGCTTTATGTTTTGTGATCCAGTTTAAGCTCCTTCATGCCCTCTTTGGCCAGGTCACTGACAGTGCGCAGGAACTCTCTACCAATTCTAAATCTGTTTACATCAAATATTCAGAGATTGTGACGTGTTTTCAATATTGTAGCACAGCAGCTGCTCACTAATATTACTGCAAATAATCTCTGTGTCACCTCCATTTCTCATATTCGAGATGCTGTTTTGATCTAAAAGAAAACTTTTTTATGACTGTTGCATGAAACCTAAACAGAGTATGTCACTGAAAAATGTCTGTAATAAACTCCCACACATCACCCACATTAAAAAGAAAGGAAAACGGTATTTAAAGCCATTCTTTTAAGAATTATTCAAGGTCATCAGGGCAAGACTCTCTGCAGAATACACATGGCCTTTTCAGGTGGGGGGGGGAGGGGAGGTGCCTGAACGGCTGGGGACATTGGCCAGAGCCCACCTTGCCCATGCCTTAAAATGTCTCTACCTATGCAATTGCAATGGGCCAAGTTCGGATTTGCACGTGTTTATGTAATACGTTTTGAAAATCTGCTTTAGAGAAAAATGGTTAAATGAATGAATGAATAATGAATGAATGAATGCATTTCTAAAGCGCGCACGGCTACTTGTAGAGTGTCCCAGCACTAAATGGAAAGTAAGAGTTACAGGAGATGAAGAGACACGTTAAAGAGTGATGCTCTAGGTCTTAAAATTGTTTTCTAAAAGACCATTTGTTGTCCACTTGGAGTAGTTCAGCAGGCAAGGTGTTCCAAGTTTGAGGGCTCAGGAGAGTGAAGGATCTAACTCCGGCCGGTTTTAGCTCGCTTTACCCTTCGAACTTTGGCATAGTTGCCGAGTGAGGAGCACAGAGTTCTGAGGGGAGAGTAGAATTGAATCCTGGAGGACAGATATTCCTCCAGGCTGAGGCAGAGCCCTGTGAATAAGGATCAAGTTCTTAAACATGATCCTTTTTTTAACAGGAAGCCAATGCAGATTCTTCAAATGAGAAGTAATAGAGGTTTGCTTAGGTAAGTGCTGTGTTCTGTACATTTTGCAATTTCTGCATAAGTATTGTGGGAGTCCTGCATAAAGGGCATTGGCATTGTCCATTCTGGATACAACCAGTGCCAGGAGAACAGTAATCCTTGCAGGCAAGTAGAGGATTTGCAGATATTTGTTTGGCTGTTCGCTTCAGGCCAAAGCATGTACCGACTATTGTGTTTGTTTAACTTTGTAGAGTTAGTTGTTTGCCAATCTTAACACCCAGGTTTTTCGCTAGTTCAGTGTCAGTGCTAAGTGAGGAGCCTTGTCTGGCCAATGTGCTTGTAGGCTAAAAGTAAAATTATAGGATTTCCTCGACAATTAATTGTTGTATATTTTGCATTATCTGTTTTGCACTTCTCCTTTAGATTGACTATGCGCCTGACCACCGGTCTGTGTGGTCCTAGGAAGCGCGCTCCCTAAATTGGGATGGTAAGCTTAGATGACTTTTATGTGCATGTTTTGTACTTTGCACCAATTGACACTCACACTGTGTAGCACGATTGCCCTTTACCACTCTTTTTCCTTGCTTTGGTATGACGTATTGACTCTTCTGTTTGATTAAACCTGTGTACCTTCATTTTCAGGGCGACAGTTAGGAATAATAGTTCTGCATTAATGTAAGTGATTGGATACTATTTTTTCATGATAATTTTTTGATGAATAGTAATCTGCACTACCTTACGTTTAGGAGATACATATAGCTATTTAGGTCCTGACGAAGCATCACCGGATCCGTATGGACCACCAGGATGCAAAACATGTTGACCCTTGATAGGGTTGGTCTGGAAATTCCCCACCCTCATTCGTTCCTTGATATAGAGTGATTGATCATTGTATCTGGCTCACTCTCACAACTATTTTTTAACCTTGGCCTTTTCCTCTCATCTGGTCCAATAAATCTGTTACCCAGGTGTAGCCGTTGAGAGCCAATTTTAACCACTATCCTTGATCTCCTTTCTTGCTTACTCACTTTTCGGGGTCACGGCATCATTATCTCAAAAGATCTCCAGCAAAGAGCCCCCCCATTCGGGGTGGTGCCCGTCAGACATTGCAGTGCCGGTCTGACGAGGAGCAAGCTCCGATGATGAAGCATGACATCCTTTCGGATGTGTGAGGTTTTTTGCTCCTAAAATTTAGGACCCCTACCAGAGTATCCTCTCCTTCTTTCTACTTGGAACAGTGTATCTTATTTTTTGACATATTGATTGGGAGGACATACACTGGACCATAACTCCTCCTTATCCCTCCATTTCTCCGTTCTAAAAGTAAAATTATGTCTGAAACTGAGAATCTCAGCCTTGTCAGTGTTGCTTGCATTTGAGTTGAATAGAACACACTCACTGAAAGACCACATATAAACAAGGTTTGATGGTGTTTTGATCGATTGGCTCATCTTTCTGTAAAGAGAAGAGTAGTTGCTTGTCAATGGTGTAAGATACTATCTTGGCCCCCAAAGAATCAAGTAATGTATTCAGAGGAGACATGTAGATGTTAAACATAGTTGGGCTGAGGGCCGAGCCCTGGGACACACAAACAAATACATTAGTCTGACTAGAGTGAAAAGATGGGAGCCAAACCTCTTGGTACCTATCCTCGGGGAAGAATGTCAGCCACTTTAGCACCATGCCTCTGATGCCAATATCCTACAGATCGTCAAGCAGCCTGGAGTGTGGGACCGTATTGAAAGTGACTGAGAGGTCTAACATGAACAGGACTGTGGTAAATAGTGATTTTTTATGAAGTTCCTTCACAATGTGCAAACAAATAACAAAAGATAAATAATATATAGACATAATAGACTATTTGATGTTCATGCATTTTGAGCCAGATTTGCTAACAATTGAGGCAACACTACCTGGTAAGGGAAACAAACGCACTGTGTGAAAAAGAGGGAGCAGAAATGTGCCATATCTACTGAGACGTGCCACACTTCTGCTAAATCCTAGTTCTGGCACACTGTGTGCTGCCTAGTACCAATCTAGGCACTTTTCCGCTATGGTGCAAGGAAGGGGTACCTTCCTGGACAAAAGCAATCCATAGAGGCGTATTTCTCTTTTTATGTGTTCTACAGAATGCAGCACACATGAAAAGAAAAACTATTTCTCCTTGTTACACCCCTCTGTGGTAGGAGCCTCGTTTTGGCACAATTCCAGGTTTTCCAGTCTTTATTAAATCTGAAATTGTGTTCAGTTCCTTGGGTGGATTCACAGGAACACTCATTCTCCATTCATGCAACACCTACCAATAAGCTGCCTTGCAACAACTTGTAACACACAAGGACAACACAAATCCTTAGCAAATATACCTCTTAGTTTATGTAAACATTGCCTAGATTCCTAGGTGGATCTTATAGTAACAATTGTGAGTTTATATGGAGCAATACTACAATGGCTTTGGTGAAGGAATCAGTAGTCTACTGAAAAAATAGAATTTAATGGCTAAGAGTAAATATGTTTAAGAATGACAGTTGTTTCTCTTCAACATTTGAACACGGCAGAGACTGAGACAGGTCCCTCAGGGGGCAGAGAAAGCCTACTATCAATAGTAAAAGTCATATTATTAATGATATGATCTGTGAGTGATGTGGCTACCGCATTGTGTTAATGCTGTACAGCTTGCAGGAACCAGTGTCAAGGTGACGTCAGGTAGCATCATCCTGGAGAATGCATAACATGATTACTGTTGATAGACAGAGAACAGAAAAGACAGGTGCTAGTGTGGTTTACATAGTGCCACATAGTTATACTGCCTATGTTACAGTATTTAAGCTAGAGCACATGATGTGCATCAGGTCAAGCTTACTCAGCTTGAATACTGAGGGGCATATTTACAAAAATTGGCATAGACAGCCCTGAATGTTTTTTTTTGCAGTGCTACACTATGTCAATTTGAAAGGGCAAGAATGCAACATATTTATGAGATGCAGTGAGTTCCGGTCCTTTCAGTCAGTGCTGGTGCACAATTTTGGGCCTAAAGCCAATGCAGGCACCCTGGCACCATGGTGGAAGAGTGTCTGCGTTGTAGGCAGGATTGTTTTTGTTCAGGAATAGGGCATCTTCCTTCACAAACAAAATCCTTGGAGGCTTTTTGTTCTTTCTACGTGTGGTGCAGGATGCAGCACACTTAGAGAGAAAACAAACTAGGAGAAATAAAGATATTTCTCATCTTTACTCCTCCACTGCGGAGGTGTACACTTTTGACACATTACCAGGTTTACACATCCTTGTAAATCTATGAGTGTGTCAAAACCCATTGGTGTTCTGTGGTAAAACCCACCAGAACGCCCACAAAATGCTTTCCTGATACAGTGTAAGGTACGCAGCGACTTGCCCAGAGTTGCCTTACACCATATATGGGAGGCCATGAAAAGGTACCCATGGCCTCGTGGATATGGGTCTGCACTCTGCGCTGCCAGAGCGTCAAAACATACACACATGCACACACTGAAAAAACATGAAAGACAAATGTAAACTCATCTTTGGTTTTGTCCTTGAAGGGCCTCAGGTTTGTAAAAATTGAGCCTGGGTGCTACTGTGGTCAACATTACAAAACAGTTCGAATTTATTTGAAAAACGCTTTGGGATGAAGAGTAGAAGCACAAATGGTAGATTTTAACTTTTGTCTTCCTGATCCTTTTACCTTCATATGGCCTTTGGTAAGTTTCCTGCTTTACAGCCAATGTTATTACTTTCGTTGTTTTTCTCCAACTCTGTAATTTTGACTCTCATTGTTCATTCATTTTCAGCGCAGGAGCAATCCTTTTGGCAGGCAGATCTTTCTGTAATCAAGGTAAGGTGAGCATTCTAGGTCGTTCCAGTCAACCTTGTGGTTGTTACAAAACAAAAACAAACTTTTAGCAACCACATTTCACTTATACAAAGAGTAAAATAAAAGTATAAAATGCAGGGCTGGCAATTTCCTTAAAGACCTAGGGCCTGATTTATGAAAAGTGAGCTCTGCCTTTGCGTCACTTTTTGAGGCAAAAGCGGCGCAAACTTGCAAAATATAATTATACTTTGTACGTTTGCGCCCCTTTTGCATCAAAAAATGAGCAAAGGCGGTGCTAACTTTTCATAAATCAGACCCTTATTCTTTTTATTATTTGGTGTAAATCCATTCAGAAGTTTAAGAGAAATTGAAGGAAATCCAAATTTGTATATCCAGGATAGCAGATCCTCCCCAATGATTTTGTGAATAATAAGAGCTTGTGCAGAAATCTACAGAGCTCTGATTGCTGCCAACACTTCAACCAGGAAGTGTGGGCAGCCATTTTGGGACTCGACTTCAGTACCTAAAAAAGTGAAAAAATGACAAATGGGCCAGGGAAGAACATCCTGACCCCTCAACCTTGGTGCTGTGGTCCCAGAGGGACCCTGGCAGAGAAAAAAAAACACTTAAAAAATAAATATTTGCCACAAATTTGCGATGATGTTGTAAATTCCTGGCAAACTTTTTTTTTAAAGCATGCACTGTCTCCCGTGCTTGTTTTAACAAAGCCACTGCTTGGGTTTATTTGTATCCCAGGAACTGCCACCTCCCCAGGGCAATTCATTGCAAGTAAGTGGGGGGGCTGCATTGCCCCCCCCACAGCCCTGGGGACTGCCACCTTCCTGGGGCTGAATATTAAAATTATGCGGGGGGCACACAACAGGCCCTGCAGCTCCGAGGACCACCGCCTCCCGGGGGCAGAAAGAAAAAGATTAAAGGGGTCTATTGCGGGCCCTGGTGACCATAACCTCTCCGGGGAAATTTTTTGCAAGTAAGGGGATCCATGTGGCCTCCCAGCAGCCCAGGAAACTACCACCTCTCCAGGGCTTTTATTTTAAATTAAGAGGGGCCACATCCCCCCCGCAGGCCCTGGGATGGCCACCTCCCTGGCGCTGATATATAATATAATGAAGAGGGTCATCGTCGACCCCCGGCTCCCGGGACCACCACCTCCCTGGGGCAAATTCAAATGTTGGAGGGTGGCCGGGCGGCCACCCTAGAGGGGCCATAAATGGCCCTGAGGATCGCCACCCCCCAGGACTGGCTCCTGCTATGTCCCTGGGTGCCCACCCCCAGGGCATAGCTGTCTGCTGTGACTTGGCGGGAGATTTAACAGCTCCCACCCAGTCAGAGCAAACACTCGAGTTACAGCAAGCAAGAGCTATCAAACAGCTCCCGCTTGCTATGAGCGGAAGTTTCCTCAGTTTCCCTGTCAACTAACATGTGGGCACGGAAACAGAGGAAATAATTGCTCTTACAGACAGCATGTTTAGCAGCTCCCTGTCTGTAACAGAAATGCCATCTCCCGCAGGGCTGGGACTGTGGGGGCCTTCAAGTTCTCCCCTGGGGTCCTCAACGATGGTGACTGAGTAGCCTGAAGGGGGGATGGGGTCAGTCGGGCTGAGGTTTGTCCGAGGAAGAGGGCTTCATGGCCTCCTCCTCCATTTGATAAAGGTAGGCTTTTGGGGGATGAGGGGTCCCCCATTAAATTGTAGTGGGCCCCAGGGCAGGGGGCCCCTGGGGCTGAACTGGGCCCAGTGAGGGGGGCCACATGGCCCCCACCTCCCCAGTTGGATTAACACATAGTAATAGAAATTATTTACATTAAAAAAACATAGAAATTCACAGAAATAACAAAGGTTACAAGGAAGTTCTAGTTAGAAAATAGAATTTAAAAAACCTTAGAAATTCACTTTAGAAACCAAAGGTTACAGGAACATTATTGTTAGGATCTGAATTTACTCACACAGATCCAGAGAAGTTCAGCAGTTATAGTTAGAGTTATTGGAATATATTGATGTACAATGTTACAGTGAAGAGTAGAGTGTTATAGAGTTGAGTGCCATAGAGTGTAGTGGAGTGGAGTGGACGCGAAGGGGCATAGACTGTGGTACAGTAGAGAAGAGTGTCATAGAGCACAATAGAGTGGAGTGACATTGAACAGAGGTGCCCAGAGTGAAGAATCATAGCGTGTTGTGTCGTAGAGTGTCATGTTGTAGAGTATTGTGGTGCACAGTCATAGCATACAATAGAGTACTGTAGAGTGTTGTGGCATAGAGTGGAGTGGCATAGAGTTGCGGGGAGTAGAGATGAATGGTGTAGAGTGGAGTGGGATAGAGTGGAATGGTGTAGAGTAGCATAGTGCAGAGTAGAGTAGAGTAGCCTAGAGTGGAGTGAAATGTGATAGAGAAGAATTGAGTGTTGTTTCATACAGTGTCGTGTCGTGCAGTGGAGGGACATAGATTGGAGTGGTGTAAAGTGGAGTGGGATAGAGTGGAGCACCGTAAGGTTGGGTGCCATATAATGGACTGGCATAGAGTAGAATATCGCAGAGTGGAGTGGCATAGAGTGGAATAGTGCAGAGTGGAATGGCGTGTTATAGAGTAGAGTATAATGGCAGACAGTGGAGGGTCATGAGAATGGAGCATTCTATCATAGATTAGCATGTCATAAAGGTGGTCATTACAACCCTGGCGGTCGGTGGTAAAGCGGCGGTAAGACCGCCAACAGGCCGGCGGAAATAAAATGGAATTACGACCGTGGCGGAAACCGCCAACAAAGACAGCCACTTTAACACTCCGACCGCCACGGCGGTACAAACAAACAGCGCGGTGGTCACCGCCAACAGACAGGCGGGAGACAATGTACCACCCACAGTATCACAACCTACCAATCCGCCACCTTTTCCGGGGCGGATTCACCGCGAACAAAAACACGGCAGAAACAGGACTTCGAAGGGAAACGGCTCACCTCTGCACACCCCACGAGGAACCAGGACGACATGGAACCAGAGCTCCACATTTTACCAGCCTTCATCTTCTTGCTCCTCTACCAGGAGCACGAACGCCGGCCGCGAAGACCACAGTGAGTACTGCACCTACGACACAGGGGAGGAGGGAGGGAAAAAACATTGACACACACGCAACACGCAACACCCCCACCCCCACCCTCACCCACGACAACACACACACTAATACAGCATGATACATTACAGTAACCCCCCCGGAAGAATGCAAAGACAAAAGGAAATGAGGTGAACAATTGTAATATTTTAAAATTCAGTAGTCAAATAATATACATACACTATTTTGCAAATAAATACACCAAGAATATTAGTCCAAGGTATTCCACCCTTAATGTCCGTGCACCACTGGGCCTACACTGCATGGGCGAGGCCCACACAAGATACCCGAACATGACGGAGAGAACACTGCAGGGGCATCAGATAGAAATAAAACAGGCACCTCAGGGGGAAGGGAAAGGGTGGGCACCTCAGCCGGTTGAGTGCAGGACACCAAATCCACGAGGGTGCCCCACGCCCACTGTTCAATCCTGGGGAGTGCAAAGTCACAGTCTCACAAGTCTCTACAGTGGGTGGATTGCCCACTTCTATATCCTGGGGAGTGCAAAGCCACAGTCTCTCAAGTCTCTACAGTGGGTGGTTTGCCCACTCTTCAATCCTGGGGAGTGCAAAGCCACAGTCTCTCAAGTCTCTACAGTGGGTGGTTTGCACACTGTTCAATCGTGGGGAGTGCAAAGCCACAGTCTCTCAAGTCTCTACAGTGGGTGGTTTGCCCACTGTTCAATCCTTGGGAGTGCAAAGCCACAGTGTCTCAAGTGGATAACAGTCTCCACTGGTTCTGGAGGGGGCTTGGTGCCCAGAGTGCATCATCTTGCCAAAGACAGAGGTAGTGGATGTAAATCTCCACTGGTTCTGGAGGGGGCTTGGTGCCCAGAGTGCTTCATCCTGCTCGTGGCGGCCTCAGTAGTGTCAGTGCTGTTGGTGCTCATGGGACTGCGGTGCATGTGGCTGCGGTGTCTTTGGCAACGGTGCTTGTGGCGGCGGTGTCCTTGGCAGCGGTGCTTGTGGCAGCGGGGTCCTTGGCAGCGGTGCTTGTGGCGGCGGTGTCTTTGGCAGCAGTGCTTGTGGCGGTGGTGTCCAGCGGTGCTTGTGGTGGCGGTGTCTTTGGCAGTGGTGCTTGTGGCAGCGGTGTCCTTGGCAGTGGTGCTTGTGCCGTTGGTGTCCTTGGCAGCGGTGCTTGTGGCAGCAGTGTCCTTGGCAGCGGTGATTGTGGCGGCGGTGTCTTTGACAGCGCTTCAGCTGCTGGCGGTCCTGTCTTGGGCAGCGGGGCTGCTGGCGGTCGCCTCCTGGGCAGCGGGGCTGCTGCTGGCGGTCCTGTCTGGGCCATCGAGGCTGCTGGCGGTCACCTCCTGGGCAGCGGGGCTGCTGCTGTCGGTCCTGGTTGTGCCAGCGGGGCTGCTGGCGGTCACCTCTTGGGCAGTGGGGCTGCTGCTGGCAGTCCTGTCTGGGCCAGTGGGGCTGCTGGCGGTCGCATCCTGGGTAGCGGGGCTGATGCTGGCGGTCGCCTCCTGGGCAGCGGGGTTGCTGCCGGCGGTCCTGTCTGGGCCAGCGGGGCTGCTGGAGGTCGCCTCCTGTCCATTAGCGCCGGCAGAGGTGGTGGGCAGTTCATCGTCCAGGCTAGAGTCAGGGGCCCCTTCTTGTGCCACAGTGTCCCTCCTGGTGTTGAGAGCTTCCTTCAGCACCCCTACGATGGTGCCCAGGGTGGAATTGATGGATCTGAGTTCCTCCCTGAACCCCAAATACTGTTCCTCCTGCAGCCGCTGGGTCTCCTGAAACTTGGCCAGTACTATTGCCATCATCTCCTGGGATTGATGGCACGCTCCCATGATGTTGGAGAGGGCCTCATGGAGAGTGGGTTCCCTGGGCCTGTCCTACCACTGTTGCACAGCAGCCCTCCCAGTTCCCCTGTTTCCCTGGGCCTCTGTCCCCTGAACAGTGTGCCCACTGCCACTGCCCCCAGGTCCCTGTTGTTGTTGGGGTGGTGGGTTAGCCAGGGTTCCCTGTAGTGGTGGACACTCTGCTGATTGACATGTCCTGGGGACAGAGGTATGGGCCCGCTGGGTGGGTGCTGTGCTGGTGTTTCCAGAGGGGACAAGCTCTGTAGTGGTCTGTGCTAGTATGAGGGGAACCGACTGTCCCGAGGTCCCAGATGGGCCGTGCTGGTCATCTAGATCCAGTTGGACAGAGCTGCTGTCATCACTGTGGACCTCTTCTGTTGGTGGTGTAGACATGTGTGGACCCTCCTGTGCGGTGACGTTGGGTAGGGGTCCTGCAGGGGTGTAAAAGCATGATTATTGCATCTGGGTGTACCATGGTGTGCAATGGGTGGGTGACCATGTACCCTAGTGCTTTCATTCCTGTGTGGGACCTTGTGTGATGATGGTTTAGGGGGTGTATGGGTATGTGCAGTGGCCATGCATTGGTGATGGGTGTCCATGCTTTGTTATTGCATGCAGGGCTTGGTGTTGGGATGTGTGGTTTGTGATATTGGGACATTTGTGAGGAGTAGGAGTGATGGGGTGAGGGGGAGGATGGGGGTATGTGATGGCATGCAGGTAGGGTGGGGGATATAGTAGTTAAGGTTTGACTTACCAGAGTCCATTCCTCCAGCTACTCCTTCGAGGCCCTCAGGATGCAGAATAGGGGGAGGAGGTGGGGGTCCGCCGCCAGTTCTCTGAACTGGAAGGTGGTGTCTTGAGACCACGGAATGCACCTTCCCCTGTAGGTCGTTCCACCTCTTCCTGATGTCATCCCTATTTCTTGGCTGTCCCACTGCGTTGACCCTTGGCTGTCCCACTGCGTTGACCCTGTACACTATTCTTCGCCATAGCTCCATCTTCCTAGCAATGCAGATGTGCTGCACCTGTGATCCGAATAGCTGTGGCTCTACCCGGATGATTTCCTCCACCATGACCCTGAGCTCCTCCTCAGAGAACCTGGGGTGTCTTTGCCATGCCATGGGGTGGTGTGGGAGATGTGTGGGGTGGTGTGTGTTGTGATATGTGGGGTGATATTTAGTCGTGTGTTGTGAGAGGTGCGTGGATGTTATGTGGGTGATGGTATTGTGTGCCTATGGATGCTTGGTTGTAGATTGTAGTGTCACTCTCTGTGCTTCTTTCTCAGTTGTGGTCGTAGGGGTTTGTGGGTGATGTGGGTGTGTGTTTTATATTATATTGGGTGTGTGGTGTGTGTACGTGTATCAGGTGTGTGTATTTGGAATTGTCCAATGTGGTAGTGTTTTGTATATGTGTGTGTATTTTGAGCGCGGCGGTGTGTACCGCCAATGGAATACCGAGGTTGAAAGACCGCCGTGTGGATTTGTGGGTCGTGGGTCGTGATAATGTGGGTGTATTTCTGTTGGCGTGACGGTGGAGGTTTTGTTATCGCCAGTTTATCACTGACCCTTGGTGTGGCGGACTTGTGTGGGTGTCTCAATTTTGGCGGATTCCGAGCTGTGGGTCATAATGACCGTGACGGAATTCCGCTGCCGTGGTGGTGTGTTGGCGGTCTTCTGCACGGCGGTAAGCAGCTTTTACCGCCAATGTTGTAATGAGGGCCAAAGTGTCTTACAGTGGAGAGGCATAGAGTGGAAGGCATAGAGTGGAATACCGTAGAATGGAGTGGCATAGAGTGGAGTAGTACAGAGTCACCTGGTGTAGAGTGGAGTGACATAAAGTGGAGTGGCATAGATTTGAAAAGCATAGAGTGGAGTAGCGTATGGTGGAGTGGAATAGAGTTGAGTGGTGTATCGTAGATTAGAATGGAGCATTGAGTCATTGAGTATTATGTGCATTTGCTAGACAGATTATTGCCCTGAGATGGTGTCAATGCACTCAATATACTACCTATGGTGCACGCAATTCACTCTGTGCTATCGCTCTATTGCTGTATGCCAGCACCCCTGCCCCTTCTCCACTGCATTGGTCAGGAGCTGCAGCTCCCTTATGACACCAATTATTTTCTTGTTTTGCAGGTGCTGTGTCCTGAGTATGCCTCACGCAAGCCCATCATAGATGCTTGGTGTTGCTGCCACTCCTGACATGGGCTGAGTGGGCATACTGACAGGCCTGGACTTGGATGTGGTGTGCTCTCTTCTGGTGGACTGGTCACCATCGTTGTCGGGAAACGGGGACAGTGTGTGAGGTTCTGACTCTCCTGCCTGTTGAGGTGGATGAGAATAGTCGAGGTGATGCTGGCGTTGGTGGCTCCAGATGAACATCACTCACAGTAGCAGGTGCAGAGACATCTGGTCTGTGATCGGCAGGACACATATGTACAAATTACTTATAAATAAATGTATTTGCTTTGGGCACTACATTCTTGTGATGTTGCAACATGTGTGTATGAGTTGGTGGCAATGTTTCTAATTGTTCAATATGGCCATCAGCACTCAGTACACCACAACTCCCATGATGCATTGGCTGGGTGGGCCAAACACCTGAATGGAGTATTTCATGCTGTGATGTATGTAATGTGGCTTGCCTAACAGCATGGCCTGGATGGAACATGAAGGCATATAATTTACCCTGGCTGGTGTCTGCTGGGAGTGAACACCGCTGACACTCACTGGTTCAAGGATCGCCTCAGTCAGGCAGTTGAAGTTGGGGGGTGGGTAGATGGTTCTCCTCCTGCCCCACACCCCTTGGCGATTCTTCTTGCAAACTTATCTTTGGTCCAGGAGTGCAGATCATAGCATCACTTCCTCAGTTCAGGGATGGTCCTCTCTTTGACCACCAAGGAGTTTAATTTCTCCTGTATCTCCTGCCAAATCTGACTTTCTGGGCATCAGGAAAAGAAAAGGAGGCCTAGTCAAACAGCTGTTGCATTTTCACACTTTCCTCAATGAGGACCTCCAGCTCTCTCTGAAAACCTTTGTTTTCTTTTCCTGCTGCCTCCAGATTCCGTTCTCCTGTGCAGCCATGGTGTGGTTTTCTTTGGCTTTCCTGTGCCTGCAGCAGTGTATCTGGACCCCTCCCTGCTTTCAGTAGGTGTGTCAGGCCCCTGGGGGGTGGCCACACCCTGTAAATCACTCCCACCTGGATTGTGACATCATCAATGTTTTCAGGTGCATTTTGGGCTTCATTTCTAAATTTGTGATTTCTTGTTAAGAAGTAAAAAAAAAATAATTTCTTAAATACCAGTTTCCTAATTGGGATTTCTACCCTGCAGAAATTGGTATTAGGAAATCTCTAGCCTCGAACATACAAATTTGCGACTCACGAGTAGCGATTTCTATGGAGTCACTATTTGCGAGTTGCAAATTTAGAATTTCAGACATCTGGGCCACAGAGTGTAGTTGCGTAGAGTGAAGTATCTTAGACTGGAGTGACATTCCGGAGAGTAGAATAGAATGGAGTACAGTGGAGTGGTGTGTGGTAACTTAGAGTTGACTGGTGTGTTATAGAGTAGTGTGTCCTACAATGTCTTACAGTGAAGAAGTATAGAGTGGGGGGGTGTAGAGAGGAGTAGAATGAAGTGAAGTAGAGTAGGTTGGAGTGGCATAGAGTTGAATGGCATAGAGTGGAGTGGTGTGGAGTGCAGTAGCGTAAAGTGGAATAGCGTAGAGTGGAGTGGCGTGGATAGTATGACAGTACTCCATTACCTGTTTTTAAAAATATATAGAACAACAAAAATAAGTTTCCCAAACTATTTTTTAAAGTGCCTCATGTCTTCCCAAAGATGAAAACACTCAATAATAACAAATATGTGGCGTGCAAACTAAGAACACACTCTAAAAGTGAGGTAAATAAACATAGCAGCAAAATGGCTGAGCTCTCGGTTTCTACATGAGATATTACTTATTACTATGCTTATTTAACCTATGGGAAGAGATGAGGCACTTTCCCCAAGTCGGAATAGTTATGGCAAATTATTTGTGTTGTTTTATATATTTTTTAAGAAGGTTACAGAGTACAGCATTACTATGTTGGAAGGACTGCAGCATTTTAAAATATTTTTAAAAACAAGGATTTATTAGAAACAATAAAACAGTAGATTTTTATTGTTTATTATTACTTTCTTGTTTGTCATTTTTTTAAATTACAAAAACTACCTCACCACTTCCTGTGTAGTATCATAGTACTCCGTTACTTTTTGTTTTCAAAATATATAAAACAATATAATTACTTTTCCCTACTTCCACCAATTTTTAAAAGTGCCATAGGTCTTCTTATAGTTTTAAAATATAGGAATGACAGATATCTCAGGTACAAACAAAGAACACAGCCAAAGAATCGTCTAAACAATATTGCTGCCTTTTACTTTGCTAAAGGCAATCATAAGTCAGTAATGGGCATGTTGTAATTTTTTTATCATCATTATGTACAGTGGTATATTGTGAAATTACTGCGGTATACCACGGAGAAATATATCACTAAGTTTTTATCTTTTATTACTAGAAAAACTACTGAATGACTTTTCATGAAAGAGCAAAAATAATATTTTTTACACCAAAATCTATGTTCCTGCAAATGTTATGAAAATCCATTCAGCTGTTTTGCTGCTACATCTGATGCAAAAGTCTTCTGAAAGTGCATTGGGAGAAAAACGTTCTTCGGGATCCCCCCTTTTTTTCTTTCCCCTCCCACCCCCTTAAGAAATCACAAGGGACATTGTTGTATAACCAGCCAATGTAGACAAAGCAATAGGTCAGCCTAGTTATTGCCCAGATAAAAAGCCAATGAATTCCTGTCTCTGGAAATCATAACTATAACTAAGCCATTTGTCAAAACAATAGTATTAAAGTGATTACTTAAATCCTTAATTACATTTACTGAGAAATTGTGATTGTGAGTGTTAGATGTTCACTTCTCTGAAATAGAACCCATTTAATTTCCTAAAGTAACTCATTTATGTAAGCAGCTTGGCGCCAATATCGGCTTATCTTTAAGCAACTTGAAATTCAGATTGCTCTTTCTAAATTACAGACTCATATGCACAGAATCTGCCTTTTCATTAGAGGAAAAAATTAACCAACTTTTCAGCCAACTCAAAATAAAACCACAAACGTTTGCAAAAAAAACTATTAAGCTACCTCTGCTCCCAACCACTAAAATGCACACATTATCTCTGAAAAGTATGAGGTGGATAGGTCAGGCAAGCAACTTATTTAAAATGTTTCACTATTATTTATATAATTTCAAATTGTTATATCGAACGTTTTTGCTTTGTGTACAGCTTAACTGAATATGCACCAGGGACGAAGCTTGCATTGTCCCTTCTTATCTAGATAAACGATGCCAGAGACGTTTGTTTTCATAACTGGAAGGCATAGTTAATTCTCTAATAAACCGCATTAACACATTTCACAAATACAGACTTGTATTGTGTTATTGGCCTTAGTTTATCTAATGGATACAGGAGCCATAGAGTCAGTGTTCCTCATCATCAATATGTCCTAGACATAAAAATGTTGATTACAACATCAATATCAGTAAATTGATCTTTCAATTTACATGTTAGAATGGCTTGATCAATAGCAATAGCCTCAAGTATTAAAGCAAAGAACCATAGTTGCATAAGTATTTGTTGATACCACTGTTTTGTCTGTACCTACTTAGGATTTGCCTCAACGTTTCTACCCTTCCATGCAGGACATATCTCAGCAGTCTTTGCAATCCTTTCCCCTTTTTGTGGCAATGGCTCTAGGACAAGTCTATCACAGTAGAGGCCGATGTTAGAGAAAGTGGTGGGCGAGGGTGGGGTGGGCGACCATAACAATATAAAACAAAACAAAAAGAACTTACATGCCTTTTGACGCATTGCCGCTCTTCTGATCCTCTGTCCTCTGGCTCCAAGTAAGCACAGGCTCCCAGACTCCCCTATATCCAACCCAAATGCTGCTTTCATACTGCAGGCAACATGAGAGAAGCACTAGGATTGCCTTGAGCGCCCTCGATTTGTGCTCCCACTGGGACTGGGAGCCTGTGCCTGCTGTCTCCAACTCGACAGCACAGCTCGGTTGGAGACAGCTCAGTGCACATGTCGACTTGGCCATCAGAAGACCGCCAGCCAAACCCATATGTGCTACCACTTTTTCTTCATGCCTGTCATCACAATCGCCCCCAAGAAGAAAAACAAAATTATAATAAACCTGTTTTAGTATCATTTTATTTTTCAAGTTTTGCCTCTGCTGGCAGTGGGAGGGGAGATGCTCCTCTGCCTTAACAACATGTGACCTGTCACTGGCATACAATAGGTCAGTCTTTAACATATTACAGCGATATTAGACCAATGTTCATTTATCCCTGGCATATTATCGTCCCTGGCATAATGAAACATACATGGCTAATTGTGGACGTATTGTGGGCACACTTAACATTTTAATTCTGTCCCAGACATACTGTTGTCCAAACTTGGTATGTTTTGGGCATATTTTGCATGTGTGTGGCTATGTTTGACATAATGGTGTCCTTAGTCAAACGGTGTCCATCCTGAACATACCTTGAGCATTCAGCACATTATAATGGTCAACCCTGGCATAATGTTGCTATGTTTGACATATTATGAGAACAGTTGATATAGCTAATGCTAACCTCGGCATAAAATTTGCCATGGCCTTGGGGCATTCTTGATATAATAATGGATATGGGTATACATCAACTTGGTGCATGGAAAGCCTTAGCTCACCTTCTTTATAATAAAAGTCATTAACCAGCATATTATCTTGCTCTCAGAGATAACAAATCAAATAAAACCAAAGCAAAGACTTATGCCATTGCGAAATATCTGAATTTGCTAGTGCCCCAAGAGGGCTCATCCATCTCCGGGATAAAACTTCATGAAATTGAAGGGAACCACTAAGTTGTTTAAATATGTGGAGTGGACTTGTAAAACCAGTAAAGGCACAGAATCTAGGACTGAGAGGAGGGATTGCAACTTCTCTTCCATAAGAGGAAGGAGAGGGTAAGGTAAGTGAGGAAGGAAGCCGTGCACAGGTATTATAGCAGACAATCACAGGCATGACATAGCCAGTGGAGTCCAGGAAGCCTCTGTTTAAATACCCAGGCAAAGTAGGAATTTGGCCAACAACTGAATGATGTTGGCTGAACTCTGCAGAACCAGTATGGAGAGCTCTTGAAATAGGATATCAGGATACAGAAGTGTTTAAAGACCAACAGTAATGGGAATGGAGGGAAGAGAGATAGGAGAAAATTTAGAAAAAGTGCTAGGACAAAGGTTTGGGTGCGAACCATAACAAAAGTGAAGAAGTCATGAAAGTAGTTGTTGCCATATGTTTGCTTATGCACATACCGCTCTGCCTAAACTGACCTACTGATTCTATAGTGGCTGGTGTGGCATAGTGATTTATACTGCTCTGGAAGGTATTATGCTACATGTTTGTATTTTCCATTATTCTGTTCCCCATCTCCACCATCGCCGAATTTGTATAGGTCTCTTCTGCACTCCTCTGGTGACCTAACAACAGGTCGCACATCAAGACATGAAATACCATTAAGCATGCATTTAGATTGTAAAGGTATGACTATGATGGAAACAGTAATGATGATGATGAAGAGGCACAACTTGGACATTTTAGACATCTAGAAAAGAAAAAGAGAGCATGCAGTAAGCCAAATGTATACTCACAGACCCCAAACGTTAAATGAAATGGATGCCAAATTACTCGATCAAAGCTGCCATGTCCCCAGTCATACCTAATCATACCACTTCTCCTCCTGAAAATTAAATGATGTAGAGACCACTGCTTATTTATGCAGAATCACAACAATTGTGGGAGCTTCTGTGACGGTCCTAAGTCACTCTACAGAGTGCATGCCAGCACATGCATGTTGGCAATACAAAGCCATGAGCGTTGTGGTGTTAGAGGACTTGTGCGACACCCAGACTCAGAAGAATGGGACAATTTAGACATCCATGGGATTGCAAAGTCAGTGTAAGCAGAGAGAACATCATTAAAAATTGCTTTTGAAAAGACAGTTACCACAATATTGGTACAAGTGATAGAGCATAACTCACCATTCCATCATGTGAATGTATCTAATGACCTAACCATAACATCAATTTGCCCAAATAGCAAAGTACAGGTAAGCAAGAAGGCTAATTTTAGGGAGGTGAATCACCATGCTAGCAACACACTGTATTGCAGCCACTGCTGATCTTCTGCTTACCTTGGGACAAGATACCTGTAAAGACTGTCGGGTGAGGTGAATAGAGTGGAGAAGGGAGTTGTGCTCTGGCAGTAAAGTGCCTCATCCAAGATAAATTCATCTCAGGATGCTCCAGAGGATTGGACCCACCTTCTTTTTGAAGCCTTTCATGGAAATCTCAAAACCCTTGCAGACGGTTTTGAGCTGGGCCACAGTGTAATTCTCCAGCTGGCCCAGCACACACCCTATTGTTGCAGGTGCAACAAATTATAGTAAGGCACTGCACACACACCTACCCTCCCACTGATCACCAATGCTAGAAACTGGATTTCTGATTGGCAGAGGTATGCACCTTGTTCAAGCAGGGCCCACAAGCCTAGTCAAAGTAAGTTAGAGACACACTAAAAGTTAACCTCTGCTCACCCTCTGGTAGCTTGGCAGAGAGCAGTCAGGCTGAATTTAAGAGTCAATATGTAAAGTATTTGTGGAACATTTCAAAAAGTAAAACAGTGAAAACACCACAGAAAAAGTCACCATACATTGTTAGAAAAATAGTGCTTATCTTTATGAAAAAAGCAACAACAAAACAACAAAAATCCAATAAGTAGAAGTTGAGTTATGAACTTGGAAAGATTAAACTTAGTTATAGTGCTTAGAAGCATAAAGTGCCAACTGAGGTTATCTGGTTGTAGTAGACTAGGTGAAATCCAAAAGTTCAGGCAGAATGCGATGGAAAGCAGGTCATATAGAGTCCCAGGTAAGTCCTGCTGAAGGTTTACTTCTCAGATTTGAGCCAAGAGTCCCACTCATGGAGAAAAAGTTTGCGGGGTGCGAGGAGACTGTCTTTGATGGTGGTCCGCAGGTGCGATGAGCTGGCCAAGTGTCGCAGATGAACAGACTGGGGCCTGGCGGTCATGAGCAGTGATGATTGCTGTGCGAAGATACAGACTTGCTGCAACTCAGGTTGATTCTTTGTTCGAGTGGCATCGTTCGGTTGTGAGCTGGCCTGTTCATGGTCGTGAAGAGCCCAAAGCTTCATTTCAGGAGCCACAAAACCACTTCTTTTAAGATCCTGTTCATATTTAAATAGTTGATGTGAATACACACATTGATACATTCATATATAAGAATGAAGTTGCATCACCATTACTAGATTCCAATGTGGGGAACTCTCTATCACCTCCGGCACAAAGATATGTTGTCAAGCAGGCTCTGAGACCTAGGCCTGAGGTTACTGACTGACAGGTCATAGGTGGGGTGGCGTGTAGCCAACAGACAAATGTGCAAACAGGAAACTTAGATCAAATTCCACAGATAGGCCCAGTGATACCACAATGGTCCCAGGAGATTGGCCCCAATAAAAAACACATGGCCAGGGGGGTGCATGCATTGCCAAAACACTATAAAGTTAGATGCGACATGTAGTTAGGAACACTTAACCAATCAGAACACAGCACTCACAGCAACATGCAGTGACAATGCACCCCTCAGGCTGGACATCTGGACATGTACTCGCTGGCCCACGTTTTGTCCATGCAAGGTCGAGGCCAACCTGCATTTGTTATCAAGACCTTATTTATGACTCCATGACAACTGTTCACATTCTTCACCTCAAAAGGAATGTTGTAAGTATTTTATTGTACCCAAAGAAATGTTTAAAACACCATTCCGTCCGATTGTACATGGAGAGGCAGTCCTCAGACTCTGGTTCTGTAACTGCTCTCCCAGCTGTAATGTTTAATTGAATGAACTGTTCCTGTTTTGCCAAATGCCTCTTGTCTTCTGTTTTTATTTAAGGCAAATTCTCATTCAAGCCACATTTTGGTGCCCAGACAGGAGCTGATTGGTTCCTCTGACCCAGCAGTGTCCGAAGCAAGGGGAACCCACCTAGACAGATTCAAATTTACACAGAAAGAAAGAAAGGTGAGCAGATACTGAAATTAATTAGAAGCTCCATCCTGAAGCCACCCCCTGATGGGAAAGAGACTACATCAGAGCCTTGGTCCTACCAATTGGCTTATGGCAAACTAGGAAGTAAGGTAACCGGTGGAAGTCACTTTTCTTCCATGGTCAGTGTGCTAAGAAAGGTGACTGTTGTTTTTTTTTTTTTTGCTTGGACCGCTGGGCATGACACAGATGATACGAATGGGCCCTGAGTGTGATATAGGGCTAACCCCTCTTTTTTGAGAGTTATCTTTCGCTTGAAACACAGATGGTACACATAGGCCCTGGGTGTGATGGAGGGTCTGCACCTCATTCTTGCTATCTAGTGTAAAAGGATTTATCAGTGCCACCGGTTTCTTAACACTGTTGGTATCTAAAAGTAGAGAGTGGTGTTGTCATTCACTTGGACCACTAGGTGTGACACAGATGGTACGCATGACCCTTGGGTGTGATATAAGGTGCAATTCAGACGTTAGGGAAGTAAAAAATGAGGATCCAGTAGAATAGGTGTAGCTTGTGTTTGGCCAAGAAGGGCCTATGGTTGTTGAGCTATCCTTTTTTACTCCACAAATCATGGTTATCTTTATCCCAGGAGCCAATATTTGACAGACTGTCGGGCTCATTTATTCCTGTGTACCGCAGAGCTTCTCCTGGTTACAGGATAGCATGCGCTAGAAGCGGGCTAAAGTATCTTTGGCAGAATCATCATCTTTGTGCTCCGTCAATTGTTTTCTTCTTGTGTGCCAGTTGAAATTGTGTTTTTTGATACTGTGGCACTGGTAAATTAATGTAACTGTATTTTGTCTTGAGTAATGTGTTTTGTTGATGACTTAGGGGGTCATTGCCGGGGTCGGCGGTAGCACCGCCAACAGGCTGGTGGTGCTCCGCCGGGCATTCTGACCGCGGCGGTACAGGCGCGGCCTGAAACGGAAAGTCGGCGGTGTACCGCCGACTTTCCGCTGCCCATGGGAATCCACCATGGCGGCGCAGCTTGCTGCGCCGCCTTGGGGATTCCGACCCCCTCACCGCCATCCTGTTCCTGGCGGTTCCGCCCGCCAGGAACAGGATGGCAGTGAGGGGTGTCGTGGGGCCCCTGGGGCCAATGGCATGGGCACTGCAGGGGCCCCCGTAAGAGGGCCCCACTTTGTATTTCAGTGTCTGCTTTGCAGACACTGAAATACGTGACGGGTGCCACTGCACCCGTCGCACATCCTCCACTCCGCCGGCTCCATTCGGAGCCGGCATCCTCATGGAGGGGTGTTTCCCACTGGGCTGGCGGGCGGCCTTTTGGCGGTCGCCCGCCAGCCCAGTGGGAAACCCAGAATACCTGCGGCGGTCTTTTGACCGCGCAGCAGTATTCTGGCGGTTCCCTCCAGGCGGGCGGCTCCCGCCGCCCGCCGGGGTCAGAATGACCCCCTTAATGTGCTATGAGGGCATTACTAATTCTCACAAATTGCTATTTGATACCAAAGTAAAGCTCGCTATTTTGATGCCAAATTTCATAGGTTTGAATTAACAACTGCACTTTCTTCTAGATGGTGACCCTTCATATGCTTTGTTATTTGTGTTTGTTAAATGTTTATTTTGATATATTTGTAAGTACCGCTAAGCTCATTAGATCTAGCAATCCTGTGTATATATTACTCCACTATGCGAGTAGAACTAGTAATCCCCATGTATATATTTCCCCACTACCAGTGCAAAAGCTAAATATTCCTTAAAACCAGAAATGTTAAACGTGTGTAACTTAAGATCCCCTAAAATCATAAAAGCTAGAAGAGTAACTGTCTCCTAAACAAAAAACTATCCAAATTTAGCATGGAATTGCCACCTTAAGCATACAGAAACCATATTGCCCACACAGGTTGAAAAGCTTAACAAGTTTTGCCATGAGTGGCATATGCACACCAAGGCACACACACTTCCCTGGTCGAACGAGGGAACCTTTGATACTAACACAATTGAACACACGAGAACACACATACAGACAAAACACACCGGGCAAAAGAAGGAAAGGAGAGAAGCATTACTAGTATTATAGGCCATCTTTGAGGAGGTCCAGGTCAACAACACCACCCCACAGTCAGCAAGCAAGGAATCTTCACCTCCGCTGCCATATGCAGGTTTAGAGGTGCTCTCCTCAATGCCTGCTATCCCTGCATTAGGTCACACCAATCGTCTAGTTGAGGGAGCCCAATGGGCCCCTGCTGAACAACAAGCTATTAGGTCTAGGCATGACAGAGTAACAGGCCTACAAACCCAGGCAATCCCAGCACCACCCCAGTCCGGCGCAGGAGCTCCCCAAAGTTTGACTACCATCCTTCACGTTCAACCCACCATACCTCAGCGGCACCAAGAACACACACTCCCACTGGTTCTGGGGAACACACCAGAGTGACAGGGAGATTCACAGCATTTCTGGACAGTGAGCGACTAGTGGGGGTGTGGAAAGGGGTCCCAGTCCTCTGGGATCTGATAACAAGGAGGGAGTCACAGGGTACACTCAGGTAGCCAAAGAAACAACAGAAAGCGATTTGAGGGCAGGTCCTGACTAAAAAGCACAACACATAGTTCAGAGCGAAGGAGGCAATCTAGGTGGGATTTAGAAGAAAGGTGTGAACTAAAGAGAGGGATAGAAAGTTGCCCTGGAAGCCCAATGAAAGAGTAGAGCAGCCCGCTCTCCACCTGAGAACAGGGGTAGGCCTGTAGCCCGAGCTGAGGAATAATCAGAGGTAGAATTAGAGGAAAGGCTTTTGACTGGGGTCCAAGCTTCACCCGAGCATCAACAGAAGAGAGGGGCTGACCAGGAAATTAGACACTAAGGTAGCCTGGTGTAAACTTCATTTAGAGAACCAAGATGGCACCTTGGCCTGTACATGAGGGGAGCAGTGACAAAGATGTCTTCCTCTCCTCCTGAACGCAGAGGACAGACACACTAACTTGAAGAGAGATAGTACCTCGAGAGGAAGTGGAGATCTTTGCAAGATCATTTTGTCACCTGCTAGCCCACTGGACAATGAAAAGTGGCTGGTATGATAGGCCCTGGCTGGAGGAGGGATCTTTGAAACCAGAGGACATAGCTGTTAAGGAAGACTGCATCCAGCACGGAGGGGGAGATCCCAAGTGGAGCTTCCCTTACATGCAGGATTGTCTATGGAGATGGGAACGATGTGCTGAAGAAAAACCAATCGAACTTCCCAAAACGAGAATATGCCTGCTACTGCAGATGGTCATATCGGAGACCATCTATATGCCATGGGCTCCGATGGGGCTAAAAGCCAAGCTCCTGCTGTTCTTGGATGGTGCAGTAAAATGGATCTCTTGCTTTGAGAGGAACACCACGAGAATAACTCTAGTGATAGGCAATGTTAAAAGTCTGCTAAGTAGTCTTGCAGGAGAGCAGACTAACACAGTGTTCTCCCAAGCTTGCATCACAGCAATCATGCTGACAAACATTGAGCACGATGGGCTGCATTTAACTCATACAGGCACCAAATATGGATGCCCTGAAGGAAATGTTCCCTGACTGCCTAGATATAGGATGGGTAATGGCAGAAACCATGAAACCTTGAGAGACCATAAGTAATTTTCTAGATAGAATGGTAGAACGGAGGGGACAAGAGACAGGACAGCCATGGACCAATATGGGCTCCCAAGTCATATTCTTTTACAATATCCTCAAAAAGGGGCTACCCACTGGAATGCAAGGTGGTTTGGTCAGTGTAATAAGGTTAGACACCAGACCGTAGTGGGAGCTACAAGCTCACATAGGGAGAGGATGTAGTGCACTGGTCAGAGCGACCGCCTAGTGAGCTGGAGGTCTGGTTTCGAGCCTCAGCATCAGCGCAACAGTCCTTTAATTCTGGGCAAATCACTTAGGCCCTCATTATAACCCTGGAGGATGGTGGTATTTTGGAGAAATGTACTGCCAACAGGCTGGCGGTAACTTTCTCCAAAACATGACATTGGCGGTTTGGCTCAAGCCAACGCGCCAATGTGCCACTGCGTTCACCAGGGTGTTACCAGCCACCGGGCTGGAGACTTTAGTCTCCAGCCAGGCGGCCGTCACTGTCCACCCGAGGGATTATGACGCCGCCTACCGCCATGGTTTTCATGGCTTTCTTACTGTCACAAAAACCATGGCGGTAGGCACTATCAGTGCCAGGGAATTCCTTCCCTGACACTGATAGGTGTCTACCCACCCACCTCCCCCTCCCCAGAGTCCTCCACCACCCTCTCCCCTCCCCCTCCCGACCCCCCAGGACATACATGCACATTCGCGCACCAACATACACACACTCATACCCACATTCACCCACGCATGCACACATACATTCACACACACATACACACATGCTGACATACATGCAAGAACACACGCATTCACACAACATACACGCACACTCACACCCATTCATACACACACGCATTCCACATGCCACACTCCTGCATGCATGCACACATACACCCACACACCCCCACACACACACAACACCCCGCACCCGACTTACCTGCTTGCAGGAGGTCCTCCGGCAGGAGACGGGATGAGGCGCTGCTGCCAGCAGCAGCGTCCGCCAGCAAAACACCGCCAGGCCGTATCAAGGATCATGATACGGTCTGCGGCGGTCTACTGGGTGGTGCTGCTGCTGGCAGCAGGGTCACCTTACCGCCATCTACCGCCATGATCGTAGCCAAAATTCTGCCAGGCTTCTGGTTGAATTCTGGCTACGGTCATAATATGGCAGGCGGTACGTAGCCGCGGCAAGGGTGTTTTGGCTGCCATCGCCGCTGCGGTAGGCGGTCATTACCGCCATTGACATAATGAGGGCCTTAATCTCCCCGTGCTCATGGACAGCACCTTGAAACCCTCACTAGTGATAAGACGTGCTATTTAAATCTTCATTTCACATATCACATTATCACAAAAAGAAACAAAAAAAGGACAGGGAAAGACAGGAGCAAGCCCAGAGGGACATCACTAACATGGTACAACACAAATTCAAAAATATCACCCTTGAGGGGGCCACATTGGCCATAAGTGTGCAAATGGCACCAGTTCTGAAGGGAGCCCCACCACAAAACCCTACAGGATTTTAACCCAGCTGTAACAACAGGAATCAGGGAGGTTGGAAGCAGCCAGATCCTATAGAATGTTACGATTGCCACAGGAACTGAGTCCAGGAAAATCTCAATGCACCTTATACCCAGCCGCAGGGAAGTGAGTCCAATGATGCACCACCAACAGGAGTCAGGCAGATGGGCCAACACATGGCATGGCATCAGCAATGACAGACAAGGATCTTGCCCAACAAGGATGTGACCACAACTACAGCAGGGAGAGGTAACTGTTTGGAGAAGTAATGTCTTTGCACAAATGCAAAATCCAAATGTCTAGTGATTTAATAGCCCCAATGCAAAGGATCCATTTCACACAGACCTTAAAATTTGCTAAGCTAAAACTCAAAAGAAAGACCAACGAAACAACATTAGAGATCCAAACTTTACTTGTTGTCGGGAAACTCAGGGCTGCTGTACATGTTCTGTTGGTCAGGTATCCTCACTGGAGTCCACCGTTCAGGGTGCCGGCAGGAGCCTAGGCCCCAGTCTTCTGGGGATCCCTCAGGGCATGGTTAGTTGGCTACACACTAGTGGCAGTTTGATGAAGGTGAGCAGGGCAGCTCCCTGAACAGTGTTTAAAAAACAGGCACACAGGCCTCTATACCCACAGGTCAAATCGGACAAGTACCAATTACCAAGTGGAATGGTCCCCATTCTCGGGCACCCAGCCGGGATTGAAAGTTCCATTTGGTGTGTAGTTCGAACAGCAATAGTGACCTCAGAAAGGTAAAGGCCCATTTAGTTCTAAAACAAAGCTGTCCTTCAGTTTTGGAAGCCAGGTTTCCGCTTGGGATACTGAAGACCCCCAGCCTCCACAGCACATGCACGAGTTCTGACAGATTGAGAAGCACCGCATGATGCTGAGTCAGTAGAGTGGGTTCACCAGGTTATCCAGCAGCCCCAGTCCATTCCCATAATTTGGGCAAGCTTCGACAAGTTCTTGGCCTTACACCAGACTCTCCATGCAGCTATATTATGCCTTCTCCTTTCCCTCAAGGTTTATTTAAGTAACATCAGGGAACTACAGGTCCAAAATCCCAGGAAAGTGATTGTCCGGGTGGGAGGGGAATGATGGGAAAAAAGGAGTCTGAAAAGACCCATCAGCTCTCTGAGCAGAGTACAACACAGAAATGTGCTCACCCCTGGACCAGGCCTAGAATTCAACCAATGCATTCTGTCTGGAGGGGGCTATAGTCTCAATCTCAGATACCCCAATATCAGAGGCACGGGGGGCTGCGGAACAACTTTCTGTCCCCTTCCCTTTCATGACAATTAAGACAACAAATTATGCGAAGGTTTAGGGAAGTGCCCAAAGACCAATAAAAAGAAGCCCAAAAGAAGGCTCTAGAAAAAGGGCATGGTCAAGACACCTGGTGCCACTAGGGAAAGTCACGTTGCATGTCACATGCCGGGACTACAGGGATAATCACGTGACCTCGGGGCATGTTACAATCACCGACCAACGTTTAATGTGACGCGTCTCCTCTTTATACATCCCCCGCGCATCTGTAGATTGAAAACATCACCCACATCAATAGCACCTCCATGCACACACTAGGGTATTAGAGGGCTGGTGATGGCGGCAGAGCACCAGTTAATAATTAAAATGACCCACATGCTCACAATATCATCCCATAAAACATACTTACAGCCATACACCTAGTCAGGCACGGAGAGGGGGTAGCCTCAACAACCCATAAAATGAATATGTTCATGAACAATAACCTATTTTTCCAAATTTTAAGATACCTCAAGTGGACCCACCTTCAGGTGCCTCACTGAAAGGATGAAACAACAGGAAATTGCTAGGAAATAATTTGCAACATGAAAAGAATCAGTGTTTTCTCAAGTAACAAACAAACCTAGCTCTTACCCAACAGGTCTGCAATCGAGCCTCCACCTTTGCCATCTGTAGGAGGCTAGCCCTCTATTTAGTGTGCAAGACCGGGCACACTGTGTAGAGGGTCCAGGCAACCACATGTTGAATTACAGAGGAAAAAACTAGACCACCTAATGCACTGAATTTTATGGTAGTTTGGTCAAGCAGTTGAGCTAATCGTGTCAAAGTGCAAGTCATTTGTTGTACTCACAGTATCAATAAATGAAGACACACACTCAAAAGAATGACTTGAGACCAATTTAAAAAATACTTCAGATTTTTATAAAAGTTTTAGGACCAAGATCATCAAAATTGGATAAGTACTTTTTAATTTATGAATTTTAGAATTTTATTACAAATAGTCTTTTTGTGTGTAATTACGCACCATTGGAATCAATGGAGAAATATTTTAAAAATACTTCAGGCAATGTGTTTACCAATGTATCCTTTTGCAGGTATGTTGAGGTTATCGACGGGCACTGTGACCAGCTGGAGATAATCAGGTGGCTCCCGGTTTTGGGGGGAGCAGCTGCAGGCCGCAGGCCCAGTCCTCTCCCTGGACTGGGGCTTCCTTCTGGTCCTTTTACAGTCCAGAATGGACTGTCAATCAGGATGTCCTACATTAGGGCAATGGTGCAGTTCAGCCACTGGCGAGCACAGTGGCACCAAAATTGGCACACTTGCAGAGTTTGTTCTCACGGTTCCTCAGGTGGAGTTTGGTCTGGCTGTGGCATCAGATTCCTTGATCAGCCGCCGGTCAGTGAAGTGTCCTTCACTGGGTCTTTGGTGTTTGGTTGCAGGGGAGTGATGCCTTCACTCTGGGGGGAGATCTTTAGTGATTTTCAAAGTGTGGAGGTCCAAGCCCTGTGTGGATTTGTAGAGTCTGTACAGTGTCCAAGCAACCCCTCAGCGGTGACTGCCGAGTCCTGGGTGCAGCAGGCATGGTTTGGCACCTTTTCTTGGTGCAGCAGGACTTCAGTTCTCGCGCCTTGGGTCTTCTGTGTTGCTGGTCTTCTTTTGTCCTTAGAATCTGATTTTTTGGTCTAGGGACGCCCACTAAATACTGTATTTAGTGGGTGCTTAGGGGATTACCTAGTAGTGACCAATGGGTCATTTAAATTATGGTGGCTACAGCCTCTAAGTGACCACTTCCTGTGGGCAGAGGTCCTTTCCCTACACCTGATTGGCTATTTTCTTTCCATGCAAGATGGAGGAAAATGAAATGGAGGGGTCACCTCGCATGCAACACCTTAGGGGTGGTGCAAGCTGGGCTGACCACTCCTCCTTTCCTTTGTGTGGTTTCCCACTGTTGCTCATGCCAAAAGTAGGGTATTGCAACAGGGGTGGCCATCTGCTGCTAGCAGCAGGTTTGGTGGGTCGAGTTTCAAGGGTAGTGAGCTCTTTGAAGCTCACTAGCAGGGCAGTGCACATTCCTGAGAGAGGGGGTGTTTACACCTCCACCCAGGAAGGACTTTGTTCTGGGATCCAGAGGGCAGGATCTCTCACCACAGGATTCCAGAATCTTATCCTGTGGTTGTGACTGGCCAGCAACCATGCCAGGGTAGTTAGCTTGGCTTTTTTCAGGGGACACCGCTAAGGTGTCTCATGGGTACATTTTGAGATTAATCCAATGTTGTTACTAGATTGGATTTATCTTTCTCGGTCGTTTGATACCAAACAACCCAGGATTCAGAGTAGCCATCATGTAGCTATGAAACTCCTACTGACTAGTGTCCAGCACATGCATTAAAATGGCTGCTCTGTTCATTTACTATGTCCCACATTTGTCAGGGACACAGTAAGGAAATATTGTTCGTGCATCTATGCCCGCACATACAATATAGTGCACCCTGCCTTAGGGCTGGAAGGCCTGCCAGAGGGGTGACTTACCTATATTGCATGCAGTGTGTAGTGGACAGGGCATTCAAGTGATGTGCTGTGTTGAGTTTGCATTTTAAGCTTGCATCACAATACTCAGCCTGCAATGGCAATGCTGGGTGCTTCTCAATACATGGCCCTAAATGGTGGCACAATCAGTGCTGCTGCTCTCAGGGGTCTACCCTTAGTACTGTATGCACTGAGTACCTAAGTACCATTTTCTAGGGACTTATAGTGGCAGCTAAAGGTGTTTCCGATTGTGCCAATGCATCACAAACGTTTTAGGGAAAGAGATCTGGCCTTGGGAATCTGGTTAGTAGGGGCCCTGGGCACTAACAACCTTGAGACACAAATCAAATACCAGGCAAAAAGTGGAGGCTAACCATGACAACAGAGACCTTTTCTTACACTATCAGCTCTTTCTTCAAACAGAATCTCAACAGGACCATCTTACTGCAACCTGCATCGTGAACGTTTTCCCAAACTGTACCACGTCAACTTTTGAAACTAAAAAACTCCAGCTACCAGGGGGCTACAGACATCTCCCCTGGATTCATCCCATGATGTTCAGAAAGGTATGTAATTTGCACGTGTACATTCTCTGTCTATTATGGGTACTGCATTCATTTTCTAAGGAACAGTCTAGTCTTGTGGAGTCCATTCTGAAAATGTCACTGCACCTGCGTAGGGACCTCTCTCATGTTGCTTATAATTACACCGAACACAACACCAGCATTTCCACACACACTACACAGCACCCTGTTACACAACACATTGTATCAGCAAGTGACCGCCGTGGGCTCCATGATTTCATTTGGGTTATGTTACCTCTGTTCAGTAAAGCATGCAGTGGGTGCAGGTAGGCTTTACTTATCCCTAGACGCAGCCCCTAAAAAGAAAAATGCCTTCTCTACCTAAATCTATGTAGGATTAGGGATAGGATATAACCCCACAGAGTTAAGCCCGACAGGGTTGTAGTACATCTGACCCACTACATGACCAATCCCACAGCACTGTACCTTCTCACTGAGCCTAGCAATATCCAAACTGAGCTAGATAGGATGCTCAGAAATGGTTCTGTAGGGGAGGATCCTGTTTTGTCCTGAGAGTTTCCAGAAAAAAGATTCCTGGAGGTAGCAAAACCACCAAATCAGTGCACAAATATGTCTGCTCCTGCTTCCATCTGTGGTCCCAGAGTGGCCCTTACAGCATCTGGGGCTGGCTTCATTAGCAACAAGTGAACCCCAGACATGACGTTTTAGTGCAGGGCCATCTATCTCAATGATACAAAGGTAAATGGTTCTCGTAGGGAAGGTTGAATAACCGCATATATACCCCATGTCAGGAACTTTGGGACACTGAGATAGATAGGTATAAGTGAATAGAAGGGAAGGGGCAACCCCTAATTGTACAGAAACTCATGCCGTAGCCTTTAAGAATCAGAGGCAAAGGAACCATTCTGCTGGGTACAAATGAAAACTGTGGCACAATCCTGCACATTCTGGACATGCAACAGGGCACCTCCATACTGTGAAAAGAATGACGCATTGCTTGAATCAGTCTTAGTCACTGATGTCTATGGGCTGTACTCCAATCCATTATTTCTTGCCTACTTTGCTATATTAGGTGACAACTGGCCATATGGAAATCAGCGTTGGTCCTGCTCAAGTAGCAGTAGCCCAGCCACAAGTGCCAGGTGGAGACCCTACTGACCGAGAACAGAAGCAATCCCAAACTGGTTTCACTCTACTGGGTCTCATCAGTATGATCATCACGAGTGGTATGATACAATGAACACATGACTTACGTTTGGACATACCTGTCTAAATAAGTGCACCACACTACAGAAAACATACAAGTGATGTTAATCTCAACCACTCAACTCTGAGCTAGAATATGATCCATTGGTTTTTGCCCATCATTCCACTTCAAAAATAGACCTGTGATATGCAAATCAGCCTTGGATCTACTGCAACAGGAAGAGTCCATCCCACAGACTGAACTGGGCTTATTTCAATATCATCAGTAGGGTGTAGCTTGAGTTCCTTCTCACAGTAAGCATGGGACCCATGTCTGGGCATACACATCACATTTAGGACAATGGACAGAGGGAAAAACATATGGGTGGCTTTTATGAATTAATCTCAGCCACTGCTAATTACTCTGGGCTGTAATCTAGTTTATATTTTTTCTCCACAGTGCCATCTCAGACAGGAGCCAGCATTGTGTAAATCAGCCTTAGCCCTGCAGCATTGGGAATTTTTCTGCCTGAAATGCCATGCCAGGTACCCTCTAAGCAGCAGCACATGCAACTCTGTCCAAGTTTCTATCATGTTTACTGTGCCACAGGGCTTATACTACAAGGCATAAATGGGGCAAAACTGGTGAGTATTCCTGCCTGGAGATGACCCAGCCTGACAGGTAGGCAGGTGTGTTCCTACTGGAATAGAACCTTGACTGATTTGCTTATGGTAGTTCACTGTGTTCGGTAGGATAGTGGGCAAAACATGATGAACTGGAATATGTCCCTGACCGACTGCCAGTGACTGAGATTAATTAATTAACTCCATCCATTACTGTGTTATTTGTCCCATGTGACCCCTTAAGTATCACTGGTATGCCCAGATGTGGTTTCTCACTCACTGTGCCACAGGACTTAAGTTGTATCTCACAGATGAGTAGAAGTATTTCAAAACTGTTCTGGGGATTTGTGTGTTCCTGCTTGGAATCAATCTGTTCTGACTGTTTAGGCTGGACAGTTACTATTTGAAAAGGACCAAGACCAATTGCCATGACAGGTCTCTTTCTAGAGTGGCAAACTGGGTGAAAACAATGAACCGAAATGCGGCCCCAAGCAAATGTCAGTGGTTGAAATTAAATTAATTCAAGTACACTTCTTATTTGTTGCAGTTGAAGCGCAAGTGCCTAAGGTGTTGGTCCCCTGTCTACCATGCCACAGGATCCAAGCTACCCTCCCTGCCTAAGCCAAAAATGGGAAGTGGTTGCGTGTCTTCTAATCTAGAAGGAAACAATTCTAGGAGAAATTCACAAAATTACCAAATCCTCCAAATATTATGGCAAATTACTCATTAGTAAGTGAAAAGCCAGATTGGTTATTTGTCACTATTTCTTTTAGCACAAAATGCATCCTCCTATCCATCTTTGGAGGCCAATGCTCTTCTTGCTAAACAAATAGAGGAAAATCAGGCAACAACATGAACAACAGCCACTTGCTTACAATGCATTAGCATTCTTCCCATGGTCCCACAACAAAATGGATACTAAATCCTAATTACTCAAAAGGGCATAATGGCATAATCTCTGGCATTTTGGGCAATAATCATAATGTGAAAAGCAGGAAATTACTTAGGATTAGGCCATTGTACATTACATTTTTCCTGCAGCATGGCAGCTCCCTGTCTAGAGTGGTGTAATGAGTAAAATACTATCGGCTGGAATGCTGCCCTAGATAGATCGCCAGTGGTTTAGAATAATTGAAACATTTAACCCATTCTCATGTTGTTTGTTGTTATACATCACAGGAGTACATAGGATTCACTCCATTAAGGTATGTATTTCAGTCTTTTCAATTGCAGGACTTTACTTCACAGGTAAGTTAGTTTTATGTCTCCTAAAAATATAAATATGTGTGTTATCCTGTGTGTCGGTGTATGAATGTGTGTGTGTATATATATATAGAGAGAGATTCATATATTAAAAAGGTAAGGACATTTAAAATTATAATACTAATTTAATTATAAACATTGATAAAGAGTGGGTAAATAATTTGTAAAAATTAGATTTAAATAATTACACTGAGTATTTAGTAGTAAAAATAATTTGATTTTAAGTTATGTAATGTTAATAGCGTAACAATTTTCACATAAAAACAAATAAACAATGCATAGAATAACATATAGGTTAATGATTTTAATTTTACTAAATATGAAAAGGAGTAATCTTTAATGGGGTTAGGAATGAGTAGTGTATGGAGTAGTCAGGAGTTTTTACAGTTCAGGGTAAGTAGCGGATTGGGGTAATAAGGAATATTTAGGCTTCGGATGAATAGTCTTTAGGGGTCATAAGGGAGTTTTTAGGGTTAAGGGATGGTAGTGTATTGGAGTACTAATAGGGATTTGTGGTTCAGAGATCGGTAGTGTATAGGGTAGTAAGGTGTTTTTAGGGCTCAGGGATGGGCATTGTAGGGGCCAGTGAAGGTTGTTTTTAGGGTGCAGTGACGAACAAATTAAAAATATATACTAGTACATTTAATTAAATATGTGTAATATTAATCTAATATTTTTTATAATTACTTTGATTTCTTTATGTGAGAAAAGCCCTCTATTTACATGTCCACCCTGCCTTTTTTGGCTGCTAGGTATTTCTGGTTCATGAAATTGGCATACTAGGGCACTGCTGTCAAATATCCAATGTATGTGCTCTGAACTTTAAAGCATGGCAAAACTGATTAATCTCCAATTGGCCTCTTTTTCTTTCTAGTAATGCTATAGTATATATTGCAGGAAAATAAACTAATGGCATGGAGAGTTAAACGTCACTTGTGCATTGCAGCACCTGGTGTGCCATCCAGTAAGCTGACAAAGAAAAGCATAGCCTTAGAGCTACATAGTTAGCCTGACTGTTGTACTTTTTAAAACTCTGGGAGCTGTATCCTTTTTAGACAGGAAGAATCTCTATTTTGAAATAGTGAGGCCCAGATTTAAGAGGGCCTAGTGCCATCTAAGGACAGATTAGCATAATTTGTTTGATGCTAATGTGCCGGTAGATGGCCAAAAACGCTGTACCATATTTTCAAAGTGGCGCAATGCATGCATTGCATTCCTTTGGAACTGTTTGCTGCACAATATGCCTATGCCAGGCATAACATATTCAAGGGTGGCATTCCCGTGTTAGGGGGGATGCAAAAATGGTGCAAAGAAATCTCATGGATTTCTTTGTGTCATTTTTTGGGGCATTTTTTTATCCCTGTTTAGAGCAGACAATAGAAGGGGGCATGCCATTGTTTTCAATGGGTACATATGTACTGTTCAGGGTAAGCGCCAACATTTTGCCACTAACCCTGAATAGTACATCAATAGCATCAGAAATTCTGCCGCTATTGCCCCCTACCCTGCATCATGGTGCACCATATTTTAAATGTGTTTGTTTGTATTTTAAAAACAGTGCATGCATGGTGGCGGTAGGGGGGCGTAAGAAAAGTAGCGCTACATGTAATGTAACACCACTTTTCTTAAATCTGGCCCTAAATGTTACCTCTGAGTAGGCTTTATATTATACAAGATAATTTGCTTAATATGTAGAACATGTTATAAGTTCTTACTGGCATGTTTCTACAGTGATTATTGCTAAAAAGCTATTTCCACTGTACAGGGATGTAGCTGATCCTTTGAGGAAAACTAATATTCAAATAAATTACTATTTTTGCTAAATTTGGTTTGGGATGAGCAACAGAAATGATTCAATCATTGTTTTTAATACACTAAAAGTAACTTAAAAAAAGTTAGACATTGTCTGGCTAAAACTCCTGTCAGCCTGTCAGCGTCTGCCCCTACCAGCGCATTCCCCTTAATGATGATTGAAAACTGCTGTGAGAGCAGAAATAATGGCTTAGGCCTTTTGGCAGAAATACCTGGGCTGTGAGGTATGTGACTAATCTCAGCTCAGGAAGGGTGGTTAGGGGATATTCAGGAACTTCATTAACTTGAATGGGATCTAGACGGGCCTTCCTGGTGATAGTGAAGTGTAAAGAGAGACCCTGGGAAGGCAACCTTTTATTCACAGGGCTAGCTATAGCCAGCTCAGCACCAGCCCACTGAGAGTTACATAGGAGTCACTCCATCAAGGTAAATTTTTCAGTCCCAGAATCAGTTTGGTGTAGGTGAGGAAATGGAGACTGCTCATTTCCCTAGAAACACCCCAGTTTGGGACACCAACTTCATTTAAGGGAAGAAGGATTCTGCCATGATGCATTTAACTCACAATAATGCACTGTGGGAATATGTTGCACTAAGGCAAACAGCATTGCTAATGTGGGATGGTTTACCATTTGTACCTTTTTTCATTGGATGGTGGTATCCAGGAGTCAGCTCCACCCACTTGCTACTGAATCCTACCAAATTGGCATCTCAAACCAAGCCTATAAAAACATATCTGAACCTGTAGATGAACAGAGAGGACTGCACCTGCTGCCTGTGACCTGTGTAGACACCTGAAGTTCAGGTCCTGCTCTGACTTACACCCAGGACTAAGAAGTGGACTCCCAGGGTCAGTTGCTTTACCTCCTGTATGGCTACGTATGTATGGCTTGTGAGTGTTCACTTATTAGAGGATACCTGCATAGAGCTGTGTGATGTTTACATACATCCATCTCTCCTATATTAACTCCTGAATACCAAGCATTTTCTATGTGCTGTGATCTGCAGTATTTTCTCAGGGGAATTTAGCTGGCTTTGTCTAAATTACATTCAATTGGGATCATATTTAAGATCTGACACAACACAGCACGGCAACCAAAGTCAAACAACATCCAGACAGGGGAACCCTGGACTAAGCTTTGCAATCATGTTGCTTGTGGGCTGCGTTATGATGGACTGAAATGTCACAATGTGAACTCAAATGGAAGTAAATCAATCAATCAAGGATTTGTAGATTGTGGAAAGCCACCCGTTCGGGTCTTTCGCCACTGGAGTTGCTAGCTGCTTGGTGGTGATCTTGTTCATTCGAAGAGCTAGGGCTTGAATCCTTTCCTGAATTGCTAGAGTGATGAGGCAGTCCTGAGGTGGACGGGAAGGCCATTCCAGGCTTTGGCCACTAGGTGTGAGAAGGAGCATCCTCCGCTGTTGCACTAGCGGATCCGGGGAGGGGGTCAGCGAGGAAGAGGGAGGGCGATCGTAGGTATCTGGTTAGTTGGTTGAAGGTCATGTCTTTATTGATATATGCTGGTCCTATGTTGTGCAAGGCTTTGTATGCATGGGTCAACATCTTGAAGTGACATTCGTTCTAAATCGGGAGCCAATGTAGCTTCCTGAGGTGGGGATGATGTGGGTCTGACTGGGGAGGTTGAGGATGAGTCCTGCCGCTGAGTTTTGTATTGTTTTTAAAAGGCATACAGTGATTCTTATGTAGAGTGTATTCCTATAGTCCAGCTTGCTGGAGACGAGGGCCTGCATAACGGTCCTTCTGGTGTTGATTGGGATCAACTTGAAGAATTTGCCGCGCGTGCATAGGGTGTGGAAGCAGGCAGATGAAACTGTATTTACCTGTTTCTTCATAGATAGCTTGCTGTCCAAGACGATGCCAACATTGAGGGTGTGGTCTGTTGGGCGGGGATGGGCCGAATTGAGCAGGCCACAATGCATTGTTCTATGGCGAGGTGCTGCTCCCAAAAATGAGGACTTCTATCTAGTCCATGTTGAGTTTCAGACAGTTGTCCTTCATCCAGTCTGCGACGTTCATCATACATCTATCAAAGTTGGCTCTGGTAGTGAAGGAGTCTTCTGACAGGAGATGATGTTGAATCAGTGTGATCTGATCGTGTTGGCCAGGGGGGATCATGTCTGTGCTGGAGAGGGTGGGGCTAAGGGATGATGCTTGGGGGATGCCCAGATGATCTTCTTAGGTTCAGAGTGAATGGTGGAAGACAGATTCTCTAAGTTCTTCCAGTGAGTTATGATGCAATCCATTCTAGGGCATCTCCTTGGGTTCCGATGTTGTGGAGTCTGTTGATCAGGATGTGATGGGAGACAGTGTCGAAGGCAGCTGACAGGTCCAGGAGGAAGAGGACTACCATTTTGCTGCAGCCAAGGAGAGCTCTGATGTCATTGGTGGCTGCGATCAGGGCTGTCTCAGTGCTGTGGTTGACTAGGAATCCAGATTGAGAGGGGTCCCTGAGGTTGTAGTGTTTCAGGTGTTCAATGAGTTGCTGGTTGATTGCCTTCTTGAGACCCTTTGCTGGAAAGGGGAGGAGGGAGATGAGCCGGTTATGCTGGGTCAGCGGATGGTTTCTTCAGGAGGGGCCTTACTTCAGTGTGTTTCCAGTCCTCCGGGAAGGAGGCTAAGGCGAGGGAGATGTTCACGACTTTCTTGAGTTTGAAGCCAATCGCCTTGCTCCTGAGGTTGAAGATGTGGTGGGGATAGGAGTCAGTCGATGCCCCCGAGTACACAGAGTTGATGATAGCGTTTGTGGCTTGAGTTGTGAGAGAGTCCCAATGGGTGAGCATGTGTTTGGGGTTTGTGTTTGTGGGTGTGAGCAGGCTTATGTTGTCAGTGGTGGGGTGCTGTTGTTTGAAGTTTGTGTAGATGACGGCGATCTTGTCATGGAAGAAGTCCATCACAGTGTGGAGTGGAGGCATAGATCTAGGTATGTGAAAGACTAGCCTTCCTAAAATTTGGCTGCAGGTGCAGATCCTAGAGCAATGGCTGCCAACATTGCTATGAAGGACTGAAGCCTGCAGTGGTTGGGATACTCTCCCCTAATGAGTGGAGGAGTTGCTAAAACCATTTTAAGACACCTGTGGAGAATCACAGAATAAAGGCCTGTTGGCAGTGTTGGGCCAGAAATGTCTCCTGCATGGTGTACAGTTGTATGACCTGCCCATATTGCCAAATCGTGAGAACCTGGTATCCTGAATTTTTGATTTTTGGCTCACACTGACCTAGCAAGTGCAGAAAGGCCTACACCAGTGCATTGTTATGAGTCTGGTCCTTAGCCGGTTCTGAACCTAAAGAGACACATCAAGGACATTCTCCATAGTGACAAAGGACCAAGGTCCCTATCATGGGGTCAAGTGTATAAAGTGATGGTGACAGCATACCATGAGCTGTACTGATCCTTCTGTCTGGGTCACAGGATTGGGGGCCTACTCCTGTAAAGTTCAGCTATTACAGATGATCCCAGATCCCTGCACCTATATCCTGAGCACAAGTGTGTCTGTATGTTTGTATGTATTTATGTATGTATATATGTATGCATGTATGCATGTATGTTTGTGTTGTGATTTGTGTATTCCACACACTGTGTATATCTGAGTGAAGGAGGCCTGCGGGTTCCATTTTGGAAGTTCCTAGTATACTCATGTGCACACAATGGTGATGAGGTTACTTTCCCAGATAGTGGAAGTGTGTTTCTGATATTCTTCAGATGGGAGGGTCGAGACCTAGAGAATGAAGTGGGGAAAGTGGAAATAAATTCTCCTTGGAAATTCAATGAGGTCCTTTTGCTGTAGAAAGCTATTGAATAGGCTCCCTAATCACTGCCATTTGGTGCATGGTAGAGGTGAAGGGTTGGACTGCAGTTACTGTTATTTCAGTGTGAATTTCCTTTAGGAAGTGAACAACCTTTTATCTCTCTTTCTGATCACTTTCTGGTGTGGGTGTGATAATCAGGTCAGACTGCTCACAGATCTTTGTGCCTCTGTTGTGAGTGCAACAGCCTGGAGATGGCCCTTCTTTGAGGAGCAGAACGGCTGAGTCTGGAAACAGTCTGAGAAGAACACAGGAAGAACTGATGCACAGTGGCTCTGGAAAGGCAGGCAGAGACTACATATCTTCTGTCTGGTATACCTGTATAATAGTGGGAGTCGACCTACTTGTTTAGTTCTAAGTTTACTTTGACCAAGGAGGGGATGCTTCATAGAGCACCGAAGACTACAAGGCTGGAGTCTCCCTGACAGCCATCTCCCAAAAGCTGAGACCAGAACGAAGAGCTGTTCCGTGCCCTGAAATGCCTGGAGGATCTTATCTGGAAAAAGAAAGAAGGAGTGTGCCATCCCTCAAGATGAGTGGAAAACTGGTGTTGGCAGAGCTACTAACCTGCTGTGGGTCTGTCTGACAGAGACTCGTGAAATCATGACTTGTGTGCCTCACTTGCAGAACTTGTCACTATCGCTGTAGTAGAGGATTCACAGCACTACTCTAGTGTGCATGAGTGGGGCACTTACCTAGTGTGCCCGAGAAGACCACCTAGGCAACCCTGCAGTCCGTGTCATGGCACTTTTCCTAAAAATGTGGCTAATCAGTCTTCACCACTGAAGAATACACTATTGCATGTTGTGGCACTTGCAAAATCTGCCTGGATTTACTTTGCTGTTGCAGCCATGACACTTGCCACAAGTTTGTAAAAGTGGTCTCCGCTGCTGAAGAAGAAACTTGTGTAAGTCTGTGGCAAATGCCTCAAGTGTGTAGATTTGACTTATATGGTGTCTAGTTCCTTGGCATTTGCCCAAATGTGTAACTGTGCATACTATGCCACAGAAAGTGAGCTGCTGCCTTAAGGAACGTACCACTTGCTGCCCTAGTGACTATGAGACTGCTAAGATGCTGACCAGAAGTGTGCCTGATTGGACCCAATCGCTGCTGCACCAAGGTGCTTTGAAGCATCTCAGCTGCCGCCCTTGATCTGCGACCAGAAGCAGACTGCATCACCACCTTGAGCAAGGTAGATGAAGTCACTGAATCAGCAACTCATCCTGTCCAGGAGAAAGGAGGCCCTGCCAGAACCTGTGGGCCCATTTGCTGCTAATCCAAAATGCCTGCTGAGAGATGAGCCTGACAGTTACATGCCTGCCTCTGCTTTTGGTCTCTGCTGTGTGGTCAGTGTCTGCTCGCAAACTGTGCAACAGCCACACAAAGTACCTGCAACTAGTGTGTCTTTCCTGACCATGGGAGGACCAAGGCCGAGGAACAGGATGCTAATGCAATGACTAATGCAGACCTGGTTTGCAGGTGAGATGAATATTGAAAGATTGAGTGCTTATTTGTGCATAGCAGACCAAAGAAGGAAGCATTGCATATTCAGAATCGTACACTTTGGCAGCTTAGGTCGTCATTACAACCCTGGCGGACGGTGTTAAAGCGGCTGTAAAACCGCCAACAAGCTGGCGGTAAAAAAATTGGAATCACGACGGTGGTGGAAACTGCCAAGAAAGACAGCCACTTTAACACTCCGACCGCCACGGCGGTACAAACAAACAACGCGGCGGTCACCGCCAACAGACAGGCGGGAGACAAAGTACCGCCCACTGTATCACAACCTACCAATCCGCCACCTTTTCCGGGGCGGATTCACCGCGGACAAAAACACGGCGGAAACAGGCCTTCGAAGGGAAAACGCTCACCTCTACACACCCCATGAGGAACTGGGACGCCATGGAACCAGAGCTGCAGATCCTGCCAGCCCTTATCTTCTTGCTCGTCTACCAGGAGCACGAACGCCGGCGGCGAGGACAACGGTGAGTACTGCACCTACGACACAGGGGGGGGGGGGAAACAGGGACACACACACGCAACACCCCCACCCTCACCCACTACAACACACACACATCAATACAGCATGATACATTACAGTTACACCCCCAAACAGTGGGCCCACATGGTATGGGTGAGGCCCACACAAGATCCCCGACCATGACGGAGAGAACACTGCAGGGGCATCAGAGAGCAAGAAAACAGGCACCTCAGGGGGAGGGAAGGGGGGGCACCTCAGCCGGTTGAGTGCACGACACCAAATCCACGAGAGGGCCACATGCCCACTGTTCAATCATGGGGAGTGCAAAGCCACAGTCTCTCAAGTCTCTGCAGTGGGTGGGTTGCCCACTGTTCCATCCTGGGGAGTGCAAAGCCACAGTCTCTCAAGTCTCTACAGTGGGTGGGTTGCCCACTGTTCCATCCTGGGGAGTGCAAAGCCACAGTCTCTCAAGTCTATAGAGTCGGTGGGTTGCTCACTGTTCCATCCTGGGGAGTACAAAGCCACAGTCTCTCAAGTCTCTCCAGTGGGTGGGTTACCCACTGTTCCATCCTAGGGAGTGCAAAGCCACAGTCTCTCAAATCTCTCCAGTGGGTGGGTTGCCCACTGTTCCATCCTGAGGAGTGCAAAGCCACAGTCTCTCAAGTCTCTACAGTGGGTGGGTTGCCCACTGTTCTATCCTGGGGAGTGCAAAGCCACAGTATCTCAAGTGGATAACAGTCTCCACTGGTTCTGGAGGGAGCATTGTGCCCAGAGTGCTACATCCTTCTAAGGACAGAGGAAGTGGATGACAGTCTCCACTGGTTCTGGAGGGGGCATTGTGCCCATGGTGCTTCATCCTGCTAAGGACGGAGGTAGTGGATGTGATTCTCCACTGGTTCTGGAGGGAGCATTGTGCCCAGAGTGCTTCATCCTGCTAAGGACAGAGGTAGTGGATGACAGTCTCCACTACTTCTGGAGGGGGCATGGTGCCCAGAGGGCTTCATCCTGCTCATGATGGACCCAGTTGCATCAGTGCCCTTGGCGCTCATGGGCCAGCGGTGCTTGAGGCGGCGGTGCCCTGTTCAGCGGTGCTTGAGGCGGCGGTGCCCTGTTCAGCGGTGCTTGTGGTGCCCTGTTCAGCGGTGCTTGAGGCAGCAGTGCCCTGTTCAGCGGTGCTTGAGGTGGCGGTACCCTGTTCAGCGGTGCTTGTAGCGGCGGGGCCCTGTTCAGCGGTGCTTGTAGCGGCGGGCTCCTTTGCAGTGACTCAGCTGCTGGCGGTCCTCTCTAGCCCAGCAGGGCTTGTGCTGGCAGTCCTCTCTAACCCAGCGGGGCTTGTGCTGGCGGTCCTCTCTAGCCCAGCGGGGCTTGTGCTGGCGGTGTCCTCCTAGGCAGCAGGGCAGGTGCTGGCGGTGGCCTCCTGGGCAGCGGGGATGATGGCGGTGGCCTCCTGGGCAGCAGGGATGATGGCGGTCTTCTCCGCCGTGCTGCTCTTCCCAGACTTGCCAAGTTTCTTGTGGCCCTTCCCCACCTTGGAAGGTGTCGCAGCTGACTCCACACTCCCACTGGGACCCCTGGGAGCAGATTTGGTGGCTTGAGTCTTCCCCCTCTCCCGCCTGGCACTGCCCAACTTTTGATGTTTGGCAGGTGGGGGACTGTCCGTGCTGTGGCTCCGTGCCACACTGGCTGCCCTGGTAGCCGGTGCACTCCAGATTCCGGTGACTACAGGCACCACTGGTCCTGGAGATGTTGTGGCGTAGGTGCTAGGTTGAGACCTGGAGAGTCAGGTCCTAGGAGACGGACGGGGTGGGGGAGGTGTGGGAAAGAGGTCAAGGTTGGACAGGAAAAGTTTTTGGGAGACACTGGGACGGGTAGCTGGAGGGGGTTTGGGAGTGGAGGAAGAGGTTGTGGTTGTAGGAGGTGTTCGTTTGGTGACTTTGGGTGAAGGTGCATGCGCTGGAGGCTGTCGTGAGGTGGATGGCTGTTGGGCGGGTGTGTGCCTGCGTTTGTGTATCTTGGGAGGTGGCGTCACAGACACACTGGGAGAGGACACAGGGGACGTGTGAATGGTAGTGGGGGTGGTGACTGCACGTGAGCGGGGTGTGGTGATGTGTGTGCTGGTGATGGCAGTAGTGGCAGTAGATGTAGTGCATGCAGGTGTGAGTGGAGACGAGACTGGGAGGGAGGAGGGAGACGTGGAGGAGGGGGACACAGTGGAGGCAGTGGATGTTGGTGTGTCTGCATGTGTGTGATGCTTGCGTGAGTGCCTGTGGGATGTGTGGTGCTTATGTTTGCCAGAGCTTCCCTTGTGTGTTGAGGTGTGTGCATGCTGGTCTGATGGTGTGCTTGGGATAGGCTAGGGCACAGGGGATTGGGTCTGGGTGGAGGAAGTTGGAGGGGGAGGCTAGAGACGGGGACAATGGCTGCCATCAGTGCTGAGGCCAGAGTCTGAAAAGTTTGCTGAAGGGCCGTCTGACCAGAATGAATGCCCTCCAGGAATGCATTTTGTTTGTTGCAACTGCCTTTCTACACCCTGGATGGCATTCAAAATGGTAGACTGCCCAACAGTGAGGGACCTGAGGAGGTCAATGGCCTCCTCACTGAGGGCAGCAGGGGTGACTGGGGCAGGGCCTGAGGTGCCTGGGACGAAGGTGATGCCCACCCTCCTGGGTGAGCGGGCACGGGGCAAAGGCTGAGGGGCTGTTGGGAGGGCGGTGCTGGTAGGGGGGGTGGCGGCTGTACCTGTAGATGCGGGGGGCACAGATGTTGCCGCCACCACAAGGGAGCTCCCATCAGAGGACGAGTCAGTGTCACTGGTCTCAGCTCCTGTCCCCGCCGTGGAGCTCCCCTCGCCCTCCGTCCCACTGGTGAACTCTAAGTCCGTAGTGTCGCCCTCCAGGGCCATGTGGGATGCAGCTCCCTCCTGCTCCGGTGCCACTGCTCCTCCGCCTGATGGTGCTAATGCACACAAGGACAGGAGACCACAAAAAGCGGGGGGGCGACAGAAGAAAGACATGTTGAGTGCATGCAATACCGCTACCGTTGGCGGACACGACAGACACAGAAGCTCCCTGCACTACGCCACGCACTTGGGCTCCACTGTTCAATCCCTGGGACATGGCCTACAAGGCTATGGACGATATCTGCACACCTGGATGATACAGGGGCATGACTAGGTGTACTTGGCACTCTACAGAGGTGGGGTGGGGTGCCACATGGCCTGCCTTACGGTGGGACCTTGCCTACTAAACTGGCCCTGGCCTAGGGAAACCCACAGCCCACCTCCACCACCCAGACACCTCCACTGCGCGCAAAATCAGCAGGATGAGAGTGTACTCACCCCCTTGTGGCTGCTGTGATGCCCTCAAGCGCCCATCCAACTCTGGATATGCCACCGCCAGGATCCAGAACATCAGGGGGGTCATGGTGCGACGGGCACCTCTCCCACGTTGGGAAGCCATCCCCAGCTGAGCCTCCGCCGTCTTCTTGCTCCAGCGGCAAATGTCCTCCCATCTTTTACAGCAGTGGGTGCTCCGTCTGTGGTAGATCCCCAGGGTCCAGATGTCCTTGGCGATGGCACGGCAAATATATTTTTTCTGGTGGGCGCTGACCCACATGAATTGTACAGGGGGAAGAGACATTTTATTACCAACTGCACCATCACAGTCATTAGCCCCCATCAATACCCTTGCCATGTGGCATATGCATTCATCGTCGTTTCATGCACGCCTCATTCTCCCCCCCCATCTTTCATCCACCCCACTCCACACAGGCATAGCCCATACAGCATGCTCCGAGTGTACTTACCTGTTTGTCTGGAGGACCGTAGAGTAGCGTGTACTGGGGGAGGACCCCATCCATGAGTTTCTCCAACTCCTCCGATGTGAAGGCAGGGGCCCTTTCCCCAGACAATTGAGCCATTGTCTCTTTCAGACCGAGGTCACAGCAGCACTTGCAGTGTAGGTCCTCTCCTGTCGAAGATCAGGTATCGAGTGATTGAACAGATAGAAAATGGTGGTCACATCTGCGGCGGTGCATACCGTCATCACAGGCGTACATCGTCATTGGCTCCTGGGACCCATAGGGTCCAATGTTAACCAATGCAGCATTGCGCCGCGGTCTTCGACTGCCTACCACGACGGTGTACAACGCCAGCACAGTTACCTCACATCCCATTGTCCCACTTTAGAGGTCAGGAAGCTGCCATTTTAGGGGCCCACATGGCTTAGGGCCTCATTCTGAGGCTGGCGGGCGGCGGGAGCCGCCCGCCTGGCGGGAACCGCCATATGGCCGCTATGCGGTCGAAAGACCGCGGAGGCCATTCTGGCTTTCCCGCTGGGCTGGCGGGCGACCACCAGAAGGCCGCCCGCCAGCCCAGCGGGAAACCCCTTCCCACGAGGAAGCCGGCTCCGAATGGAGCCGGCGGAGTGGGAAGGTGCGACGGGTGCAGTTGCACCCGTCGCGAATTTCAGTGTCTGCTAAGCAGACACTGAAATTCTTTGTGGGGCCCTCTTACGGGGGCCCCTGCAGTGCCCATGCCATTGGCATGGGCACTGCAGGGGCCCCCAGGGGCCCCACGACACCCCATACCGCCATCCTGTTCCTGGCAGGCAAACCGCCAGGAACAGGATGGCGGTATGGGGTGTCGGAATCCCCATGGCGGCGCAGCAAGCTGCGCCGCCATGGAGGATTCCTGAGGGCAACGGAAAACAGGCGGGAGACCGCCGGTTTTCCCTTTCTTGCGGTCAGAATGCCCTTGAGAGCACCGCCAGCCTGTTGGCGGTGCTCTCGTGGTCGTTGACCCTGGCGGTCAATGACCGCCAGGGTCAGAATGACCCCCTTAATTTTTAACTGCGTCACACATACCTAGGCCTAGCCTCAACACACATACAGGCCAATTTTCGGATTAGGATTCGTGTTCTGTGGAAGCTGTGGGTACGTACCTCTGAGTTGGTTGACTTTGTGCTCGCTGTTGTCCTTCATAGGCACCGTCCGCTGGGACATGTGAGGAGATGGCGGCATCCTCCGGTGTACAGACCGCTGGTGGACCTGTCGACAATGGAGGAAAGACATGTGATCATCACCTACAGGCTTGACCGTGCCACAATCCATGAACTGTGTACCCAGCTGGAGCCAGACCTGATGTCAGCTATCCGCCATCCCACAGGAATCCCCCCTCAAGTGCAGGTGCTGTCAGTACTCCATTTCCTGGCAAGTGGGTCATTTCAAACAACAGTGGCCATAGCATCAGGGATGTCCCAGCCTATGTTTTCCAACGTGTTGTCCAGAGTGTTGTCTGCCCTGCTGAAACACATGCAGAGCTACATCGTTTTCCCTCAGGTGGAGGATTTGCCCACAGTGAAAGGTGACTTCTATGCCCTGGGACATATCCCCAACATCATAGGTGCCATTGATGGGACACATGTGGCTTTGGTCCCCCACCCCGCAGGAGTGAACAGGTGTACAGAAACCGGAAGAGTTATCATTCCATGAATGTGCAGATGGTGTGTTTGGCCGACCAGTACATCTCCCATGTGAATGCCAAGTTTCCTGGCTCAGTGCATGACGCCTACATCCTGCGGAATAGCAGCATCCCTTATGTGATGGGTCAACTCCAGAGGCACTGTGTGTGGCTATAAGTGAGCACCTGGAAGCAAGACAGTGGAAATGGTTGTCTGGGTCTGGGGACATCCCTACAGGTTAGTGTGTGTCTAGCAGTTGTGCCTCGCCATTTGCAGGTGACTCTGGTTACCCCAACCTGTCATGGCTACTGACCCCAGTGAGGAATCCCAGGACAAGGGCAGAGGAACGCTACAATGAGGCACATGGGAGAACTCGGCGGATTATAGAACGGACCTTCGGCCTCCTGAAGGCCAGGTTCAGGTGCCTCCATATGCCAGGTGGATCCCTATTCTACTCACCAAAGAAGGTGTGCCAGATCATCGTGGCCTGCTGTATGCTTCACAACTTGGCTTTGCGAAGATAGGTGCCTTTTCTGCAGGAGGATGGTCCAGATGGCGGTGTTGTTGCAGCTGTGGAGCATGTGGACAGTGAAGACGAGGAAGCAGAAGAAGAGGACATGGACAACAGGAACTCAGTGATCCTGCAATATTTCCAGTGAGAAACAGGTAATAGTACAGACCTGCCTACTACATGTACTTTAACACTACTACCTCTCTACTGTCTGTCGTTTTCACCCAGTGTATGGTCACTGAGTTGTCACTTTCCCTTACGATTTCACAGATGTGGGTCCCACTGTGTGACATCTGCTTTGTTTCTTCAAGGACTAGAGCTGTGTGACATAGGTATGTTGACATTACAATTGAAAGAGCATTTTGTCACTGTAATTGCCAATACACCATTTCGAAATCACAGACTGACTCCAGATTGTTTTGTGGTTCAAGGGTGTTTATTTAAGTGCTCAATATTGGAGGGGGTTGTGAAATGGTGAGGAGTGATGGTGGAGGAATGTCCATGGCAGAGTCCAGTCTATTAGTCTCACAGGTGCATTGCCCAAATGGGCATAGGAAGTGGAACTGGGGCAGTTTGAGGATGGATAGGGTGACAAAGTGGGACAGAAAGATGACATTCAGGGTGGTCTCATTTCTTGGTGGGGGTCTTGGCTTCGTTCTCTGTCTTTGTCCTGGATCTCAGGGACCATTTGCGGGGTGGTGGTTCCTCTGCAGGGGGTGGGGTGCTGGTGTGGTGGTCCTGTGGCGGGGCATCCTGTCCACTAGCGCTGGCGGAGGTGGTGGGCAGTTCATCGTCCATGCTAGTGTCAGGGGCCCCTTGTTGTGCCACAGTGTCCCCCCTGGTGTTGAGAACTTCCTTCAGCACCCCTACAATGGTGCCTAGGGTGGAATTGATGGTTCTGAGTTCCTCCCTGAAGCCCAAATACTGTTCCTCCTGCAGGCGCTGGGTCTCCTGAAACTTGGCCAGTACCGTTGCCATTGTCTCCTGGGAGTGGTGGTAGGCTCCCATGATGTCGGAGAGGGCCTCGTGGAGAGTGGGTTCCCTTGTCCTGTCCTCCCCCTGTCGCACAGCAGCCCTCCCAGTTCCTCTGTGTTCCTGGGCCTCCGTCCCCTGGACCGTGTGCCCACTACCACTGCCCCCAGGTCCCTGTTGTTGTTGGGGTGGTGGGTTAGCCTGGGTTCCCTGTAGTGGTGGACACACTGCTGCTTGACGTGTCCTGGGGACAGAGGTATGGGCCCGCTGGGTGGGTGCTGTGCTGGTGTTTCCAGAGGGAGGAAGCTCTGTAGTGGCCTGTGACTGGGTGAGGGGAACCGACTGTCCAGAGGTCCCCGATGGGGTGGGCTGGTCATCTAGATCCAGTTGGACAGAGGTGCTGTCATCACTGTGGGCCTCTTCTGTTGGTGGTGTGGACATGTGTGGACCCTCCTGTCCGGTGACGTTGGGTAGGGGTCCTGCAGGGGTATAAAAGGATGTTTATTACATCTGTGTGTGGCATAGTGTGCAATGGGTGGGTGACCGTGTACCCCAGTGCTTGCATTGCTGTGTGGGACCTTGTGTGATGATGGTTTAGGGGGGTGTATGGGTATGTGCAGTGGGCATGCTTTGGTGATGGGTGTCCATGCTTTTTTGTTGCATGCAGGGCTTGGTGTTGGGATGGGTGGTTTGTGATATTGGGACATTTGTGAGGAGTAGGAGTGATGGGGTGAGGGTGAGGGTGGGGGTATGTGATGGCATGCAGGTTGGGTGGGGGATGTAATAGTGAAGCTTTGACTTACCAGAGTCCATTCCTCCATCTACTCCTGCGAGGCCCTCAGGATGCAGAATTGCCAAGATCTGCTCCTCCCATGTTGTTAGTTGTGGGGGAGGTGGTGGGGGTCCGCCGCCAGTCCGCTGAACCGGAAGGTGGTGTCTTGAGACCACGGAACGCACCTTCCCCCGTAGGTCGTTCCACCTCTTCCTGATGTCATCCCTATTTATTGGGTGCTGTCCCACTGCGTTGACCCTGTCCACTATGCTTCACCATAGATCCATCTTCCTAGCTATAGAGGTGTGCTGCACCTGTGATCCGAATAGCTGTGGCTCTACCCGGACGATTTCCTCCACGATGACCCTGAGCTCCTCCTCCGAGAACCTGGGGTGTCTTTGCCGTGCCATGGGGTGGTGTGGATGATGTGTGGGGTGGTGTGTGTGGTGATAAGTGTGCTGATGTGGAGTGGTGAGTTGTGTGAGGTGCGTGGAAGTTCTGTTGGTGATGGTATTTTGTGCCTGTGGATGCTTGGTAGTAGATTGTGGTGTCTCTCTCTGGCCTTCTCTCGGTAATTGTGGTCGTAGGGGTTTGTGGGTGATGTGGGTGTGTGTTTTATATTGTAGTGGGTGTGTGGGAGTGGTGTGTGTATGTGTATCAGGTGTGTGTATTTGTAATTGTCCAATGTGGCTGTGTTTTGTAAGAGAGTGTGTATTTTGAGCGCGGCGGTGTGTACCGCCAATGGAATACCGCGGTTGAAAGACTGCCGCGTGGATTCGTGTGTCGTGATAGTGTGGGCGTATTTCTGTTGGCGTGACGGTGGAGGTTTTGTTATCGCCAGTTTATCACTGACCTTTGGTGTGGCGGACTTCTGTGGGTGTCTGAATTTTGGCAGATTCTGTGCTGTGGGTCATAATAGCTGTGGCGGAATTCCGCGGCCGCGGGGGTGTGTTGGTGGTCTTCTGCACTGCAGTAAGCGGCTTTTACCGCCAATGTTGTAATGACCCCCTTAGTATAAGTGGGATGGAAGAGGGCAGAGTGGGCATCCTCACAAGGAGGTGATAATCCCGCACCACAGAATCTGAGTACTTGATACTTTTGTGTAGTGCCTAGTATTCAGTGTTACTGTGTATTAAAGTGCTTCTCTTTAAACAAAGGTAAACAGTGATCTTGGAAAAAACATTATTACATAGTTGAGTGAGTGTTCAATGCTGAAAATGTTGTGTCCCTGCACTAACCTCCCTGAGAAGCCTGTGATTGCTTACTATCACTACGAATAAAGTGCTGAAGTGGTTGTACCTGGCCCAGTTTGCAGACTCATAGTAAAATTGGCGCCAGAACATAAGAGGCAAGCGACCACAAACCCTACGTTTCTGGGCCAGTAGTCCCTTCATTTCCCATAGCTCCTGAACGGGATCTGACAGACAGTTTCAAACAAAATTGTATTTACTTGAACACCATCTGATTTTCAGTTAAATTGAAGTATGTAATTTAAATCCCTGTTCAAATAGGTGTTATTACAGAGTATCATGTGTTCACCTCACCCATAAGATGTAGCACCTTTACTCTTCAACATCCTGTTCTGCAGTGCTAATAATAAGCAGCTGCTGGGAGTAGCCACTCTAACTGGAGCCAAGCTAGCTAGCCCAGAGTCTGCCTTAGTGGAAGGGGAACACCTGAATGTTGGGCGGGGCACTTCATCTTACTCTGAATCCATGCAGTCAGTGTGTGAGGAGCTTGATGCAGGCTTTTTCTTGGAGATAGGTTTGTTAAAATGGGTAACAAACAACAGCCTTGTAAATGGATGTTTTGATAGGATAGGGACCTGAGGTTAGGCTTTGTCTTTGGAATTAAGGTACTGCTGGGATAATTTAAATTGAGGGGCCTAGGTCACCCAGCAGCCCCACAGCTCTCTGTGTGACAAGAGAAAGAATGAATATCAAACGTGAAATAGGCCACAGAAGCTACTGATGATCTTTAAAGTTTCCTAATTGTTAAGGAATATAGCCTTAGAACCCGCCGTAGCGGGCTCTACCGGCTATTAAAGGCCCGCTCCCCGCGTTAAATGCCCGAGCCGAAGGCGAGGGCATTTAACAAGGGAGAGGGACTTTAATAGCCGGTAGAGCCCGCTACGGCGGGTTCTAAGGCTATTAGAACATTCTGCCACTCAGGGCAGAATGTTCTATTAAAAAAAAAAATAATCACGGAGCACGAGGGGATTAAAATCCCCTCGGGCTCCGTGAGGCTTTGTTCACAGATGTTGCTGTGAACAAAGCGAACATTGGACCGAACATTGGAATGTTGGCGCTGCGGGCTTTTACCGGCCAGTAAAAGCCCGCAGCACTCCATTGTTTTCAATGGAGCCCCCAGCATTCCAATGTTCTAATTTAAACTTACGTTGGCATTGCAAGTACATGGGCTTACAAATTTACACATTACTAGGAGGCTTGGGCAGGGATGATTTGTGTTGAGCAGAATTGCATGAGAGACTCCATTCATCATGTCTGTACGGGGACAAAAGGGGGGCATTATCCCTCCTCAGCAGCTCGTCCTCTGTACCTGCATGCCATGTCCTCAAATTCCTTTAAAGAGCACCCTGTATTCTTCATACACCCCGGTTACGTGTCCTCCACCAAGTTCCATCCTTCTCATGGTTTCTATAACTCTCTTACCTATTAGACCCACGCACCTCTCCTTTCTTGCCCTCTGATACTTGAGGAGTGTAGTGCTTGACCAAAGTATCTGTACTTCTTCAAGTGGTGTGGCCCTCCCTTCCTTCCCCCTTGCCCAGGTAAATCGTATTCAGAGGCTGGTGAGTGATGTGTGCCATCCCAGCCATCGAAATTACCCCTGAATTGCAGGTGACATTCATGTAATATCCACTCTGATGGATTTGTGCGGGGGGGGACTATATCTGTAAATATGTTCACTACCAACCCCACAAGTTAGGAGAATATCTCTGTGGGTTGCATTGCTTGCTCATAGGGCGGTGACATATCTTTAGATAGGTACCAAGAACGCACCATATTTACAGTTCTTAGAAAAAAAGGAATGTAGTCTTATGTACAAGCAGAGCAGACCTAAAGGCAACCATAGGGCGAGCTTCAACTTTATAATGTTGCCTACTGAGTCTATAGTTATTACAATTGCATTTTTGCAGCCCCCTTATATTACCACATAGGAATATGAGTATTCACCTAGAACGACTCCTTCATCGACATTCAAATAAATGTAACTGAATTTGTACAGTGGCCTGGTCAAAGTTAAAAATAAGCCTTGAAAAAACACGTTTATATGCCAGCAATATAAATGTATTCAAATTAAAATTAGATAAAGATTAATTTAAGGTCATCCGTGCATTGGCCTTCTGCATATGAGGATGCGGATTCGATCAATTATGTTTTTTAAACATGAACATTTTTTAAAGTTCTGAAGAGGTGGTGTAGACGGTTTGGTTACTTTAAACAACCTTTTTAAACATACGTGGCCTGCATTTGAATGGGAGTTCTAGATTTTTAAGAATAAGTAAAAAATCAACTTTTGTTGATGAAATCTGTTCTAACTAGAGTATGATCGAATGTGTCTTCAGTCTCCATCGTGAATCAAATTGGTGTTTTTTTATTCATGAGTACATGGTTTAATTCATACACCTAAGCTGTGAGGACAGTATTGTAATGGGTATGCTGAATTATTTTGAAGATAGTCTGGAGTACAATTGGCAAACTACAGACTGAAAAGTTGACTTTATTGACCGGTATGATATGATTGACTAAAGTGTACCAACTTCAAAATTATTGGAGTGAGTTGTGGCTCCTGCTTCTGTGGTGGTTGCGCAGTGGTGTTACAGTGGAGCAAAGTCTCTTCTGCCACAATTAGAATAGAGCGCTCTTAGCCTTGGTAGCAACAATGCTGGGCAGGTAGATTAGCCTGCCCACAAATATGTCTACAGTGAACGGTGAGCTTTGCAAAGCCGAACCCTCATTCCCTCTCCAGGGAACCACCCAGTTAAGATACCAAAAACCACAAGTCTATCAAATCGAAACAAAGGGGCTTATTTATAAGCCTCTAGTGCCACTGAAGTATCACTTTCAGGGATGCTGCGGTGACGCTGTGCCCTTTTCCATATTTACAAGGCAGCGCTAAGCCATTTTTTGTGGCTTAACGCCGCCTTGTAAATACCGGCCCCTTACACACATCACTTTGCATGAAAGGGACTTTCAATAGGTGTTGCTTTGGGCGTTCCACTGCAACACACATTGCATTTTGATGCTGTTCCAGATTTATGAGAAATTGTAAACTTGAGGCAGTGCCAAAAACTAACACAACCCCAGGGGTGGTGTTAGAGTGGCACAACGAGGAGACATACTTTTATTTTTCCTCATTCTGCAGCACACACCGAAAGAGCAAAACGCCATCAATAGTTGCTTTTGTGCAGGAAGGTGTATCTTCCTGCACATAAACAATCACTACCTGCAACGCAGGAACCCTTGCACTTTTGTGCAAGGGTGTCTGCATTGGCACTTGGCAGCCAATTTTTGCTCCAGAGCTAGGGAAAACACAGGGGTGTGTCGTATTGTAGTAAATATGGTGCATCCCTGCATTTCTGAAATGAGGCAGCGCGGTACTGCAAAATGTGCCGCAGTGCTGCACTGCACCACTTCATAGTAAAGGAGGCCCACAGGTTTTTCTACATCCCAGACCTGGCCTTCAGTTACTGGCTCTAATGAATTTTGTTAGTTGGCGGGTACATTTGAACAGCATTGGTGGATTTAAATTCGCCTTGCAAAAACCAAGTGCATACGTGCTGTTCAACTTGCGCCGATCTCACAAGAGTAAAGCACCTGATGAAGAAACACTTATTCTGATAGAAGTGAGAGGTCACAACTCCCAAAGACCCTCTTCGGCACGACTGCACTTTATATGGTACTAACTCAGTGAGTTAGCTTATTTGCAGTTCATTAAAGTGCCTTGTAGTTGATTGCTCACATCGCGTGGCACTAGAAGGGCACCTCAAATAACATTAATAATAATTTAGATGTAAGAGATGCTTGACTCTCAACAATGCTAAACATACCTTGTAACAGAGGAATAACAACTTGCAGATGTAAGGGGTTTTCAGTTGAGCTAACACCTTCCTTATCTAAAGAAACAAAAAGTATCAGATTTGTTTCAGTAAAAAACGCATTTTTGTAATAACGTGCATAGGTATTGGGTTTTAATTGACCGCCATGTCATAATGGCGAGGAAACATTAGAATGTCATTGCGTCATACAGTCATCCAAGTCTGATAAAGGAACTATTATTGCTGTGGAGCGGTCTAAACGCACTATTGAGTGCGTCTGCTGGGTAACACCTGAGTGTCATGTAGTACAAGCCCCCACGCTTCAAACAAAAAGTAAATACAGCCTGAAAATGATCACACATGTATTAACGGTTATTTTGCATTCCTAAAGGGTGAGCTCACCTCCCGAGAAAACAAACATCACTGATGCTTGCGGGTTATTTATGACAATTTTTGAGCACAAGAAACTTGTGATCTCATAATATGGCCTGGAAGGCGGTCCAAGCATTACTGCACCCTGATGGAATTTAGTACCTTACCTAATTCTTTTGGCAACCTCTTTGAAATGCCCATGGCTCAGGTAACTCTCTGGGAGTCAGTCTGGCTCCCTAAGTCGATAAATAACTTTTCCTGCCGTGCACTTGTGTAACAAGTATATATCGAATGAACGCGTTGACCCTGAGTTGTCAAGGTTTATGAAGTACACCTTTTGTGCTGTCGGGCAGTGCCAGATCTGCACATTTTCATTACAGCTAAACATCTGATAGGAAGCCAGTGCAAACAGATTCTACATGTTTTTTCGTAACATGTCATTCTAACGATCTGTGATAATTGATTATGTTTGGAACTATCAAGGAAATGGTAATAAGCTTAAAATCTGAGCTGGGAACAAACGTGCACTGTTCAATAATAAACCCTGAAGGAGGAAAGCCAGCTGTGGTGTCCTTGAGTATATGTGTAATGTTATTTTTGCTTGAGAGAGAGGGGTATTTCTTTAGCATGCAGCTGAAATGACAACATGGCATAAGACAAGTGAAACTATTTTGCGACCTTAAGCTCACTCTACAAGGTTTGCAGGCAGGGGCAGGGTGCAGGGCATAGGCTACGCGCTAAGCGGCATATTTACAAGCCCCTAGCACCTCCTTGCAACACATTAGCATTTTTTAAACTTAATATGGCATTGATAGAGTGTGAAAATTACTAATAAAATTGTGTGATTAACTGAAAGAAAAATGTGTTTAAAAGTGCAAGGCTGAAATGAAAATTAGGCCTACACTGATAACTGACACAGATATTTCAAAAATGAAAATACATCACTGTCTTATCAAAGGTATTTTATGTTTTACTGAGAGCAATGCAAAATAATAATTACATGTTCAGAAAATAAATAGTTTGAGTTTTATGAAATGTTGTACACTGCACAATTACTGTGCTTTTGAAAAGGCCTACCTTAAGATAATTCAGATGAAATAATGTGATTGTGAGAAAACAGGGCTGATTGCAGAGGCCCCCTAACTTTTTGCCCCCATTTTCCCCTTTATGCTGGTGTTTTCCTGACTCTGATGGTGCCCTGGGTACTGCTAACCAGTCCCAGGGCCTGTGCTCTGTGTAAAATGGATATGCAAATTAGGCTAATTATAATTGGCTAAGTTAACCTACCTATAAGTCCCTAGTATATGGTAGGGCATGTAGGTTTAGGGACCACAGCATAGGTGGTGCACACCTAGGTGCACTGCTGAGGTGCCCAGTGTCATTTTAAAGGCAGGCCTGCCTTGCTGGCTGCTTTTAAATTAAAGTTATATGCAAATTTGACTTTGGAATTAAAAGTAGTTCCAAAGTCTTAAACTACCTTATTTTTACATATAAGTCACCCCTAAGGTGTGCCCTATGTGCCCCTAGGGCTGGGTGCCATGTATAAAAATAGATTTATAAACCCTGGTGAGGTAAAAACAGCCAAATTCGTTTTTCCCTCATTGAAGTAAATGCCCTTCATAGGCTAGAATGGGGAGACTTTGTTTTAAATTTTAAAGTCTCCTTAAAAGATGCATACCAAGAATTTGGTATCAAATTAATTGTTGTAATAAATCCCACAACTTCCAGTTGTTGGATTTAATATAACTTGTTCAGGTAAAGAGTTATAGACTTTACCTAAAAAGTTGCCAATTTCAGCCCTGCATTGTTTTTGCTGCTGTGCTCTGATTGGCCAGCCTGCAGCAGCTTAGCCGAGCTGCCTTGATGAGGTGTGAAGTGACCTGGCTTCACACAAAGGAATGTGCTTGTGGGAGAGAATCTCCCCTCAGCAGATGGTGAGGCAGGAAGGGGGAGGGCTGCCAAACTGGTCTTCAAAGGCAGAGAAGGACATTTGGAGCAACCAGCAACACCCCCACATCCTGCAACCCCAGACAACTAGGTGCCCCCTTGATTAGATTAGGAGAGGGCAGGAGAGGGGTGTGTTTATGATTTTTAGCCACACCAGTGGGTGGGCTCAGCCAGATGTAACCTCCAAAAATCAGATTCAGCCATGTTGGATTTTTAGAGAATGTTGCCTTTTGGGATGGATTTTTGCCACACTTCCCAGGAAGTAGTCATCACAGTGGGACGACCCTGTACCTGATTGGAGAACCAGGACCCCCCTGCTTTTCACCCAGGAGCAAGGTTAAACTGGCAGACCTGCCCCGCCAGATTTCAAGAAGAAAAGAACTAAAGGAGAAGAAGGACTGCCCTGCTGGACCCCTGGCCTGCACCTGGAACCTGCACTCAGAAGGACTGCACCAGCTGCACACTTGGGCTTCACCACAAGAAGGACTTTGCCTGGCTTCAACTGGTTCAAGGAGGGACTCCCTGTTTGCTACAGGTGAAAAATTGCTATCCAGAGTCCCCCTGCACCAACTCCTGAAAAGTGACCAGCTGACCACTGTCCAGTGGCCAAAAAGGAGTTTGCGCCAGGTGCATTCTGGGAGTTGAAGTCCGCACCCCCCAAGGACCATCTCAGAACTTCTGGACCCTTGGGGTGAGCTGTGGACCCCAAAAGAACCTTAAAAGAACATCTGGGTGAAGCCCCAGAAGTTTGGAGAAGATTTGAGAATTTTTGTAAAAAAGCTCCAGAGAGGGACCGACCCGCCGCGGAAATTCTAGCCGGCTTGCGTCAACCGCGACCCGGCCTGACTTGGTGGTTCGTCCCGGTAAAGAAAAATCTCCGAAAAAGAGACTAAGTCCGAAGGTAAAAAGTTGACCGGGACCTCCCAGCCATCGTATCCGAGAAGGGCTCCACGGACGTCGGATCAAGATCCAGGTTTACCCAGGTCGAAGGATTTTCACCTCGAAAAAACGACTTAGTCCGAAGGTAAAAATCTCCACCGAGGAATCCAGCATCGCGTATCCGGACAAGGGCTCCAGGAGGTCGGATTCGACTGGCAGGTTCGTCCCGCTGAAGAAAATCTTCAAAATAAAGACTAAGTCAGAAGGTAACTTTTTAACCGAGGCCTCCCGCGACTTGTAGCCGAGCAGGGCTCCATCGCGGTCGGCCTGAAACTTTGACTTTGCCCCGGTCGTGGTGCAACCAGATGACCCGATTGGCGCTTTTTGTTTCTAAGCGCTAGAAAAATAATAATTCTTTAAAAATTCATATCTCCGGTTCCCTTTATCCGAATTTATTCGTTTTTGTGTCATTTTAAAGATAAAAATATAAACTATTTTTATAAATTGGTTTTGGATTTTTAAACTGTTTCCTGTGTTTTATTTAATTACTGTTTTGTGATATTTGAATGCTTTACACACTGTCTCCTAAGTTAAGCCTTGACGCTCGTTGCCAAGCTACCAAGGGTTGAGCTGGGATTAATTTACTGAGACCTAACTGTACCTAAGTGGAGGTTGGTGGCTTGTTGCTAGGTGTAGGTACCTACCTGCCCTTACCAATAACCCATTTTCCAACAGTGATGTTTAGAAATTGCTGATGTGGATGGAAAGTCACTACCAATGTTCTGTCCTTCCTGAGGCATCCTGTTGAAATGGAGGGAAATGTACTAATATTGATACAATTATTTAGTTCCTGTTAGATAGTGTTCCACAGAAAACAATGGCTTACAGTAGTTTTATGTAGTTTCAAACATTTTATTTCTGCAAAAGAAAACTGGTGATGGAAGTGAATGGAGCTGAACCAATGAGGGAGAAAAGAACACAAGAATTGCAACATGGAAAAAAACGTGCTTTAGTTTTAAGTGGTTCTGTCCAAAACCTATAGTCTAAACCAATGGTAGAGTAATTAGTTATTTTTGTGACTTTAATATCGTGATGTTAGCTCAGACTTGAGGGAGATTTTTCTTTATCTTTTGCTGTGTTCAAATGTGCTTTCATTTTTTGCTAGTGAAATAATGTGTTATGTGCCACTTACAGTTTGGAAACATTAAGGCCAAACTTTACTGCACTGTTTTTCCCTATATGTCACTGTCCACTGAAGCTGACCATGAAGATGCTCCACTGGAAAGACTTTGCTGTCTGCTGAACCAATTAAGGAGAGGCATAAAATAGTTTGCATTTGTTTTTCTTACAGGTTTTCAAGTTTTTCTCTTCTAGAAACCCAACCACTCTTTTTGCTAGTGCCATAGATAGATGTTCCCAAATACATTTTTGTCTTCTTTTTCTTTTTTAAGGAAGTCCAACATGCTTAATCAAATTAGGGTAATAGTTAAAATGTCACATTCTGAATTTGGCTGTGCAAAATAACTGATTGTGAATAATACATCCATGTTAAACCTCAACTGTGCATCTAATATTAATGTTATTCTATATGGTGATTCTTGAGTGCCTAATAATTCAGATTGTGTCAAAGCTGAGATTCTTTAGAATTTTTGGTCAACCTGTATTATTCATGTATCTTTATAATTTGGCTTTGCCCTTGGTTTACATGATTTTAGCATTGTTAATCTAAAGGGCAATAAATGTTTGAACTTTACTAAACTGGTGTGGTGATTCATGGCCAAATCGGTCATGGTGCATATAAGTTACTGACTCTAATGCTGATCAATGATGGTATTGTTTGGTTTTGTTTATTGTTGACTTTGTTTTGTTCAGAGCCAAACACTCACATCTAATTGAGTCCAAAGGTTAATTCGACCTCATGAGGGTAGATGGTTGATTACCCTTACGTGTCCCCTTATAAAATAAATTATCAAAACAAATATATGGTAGGACGTGCCCACAGCGTTAAGGAGGCATTTTTGCAGCATGATATTTACAAAGTAGTATTGTGCCACTTTGTACCGCCTTGCCCCACATTATGCTTGCAGGAGGCATAATGTAGGCAAGGGGGGCGTTCTGGCACTAGGAAGCCCGCAAAAATGACAGTGAAATTTACAACATTTCCCTGCACCATTTTTGGTGCCATTTTTAACACCTGCTCAAACCAGACAATAAAATGATGCACCCATATTAACCTATGGGCCTCCTTGCACTTTGCAGCACTAGCGTCAATATTTTTGATGCTAATGCAACAAAGCGCCACAATAGCATAAAAAATTCTGACGTCATTGGCCTAGCGACTGCTGTTGTGCGACGTATCATAAATGCAGAGCTACCATGGTGTCGTTAGGTGCCGTTGGAGGGGGTACAAGAAAAGTGGCACATCATCAATTTGTTTGAAGGGTAAGATTAAGGTCCATACTTAGTGGGATTTGTGGGTAAGGGATCTAGGTGCAGGAACCTAAGGCTGCCCCTGCACTCAATGTGATGCAGCGAAGACCCTAACCCATCAGGGGGACACCCATCAGCCGAAGGCCAATAAATATTTATGAGACTGGGTAGATTCAGGAGCCACTCTTCATATTCTGCAGGGGGGGGCACCACTTTGCCTTACACCACTGGCAGAGTGCAGATAATAGCTGGAGCCAAACCATGCACCTACAGTAAATCGGGTGCATCTGTTGGCTTTGGGCGCAAAGGGACCAGACATGGACACAGATAAGACCCAGGGTCTTTTTTTCAGAGCCCACTAAGCTTTTCCTTCTGTTAGTGTTGAGGACCTAGTCAAAGCCTACAATTGTTCACAAACATCACAAAACCGAAAAGGCACTGCAATTTAGGATGTATGGTGAATACACAGTCCTAACTCCGTCCAGTGCAATGTTCATAAACTCGCACATAATGTGAAAGATGACACTGTTATTGAGATCACCGATGACATCACATTTCCAGGAATAATAAGCATGAAAAAGACATAATTGAAGATGCAAACAAGTGGAATTCTCTGTATCTGTTCACTGAATGCAGAAATAAAGTCTTTGATTCTGTAAGTAACACCAATAAAGACAATTAGATGTTGAAATCGGTGAAAAGAATAAGCATTGTCAGTAACTTAAGCAACCTTTTTAGTTATTGGATACAGACAGTTTAAATTTTGTTACCAGACCTGTTGTTTCCAAAACATTACACATACTTAAGTGGTCTTCAGTCAACCCCTTTTGCATGATGTTTCTTTTGTCTGTCTCAGTTCTCCGCTCCTGATTTGATGGCTTCCCTCCTGCTCCTGTGCCTGTCCCACGTAAAGCATTTTAGTCACATAGCATTCTGATTGGATGATTTGTATTCTTCCACTGTTAATGCTACGAAGCTCTATCTCCTTTTGCATGTTTCAATATCATTTCACATTTACCATTCAGTGGAAATGCATAACCTTCCTCTTATTCCGTGCTTGTGTTTGCATGTCAATACATCACCCATGCCCCTCTTTTTTGTTTGTGTTTGTCCTCCCCTTACCCCTGGTTGTTCCTCCCTCTTTCTCTTACCTCCTATCGCAGTTTACACCTCAGAAGTCAGCGCCTTTAGCCTCTTTACAGACTTGAACTATAATCTTTGCCAATGAGAGTTTTCTCTACTTATTCTGTACAGTGACACCTAGGTGCTGACACTAGTATCTCATCCTTATATCTGCTTTAAAAGGACATGTGCACAAAGCGCCCGCAGTCTTTGTGCTTGGGGGGGATGCTATTTCATAGTGCACGTCAGATGTATGCAGCTGTAATTTACACATAAGTTACAAAGTTTGAATTTCCCGCAAAAGTATGTAAAATTAATGTGTGTAATTTGCTCGTCTGCATTACTTGAGAAAACGTACCACATTTATCAGCATAATGAAAGGAGAGCTTAATTACATTCAGGGCAGACATGTCCTGGGTTAACCTGAAAAATCAAGGAAGGTTAAGTGCTGCTGATTCTGATTCTTGTCATCCACGAAATGTGTGCAGCAACATGAGGATGTTCTTCTGGGATTGTTTGTGTGAACTTCAACAATAATGATGGTGTGGATAACTGTATGGAACAGAAAGGAAAGACATTTCAGGGAAAATATTGGGGACTGAAAAATAACCAACTTTAAATGTCAAAGTAAAAGTTTTGTAAGTTTCAACATGATTATTTTACATGGTGCTTACTATCACCCAAGGTTAAGACAATTGGTGGTACTGCTGGTTGCTTCGCAATGCCAACCATTTATGCCTATTTTTTTTAAACAGGTGTAAATTTTGTAACCAACATCAACAGAGGTAATGTACAGCCGTACCGTAATGTATTGTATGTTCTTTTGGCAGCTTGAGCGGTAAAGACGCTCAAGCTGCTCATCTTCTTTTGAAGAATGTCTATTTATGAAAATGTCCTGAGACGGAATCTGAGTGGTTGGCGGCGATTCAAGTCTTGATCTAATTTGTCTGTGCTAGCGCACCTGGTCCTTAGTAAGTAAACTTACAAGGGGATGTGTATAGGTTGATGAACCTTTTGGATTGCATGGAATATCCTAATCATGTAGTGATCAATGGCATCAATAATCAGCATAACCAAGTAATAACATTTTAATGAGAATGACTAAAACCATCTGTTCATGAATAATCACAACTCGGTGAAACGTTTAACAATTTTAATTCCCTATTGGTTACAATACTAAGTCATCAAGTTAGATCAAACTTTATTCAATCAGCTCAGTATTACTTCATTAATGAGCATCACTAACATAATCTAATCAGATCTTGAAGAAACATATGCTCGAATGCTCCAACATAAGCCAATAAAATGAATACAAAGCATCAATAGCTGAGTTCAGTAAAATAGTTTGCCAGTCATTTGTCACTGTTAACGTCACCCATAGGAAGCCTGCCTAACCAAGATTAGCATTAGCATGTGGGGCTTCATGCAAAACAATTTAGAAAAACATGAATTTGTAAAACATCTTTCTACAAGGAAACTATAAAAACAGCACAGTTGCTACCTAGAAGAAAAGGCACAGGTTAGTCAGTCACATTTTCATAGCTACCTATCCACAGAATGGATCAGCAACAAAGTCAATCTTTGTCTTCAGGTCATCAATAGATCAGCAACGCATCAGGCTCTCAAGAGTATGAGCCCAATGACAGAATCTCGAACAGCGTCTCCTGACATCACCAATTCTCCCCTTGCATCTCAAGTTTTAGCCCCTTGTCATGACTTTTTGTTAGGGTCTCCCAGTCCATCCCCCCAATTCCCAATTGGTCAGTCAGTCAGCAGATATGACTTTGACCTACAATGTTTATTTACCATATCTATAAATTTTAATATCAGTCCGTTCACAAGACGCAGATTGGTCCATTATACGATGTCCACATCATCCGGCTCTTCAGGTAACGAAAATGTTCCTCTTCAGTCAGTGCTTCCATTGTTCAAGTCCTGGGAAAGTACATTTAGCCTACTCTACACATGATTGTATCAAATTGTCTTTATCATCTCCTGTCTGCCGGTACATTGCAGAAAATTCTAGCTAAGCAACTTTAACATCGGGCGGTTCAGGGTCAAACTATGCATTTGCTTCTCTACAGTGCGTTAGTATTTTAGCCCTTATTGTGAGGCCTGGAAAGGCTAGACCTTATCCTCAGCTAAGTTAACTCTACAAATTAATACAAAAGATAGGTTATACATTTCAATATGACATATTACTACATTATTCTTATACATTTTCATAATTTCACACAATTGCAGTTATATTAGTATAATCTTGTATAAGTGGCTGACATGCCCCGTGGGCACATTTTCAAACGTGCACATTATTTTCTCTATGATTAATTTTTCTATAAGCTTTTAATGAATCAAACACATACACGTTCATTAATAATTTTCTAATTAGCATATTTGCGCCAGCATCTGTGAATGTAAGCCAGCTGGTCGCTTCCCGTCGTGGGCAAGTCTTGAGGATTAAATCTCAATGGTTTCAACCACTCCCGTGGAGCTATTCTTCATTTCATATGGCGATGAGCTGTTCTTGCCCACCGACAAATACTACTGACACTGTCTAGCCCGATGTTGTTGCACCACTTCCCGTCCATCTAGCGTTTTGCGACTTTGCATTCCTGATTTGCAGTGAGGTGCTGATCATCACCAAGCGTTGCATTTGATTTATATTTATTGATGTGTGAGCAATTTTGTTGTGCCCTTCGCACGCGCTCTCTTAGTGTATTGCTCTGTAACTTTCCCTGCACTGGGCCCATGTGCCTACCCACCTGACAGCATTATCTCTCCTCTCCGTGCATGCCCATTGTGTGCTCATCTCTTCAAGTTGCGTTTGCTTACCAGGTGGGAGCATCGAACGTCTTTTGAACCAGCCTTGTTTTATAAATCATTCCCCATGTGCTCAGCTCAAGCATCTTTTGAACCAGCCTTGTTTATATATTGCTCCCTGCGCGCTCAGCTCATCAGCCTTGTCACATCTTTGTTTCTCCAGCTAAGGACCATGGGAGCATCTTAACATCAAACGCTCTGGTGGCCATCTTTAATTGGGATATTTTCTGTCACAGTAAAGCAGCATTTGTGACTTCCTACACAGGATCATTTAAACAACTGTTTGTTACATTAATCAAAGACACAAACATTGAAGAATAATATATTTTGAAGGCTTTCCTTATATTTTCTGCATTTTTATGTACTCTACAACTTACATCTGCTTTACACAGTATTAATAAATTATTCCTTGGACTTGTTACACTTTCAGTTCTACGGCAATTTTGTGGCACTCAACGCAATTTATTGTGTTTTGGTTTGATCTTATTATGGCTAATATTCAACAAATCACTCAACCCAATCCTTTTTTGGCTCAACCTGGTAAACCCATGATAAAATGAGAAGAGTGGTTTCGCCTTTTCAAAAACCATCTTGTTGCTATAGATGAAGGAAATGACAGTCCTCAAAAACAATTTGCACTACTATTTGGGAGTTTAGGTCGTGCCGCACAACACATTTTTGATAATCTACTTCCTGTTACTGCTATGGGATCTGGTAACAACGTGAATTTGTACATAGAAGCAATAGAAAGATTGCGTAAAATTTTTGCAGAAGAAACCAAAATTATGTTAGAAAGACATAATTTTGTAAAAAGAGTACAAGTCAATGAAGGTAGTGAAGAGTATGTAGCTGCACTTAGAATCCTAGCAGCTACATGTGAATTTTCCCCAAATGTGGATACTCATATTTGCGATCAGTTGTTTTCAATTGTGTTTCTAAAACAACTGTGGAGCGGTTCCTCAGTTGTCGCAATCCTCTCAATGAAGTTCTGGATCTTGCAAAAAGCATTGAACAATCTTTAATTTTCTCCAAAGTACTGAGTTCTGAAGCCACCATCAGCTTTATTGCTAGTTTCACTTCTGGACAGAATAATGACTCACTATGTGCAGTACAAAACAAAGGAAAATCTTTAGGAGTGAAAGAAAACGTAAAGAGCAATTTTTCAAGTTTGTACAGATGCAGATCAAAAAGCTATTTTCTATGGTGCCCTGCCACAGGAAAGCTGTGTCTTTCTTGTAATACAATGGGACACCTTCAGAGTGTATGCAGGAGCAGAAAACCGCCTATTCTTATTAGCAATGTGAATGTTGAAGATGGGTCAAATGCTGATCCTGTTAATAACGTTTTAACTATTGAATGCAATGTTATTACCACATCAGTAAAAGGACCCACATGTGATGCTGTTATTGACAATGTGGTTTTACAAGTGATGGCAGATTTAAGGTCATTGATCACTATCTTACATGATACTACTTTCTATGAAAATTGGGGTGATGATAAGTCTCTAACTTACCCTGATATCTGTCCCAAAGCTTTTGGTGAAAAGCCTATTGAAGTTCTGGGTTTCTTCATTGGAAAAGTACGGTGTATGGACAGGAAGACAAGTACCAAGATTTATGTTGCCATTAAGACCATAGACATTATTGGTTGTCGAGATTTATCCAAGATGGGTCTATATTTAGTACCTGTTTCTGAGACTCCGGTAGTTGTTGGAGATATGTCAACAAGCTCTGTGTGTGCTATTGAAGAAACAGTTGATAATATTCTGGATAACTTTAAATAGTTATTTCATGAACAGGTGGGTTCTGCTAAGGAGTTTGTTCACCACATTAGGTTAAAACCTCAAGCACAACCTTTTGTACATAAAGTACATCAAGATCCCTTGTCAGTCAGGGAAGAGCTCAAACAAGCATTAAAAGAATTGTGTGATCAAGACATCATTAAACCGGTAGCTCCCAATGTTGTTTGCATGCAAGAAATCATGTGATAAATGGTTGTGTGCTGATTTACACACATTGAACGCTAATATTTTTATTGATTTTTACTCACAACTGAAAATACATGAAATGCTAGCCAACTTGGGGGATGCAAAATGGTTCTGTTTTTGATTTGAGGTCAGCATACCATCAAATTGCTTTAGACAAAGAGACACAAAAATTGACAGCTTTTGTCACCCCATTCGAGACTACAAATATTTGAGACTACCGTTTGTGTTGGCGTCAGGCGCCAGTGTCTTCCAAAAGCTCATGGAGGTTCTGTTTGCTGACCTCAAAGGTGTGCAAGCATATATATGTACTCGTTTTTGTGAATTCTTTAGAGCAACACAATAGCATTCTGGATAAAGTTTATTCTTAATACCAAAGGTATGACCATTAGAAAGAATAAATGTAACTTTGCCACCAAATAATTAGAATATTTGGGCCATATTATTACAGAATCTGGCATTAAACCTATATTTTCACCAGTGAAAGCCATGAAAGAAGGGGGTGCACCCACTGAACATGATCCTCCGCACTCTTTTCTTGGTCTCGCAGAATATTACGCTAATTTTGTTTCAGGATATGCCATAGCGGTAGAACCACTCAGATGTTTATTACGCAAAGGACAAATGTTTGTTTGGGGAGAAGTAAAGACTGTCTTTAACAAGGTAAAAGACTTGATTGTGAATTCTCTGGCTCTATCTGCTTTTAATGATAATTATTGTACCTCCATAATAACTGTTCATGCCAATCTCCATGGTTTAGGGCACAATCAAACATGGGGCACTATCTTGTATTTGGGCTGTTCAAAAATACAAAATGTATGTGTGTTTACATCTTTAAAGGGGGAGAAAGAACAAAGTTTCTGTAAGACTCACAAGACTAGTTTTTAAATTACACGTATACACTTTTAATATTAGTCACATAGCAGGAGGTAGGAATTTTAGAGAGGATTGCCTGTCTCACATGCCTCTGCCTGAAACAGATGAAGAGTTTGACATAGATGATGTTGTATCAGTTGCTTCCATTGATGCAGTACAGGACATTCAAGGTGATAATTCTACTTTTAGTGTTGAGGACTGGTTGAATGTTCTTCAAGATGCTGAAATTTTTAAAAACTTAGTTTGTTTATAATTCATGGTTAGCCAGAAGTCAGATGTTTACAAGGGGAGTTAAAAATCTATGCTCAAGTGGCAGGGGAGCTTTAATAGGTTAATGGATTGGTATTGAGAGGGGATTTGCATGTTCCTCCATTCAGATTAAGGGAAAACATCATATCCAAAGCACATTAGAGGCATTTAGGAATCACTGAGACATGTATGCGTATCAAACAACATTATTGCTGACCAGCTATAGATAATCAGGTAAAACAAACAATTGACTAGTGTGCTTAGTGTCTTCTCTCCGTTAAGCATTGGAAGTTGAACAAAAAACCTCTGCACCCTGTTCCATATCCAGAAGCAGCATGGGATAAATTAACTATTGATTTTTCAGGACCCTTACTGTTGCTTTCTAATGACATGAAGTATGTCATTCTTTTAGTTGACTACTTCTCCAAATGGTTATATTTTTCCTTTGTTGATTCTCCCTCCACTGAGTCAGCCATTGCATTTTAAAATCAAGACTTTATCATTCAGGGACCACCTTGTAACCGACAATGGTTCACATTTTATTTGGGATAAAATGAACACATTCTTAAGCAAACATGATAACAAACAATTGAGAGTTGCTGAATACTCTCCAAACTCTAATGGTTTGGTAGAGAGAGGTGACAAAGTAATAAAAGAAGATGTTCTGATAGTACTTCTGTCAGGGGTGGCTGTCAAGCAGTTTCTTAAGTAAAAAGTATGAGAATATAACACTACGCCCCAATGCACCACAGTAGTCACTCCATCCATATTGTTGAGAGGACGTCAAAATAACTCAACTTTATTTCCTTGTTGGTTAAATGATGCTGCTCCCACACTCATAATTCATTTGCCACTGGGGAGGTGGCAATCCCCAGGACTGTAGGGGTCCCAGTGGCCTCCACACACATAATTTGTCTAACCCCCGGGAGGTGGCGGTCCACAGGGCACGGGCAGGCACTTAGCCCACCTGCATTATAAAATTATTAAGCCCCAGGGAAGTGGCACGCCCCCCGCACAAATAAGTGGTTTGGCCCAGGGTAGGTGGCTTTCCCGGGGCACGGCAGGGCTAGCAGGCCCAACCTTATAAAATTATTAGGCCCCTGGGAGGTGGTTGTTCCCGGGGCATAAAAATGCCCTAGGAGAGGGGCCCAGTGTTCCCCCTCTTTTATTTTGACATGCCCGCTATGTGGCCCACCCAGGGCCTTTAGTAAAACTAAAGAAGGAGCCTGTGCTTGAAGTGGTTGAAGTGTTGGCAGCTGATCAGACCTCTTCAGATCTCTGCACAAGCTTCGTATTATTCACAAATCTTTCCCGCCTCTAAATATCTATATTATTTTCCTTTTAATATCTGAGAAACTACTTTACAAATTTACACCAAACAACAAAAAGCATTCTTTCTGGACCAAGAGCTACCTTTCTGACAAATTTGATGCACTTCCGTCCAGCAGTGTGGGATGTAGTTGTGTTCAAAATCACTATGGTAATTCTAATGGGCAATACACTTTTTTTTACCACCCCTTTTTCTCACATCCTGCTTGACAGATCACTCTGAAACTCCCCATGTAAAAGAGGATTCTTGGGAACAATGTTTTTGGCAAATTTCATGAAGATTCGTCAAATGGCACCAAAGATAAAGGCAAGTCAAAAAACGTTTTTTCTATGGAAACATGGTATTAACTCTAACTACCTCCTGGCGACCCCCACTAGGTAGAATTTTAAGGGTTTAGGGTGGGTATCGGATGTTGGGAGGTAAGGAATTTTTTTAAGGTTCATGATCTGTATGGGTTTTTGGTGGCAAGGAAATTTGTAGGGTTTAGGTTGAGTATGGGTTTTCGGGTGGCACAGGAATTTTTAGGGTTTGAGGTAGGTATGGGATTTTGGGTAGTAGGGGACTTTTTAGGGTGAGGTTGGGATTTTGGATGGTAAGGGAATTTTTAGGGTTTAAGGTGGCAACAGATTTCTTAAGGTTCAGGGGTTGTGGGTTCCTAAGGTAATTATATATATATCGATATATCTATATATTTATATATGTATATATATAGATATAAAAGAAGTCTTGCTATTCTTCCTGCGCTCACCTATTGAGGTGGGTGCTCAGTCAATGGGCACAGGACCCATTCAATATATGCTGCACATAAAATTCGAACAATGGCACTCCATGCAGATTACTGTCCTTTATTTATATCCAAAATTTCATATCAATCCATATAACTCAGAAATCACAGATTTAGGGTGACGCGTTTCAATCATCACGGTCTTCCTCCTTGGCCCTCCAAGTATTCAAGTCATGTGACCCATCCTGCTCTTTATAGAACCACTGATCCATTGCATAGACATAAACTTTATTTTATTTTTTTGCTATTACCATGTGCATTCTATGTCTATTGTGATTTTGAAATATTAATTACCCAAATACCCAAATCATCTCTAGTATTCACCATTTTTCATCCAACCTTCAAAGTTAACCTGATAAACAATGTGTCAATATCTTCAACATTGTTTTTGAACTGGTGGGGTGACCACATGACTTTACTAACAAAATTACAAAATAATACTAAAAAATACAAAACTCTGAAACCCTGACCCAATTCTCCCAATTCTTAAAAATATCTGACTATCCAATATGAACATGAAGTTCTTCATCCTTATTCAATCCACAGGGGAATCGACAGTTTAATCGAATAATGTATTCCGATTCTATCTTCCTCAATTGTTTCTTCCTGTAACCCCCCCTTGGGGTGCCCACTACCCTGTCAATACCAAAAAATTGCATCTTATCCAATTTTCCATCATGTGCTAGGTTGCAGTGGCGTGCTACTGGGTATGTGGTGTCCTTATTCACTATTGCTCTCCAATGTTCTAAAATGTGTTTTTTGAGGGGAAAAATTGTGCTTCCAACATATTGCAGCCCACATGGGCACTCAATAACATAAATAGCAAAATCTGAAGTACAATTGATAAATTTCTTAATGTTCTCTTTCTTGCCCATGGGTAATGTATACTGTTTACGACTGGTGCTATATCTGCATGCTTCACATTTGGAACATTTGTAGAAACCTAGTTGTGTATCTAAAAAGGTTCCCTTCTTTCTCCTTGCATAACTATGTACCAAGATATCTCTCAAGGAGCTGCTTTTCTTATCTATTATCATCGGTAGAGGGCTGACTAACTGATCAATCACTTTATCAGCCTTAATTAGATGCCAATATTTCATAAGAATCTTTTTAACTTCCAATGAGTATGTATTAAAGGTTGTCACAAATCTCGGGGAATTAAGGTCAGTATCCTTCTTTTTTGGAACTAATAGCTTTTCCCTTTGGACTTCTCCTGCCTTACGGCAGGCGTTCTTGATAATTTTATACGGATATCCCCTGGATCTGAACCTCTGTATCATTGCTTCTTGTTCCCTGTCAATGCTTTGTCGTGTACTGCAGTTCCTCTTTGCTCTAAGCAATTCCCCTTAGGGAATGCTCTATTTAACACTGGGTGGATGGTGACTTGCGGCGTGTAGGATACTGTTTCCCGCTGTGGTTTTCCTGAACAATCTAGTGTGTAAAGTGCCTATTTCCACACTGACCTCTACATCTAAAAATTCCATGATCTGTCTGTGTATTTTATATGAGAAATGTAAATTCAAGTTGTTATTTGGTAAAGAATTCATAAATTCATATAACAGTGATTCAGAACCACCCCAGATCATGAATATATTGTCAATATATCGTGTACAGAAAATAATATGCTGGAACCATTTCAAATTCTCATCCGCCATCACCCATTGTGTTTCCCACCACCCCATAAACAGACAGGAATAACTCGGAGCAAAGCAACTCCCCATTGCAGTCCCGGTTGTTTGTTAAAACCACTGATCCTCAAATATAAAGAATTATTTTTCCAAACAGAACCTTAACATGCTCAGAAGTAACTCAGAATGTTCCAAGAGTCTAATAGGTTGTCTCTGAAAAAATGTCTGAACGCCTGAATTCCTTCTCATGTGGAATGCACGTATACAGCAATACAACATCTATAGTCACCATAATGTAATGAGTTTGCCACGGGATACCCTGTATTTTTGTCAAAAAAATCCATAGTATCTCTGCAATAAGAACTCAAATTAAATACATACGGACTTAAGAAATGATCTAAGTAAATAGAAGCATTCTCTAAGAGGCTACCTCTTGCTGAAACTATTGGTCGGCCTGGAGGGTTACAGATATCCTTATGTATCTTAGCTAACAGATAAAAGCAAGGTGCAATGGTTTCCGTACCAGTAAAAACCTGTACTCGTCCTCAGAAAGCAGACCGATGCTAACACTATCAGACAAAAAATCATGGAACCTATTTATAGATTGCCGATACGCTGAAACAGTGGATATCTCATAGCAATTTGAGTCTAACAATTGTCTCTTGGCTTCTTTTTGATATTTCAATGCATCCCATAACACAACATTACCCCCCTTGTCTGATAGTGTTAGCAGAGGTCTGCCCACTCACATCAGACAAAGCCCACCTCTCGCCACATTCAGGAAGAAACTCAAAATATGGCTCTTCGAAAGAGGCCGAGACCCACCAGCAGCGCCTTGAGACCCTTACGGGTGAGTAGTTGGGCTTTACAAAAACGTATTGATTGATATCCCACTTGTCATAGCAGGACTGTGTGCGCGCTTGCACCTATGGTGCTTTTAAACATGTGTTCACCCTGCCAATGCAAGCTTGTATGTTAAGCCAGTCAATGCAGGCTTGTATGTGCACAAGGGCACAGATGCCCAGAGAATGAAGAATACACATGGGTGTTTTCACTGTTTAGGAGAGCTGATCTGTTCATTAGTTAACATGGTAGAAGTGTCACAAATACTCCTGGCTGCAACATTGGAGCAGTCTCATATTGTTTTCTATCATTTAATTTGTGCTGACAAACCCCTTTCTGTGGTAAAGGTTGTTTTCTCAATAATCACAGAAAAATACCACTTCTAGAAAGTGGATATTTCTTAGCCCTAAAATGCTTTGTGTGCCTTTTAATAGGACTCAAGTGCACCAGGGAGAATGGAGGAGCACATGTGTGCATTCCCCAATGACAGCTATACAAGTTGCACACACAATTGGAATGAAGACCTATGCCATTTGTGGGTCTGGGTGGAAAGATTAGGGCGAAAGGCTTTGACACTTGGCCTCTCAAAGCCAGATCATGGCCCCACTAAAGATTAAGGCGGTCATTACAACATTGGCAGTAAAAGCCGCTTACCGCCGTGCAGAGGACCGCCAACACACCGCCGCGGCCGCCGAATTCCGCCACAGCTATTATGACCCACAGCACGGAATCCGCCAAAATTCAGACACCCATACAAGTCCGCCACTCCAAAGGTCAGTGATAAACTGGCGAAAACAAATCCTCCACCGTCACGCCAACAGAAATACGCCCATACTATCACGACACATGAATCCATGCGGCGGTCTTTCAACCGCGGTATTCCATTGGCGGTACACACCGCCACGCTCAAAATACACACATATACAAAACACAGCCACATTGGACAATTCGAAATACACACACCTGATACACATACACACACCACTCCCACACACCCATTACAACATAAAACGCACACCCACATCACCCACAAACCCCCACAACATAAAATTCCGAAAGAAGGCCAGAGAGAGAGCACCAGCAAGAACAACAGCATCCACAGGCACACAACACCATCACCCACAGAACTTCCACGCACCTCACACAACACACCACTACATATCAGCACACTTATCACCACACACTCCACCCCACACGTCACCTACACCACCTCATGGCATGGCAAAGACACCCCAGGTTCTCGGAGGAAGAGCTCAGGGTCATGGTGGAGGAAATCATCCGGGTAGAGCCACAGCTATTAGGAGCACAGGTGCAGCACACCTCAATTGCAAGGAAGATGGAGCTATGGCGAAGAATTGTGGACAGGGTCAACAAAGTGGGACAACACCCAAGAAATCTGGAAGACATCAGGAGGAGGTGGAACGACCTACGTGGGAAGGTGCGTTCCGTGATCTCAAGACACCACTGGGCGGTTCAGAGGACTGGCGGCGGACCACCACCTCCTCCCCCACAACTAACAACATGGGAGGAGCAGGTCTTGGTGATTCTGAATCCTGAGGGCCTCGCAGGAGTAGCTGGAGGAATGGACTCTGGTAAGACAAATCTTAATTATTACATCCCCCACTCTACCTGCATGCCATCACATACCCCCACCCTCACCCTCACCCCCAGCACCCCAACTCCTCACATAAGTCCCAACATCACAAATCACCCATCCCAACACCAAGCCCTGCATGCAACAACAAAGCATGGACACACATCACTAAAGCATGCCCACTGCACATACCCATACAACCCCCTAAAACATCCTCACACAAGGTCCCACACAGGAATGCAAGCACTGGGGTACACGGTCACCCACCCGTTGCACACCATGAAACACACAGATGTAATAACCATCCTTTTATATCCCTGCAGGACCACTACCCAACGTCACCGGACAGGAGGGTCCACACATGTCCACACCACCAACCGAAGAGGCCCACAGTGATGACAGCAGCTCTGTCCAACTGGATCTAGATGACCAGCCCGGCCCATCAGGGACCTCAGGACAGTCGGTTCCCCTCACCCAGTCACAGGCCACCACAGACCTTCCCCCTTCTGGAAACACCAGCACAGCACCCACCCGGCGGGCCCATACCTCTGTCCCCAGGACACGTCAATCAGCTGTGTGCCCACCACTACAGGGAACCCAGGATAACCCACCACCCCAACAACAGGGACCTCGGGGCAGTGGTAGTGGGCACATGCTCCAGGGGACGGAGGCCCAGGAACACAGGGAACTGGGAGGGCTGCTGTGCGACAGGGGGCAGACAGGCCAAGGGAACCCACTCTCCACGAGGCCCTCTCCTCCATCAGGGGAGCCTACCACCACTCCCAGGAGACGATGGCAACAGTACTGGCCAAGTTTCAGGAGACCCAGCGGCTGCAGGAGGAACAGTATATCGGTTTCAGGGAGGAACTCAGAACCATCAGCTCCACCCTGGGCACCATCGTAGGGGTGCTGAAGGAAGTACTCAACACCAGGAGGGACACTGTGGCACTACAAGGGGCCCCTGACACTAGCATGGACAATGAACTGCCCACCACCTCCGTCGGTGCTAGTGGATAGGACGGCCCCCCACAGGACCACCACACCAGCACCCCACCCCCTGCAGAGGGAGAACCACCCCGCAAATGGTCCCTGAGATCCAGGACAAAGACAGAGCACGATGCCAAGACCCCTGCCAAGAAATGAGACCACCCTGATTGTCATCCTACTGTCCCACTTTGTCACCCTGTCCATACTTTAACTGCCCCAGCTCCACTTCCTATGCCCATTTGGGCAATGCACCTGTGAGACTAATAGACTGGACTCTGCCATGGACATTCCTCCACCATCACCCGTCACCATTTCACAACCCCCTCCAATATTGAGCACTTAAATAAACACACTTAAAGCACAAAACAATCTGGAGTCTGTCTGTGATTTCGAAATAGTGTATTAGCAATTACAGTGACAAAATGCTCTTTCAATTGTAATGTCAACATACCTATGTCACACAGCTCTAGTTGTGGTTCTAAAAATTCTGGACCCATGTAATCTACTTTGCCACAGCAGTACGATTTTAGTATCAAAAGACCGATAATGACTAGTACACTAAGCATGAGCATTTTCGCTCAATTCCAGCAGCATTTTCACCCCGAAATCGCCATTTTCGTCCTGCACTCGTGGCTCCCATTTTTTATAGTTGCCCTCACATAGGCTTATAATACAGTCAGATTTGATTCCAAGGACACGTACACCTTGATTGACTTTTCTCTGACCTGGGCAAGCTGGAACCATTGCCTCAGGCCAAACCTGTTTGGTCAGTCTCTCTCCCAGTGGCCGAATCAGATAGCATCAAGGCACACCATGCCATAAAACCCTTATTATCGCTCACACACCCTGCCTAATCTTGCTCACACTTGCACCTGCTCTTTTCTTCTTCTTACTTTACGAGGGGGAGGTGCCCGTTTTTATTGGGGGCTCACACTTATCTGATGTAAAATACTAGGCCTTGCCGGGTAATTTATTATGGGTTGAATGACATGAAATATGAGGTTTCATCATGACACAGTTTTTTCCTTTGTAGTGAAAACATGTGAATGACCAACCAAAATGTCAAGAATGTTTGCCTGAAGCTTAAAAAACTGTATATAAGGAAACCTGATTTTGCATTGAGACACAGTCTCCTGAGAACATACAAACCGTGCTGTTGTACTTCTAGGACGCTTGTTACTTGGTTGCAACCAATAAATTCGATCTTTGACTTCACCTAGAAGACTCTGAGTTTCTGTAGTCTGAATCAGGAAAGTACCTGAGGTGTTTGGGTGTACCCTGGCACCGCTGGGTTACCGGATCAGTACTGGTTCTGAAAAACCCAGTACCTCATAGTCCATGAGGAATCTAAGCAGATGTCACACAGTGGTACCCACATCTGTGAAATCGTAAGGGAAAGTGACAACTCAGTGACCATACACTGGGTGAAAACGACACACAGTAGAGAGGTAGTAGTGTTAAAGTACATGTAGTAGGCAGGTCTGTACTCTTACCTGTGTCTCACTGGAAATATTGCTGGATCACTGAGTCCCTGTTGTTCATGTCTTCTTCTTCTGCTTCCTCGTCTTCACTGTCCACAGGCTCCACAGCTGCAACAACACCGCCATCCGGACCATCCTCCTGCAGAAAAGGCACCTGTCGTCGCAAAGCCAAGTTATTAAACATACAGCAGGCCACGATGATCTGGCACACCTTCTTTGGTGAGTAGAATAGGGATCCACCTGTCATATGGAGGCACCTGAATCTGGCCTTCAGGAGGCCAAAGGTCCGCTCGATCACCGTCCTAGTTCACCCATGGGCCTCATTGTAGCGTTCCTCTGCCCTTGTCCTGGGATTCCTCACTGGGGTCAGTAGCCATGACAGGTTGGGGGTAACCAGAGTCACCTGCAAATGGTGAGGGACAACTGTTAGACATGCACTAACCTTGAGGGATATCCCCAGACCCAGACAACCATTCCCACTGACTTGCCTCCAGGTGCTCACCTAATAGCCACACACGGTGCCTCTGGAGTTGACATATCACATAAGGGATGCTGCTATTCCGCAGGATGTAGGCGTCATGCACTGAGCCAGGGAACTTGGCATTCGCATGGGAGATGTACTGGTCTGCCAAACATACCATCTGTACATTCATAGAATGATAACTCTTCCGGTTTCTGTACACCTGTTCACTCCTGTGGGGGGGGACCAAAGCCACATGGGTCCCATCAATGGCACCTATGATGTTGGGGATGTGTCCCAGGGCATAGAAATCCCCTTTTACTGTAGGCAAATCCTCCACCTGTGGGAAAATGATGTAGGTCCGCATGTGTTTCAGAATGGCAGACAACACTCTGGACAATACGTTGGAAAACATAGGCTGGGACATCCCTGATGCTATGGCCACTGTTGTTTGAAAAGACCCACTTGCAAGGAAATGGAACACTGACAGCACCTGCACTTGAGGGGGGATTCCTGTGGGATGGCGGATTGCTGACATCAGGTCTGGCTCTAACTGGGTAAATGTCACTCCTCCATTGTCGACAGGTCCACCAACGGTCGGTACACCGGAGGATGCCGCCATCTCCTCACATGTCCCAGCGGACAGTGCCTACGAAGGACAACAGCGAGCACAGAGTCAAACAACTCAGAGGTACATACCCACAGAGTACCCAGAACACCAATCATACACAAAAGGTGGCCTGTATGTGTGTTGAGTCTAGGCCTAGGTATGTGTGACGCAGTTGGAAATAAAGCCATGTGGGCCCCTGAAATGGCAGCTGCCTGACCTCTAAAGTGGGACAATGGGATGTGAGGTAACTGCGCTGGCGTGGGAGGGGTGCCCGTCGCACCATGACCCCCCTGATATTCAGGATCCTGGCAGTGGCCTACCCGGAGTTGGATGGGCGCTTGAGGGCATCACAGCATCCACAAGGGGGTGAGTACACTCTCATTCTGCTGACCTTGCGCGCATTGGAGGGGTCTGGGCGGGGGAGGTTGGCTGTGGGTTTCCCTAGGCCAGGGCGAGTTCCGTAGGCAAGGCCCCTCCATAAGGCAGGCCATGTGGCACCCCAGCCCACCTCTGTAGAGTGCCAAGTACACCTAGTCATGCCCCTGTGTCATCTATGTGTGCAGATGTCGTACATAGCCTTGTAGGCCATTTCCCAGGAATTGAACAGTGGAGCCCAACAGCGCGGCGTAGTACAGGGGGCTTCTGTGTCTGTCGTGTCCGCCAACAGTAACGGTAATGCATGCACTCAACATGTCTTTCTTCTGTCTTTCGCCCCTTTTTGTGGTCTCCCCGTTCTTGTGTGCATTAGCATCATCAGGCGGAGGAGCAGTGGCACCGGAGCACGAGGGAGATGCATCCCACATGGCCCTGGAGGGCGACACTACGGAGTCTGAATTCACCAGTGGGACGGAGGGCGAGGGGAGCTCCACAGCGGGGACAGGAGCTGACACCAGCGACACGGACTCGTCCTCTGATGGGAGCTCCCTTGTGGTGGCGGCAACATCTGTGCCCCCGCATCTACAGGTACAGCCGCCAACCCCCCTACCAGCACCGCCTTCCCAGCAGCCCCTCAGCCTTTGCCATGTGCCCGCTCAAACAGGAGGGTGGGCATCAGTTTTGCCCCAGGCACCTCAGGCCCTGCCCCAGTCACCCCTGCTGCCATCAGTGAGGAGGCCATTGACCTCCTCAGGTCCCTCACTGTTGGGCAGTCTACCATTTTGAATGCCATCCAGCGTGTAGAGAGGCAGTTGCAACAAACCATTGCATTCCTGGAGGGCATTCATTCTGGTCAGGCGGCCCTTCAGCGAGCTTTTCAGACTCTGGCCTCAGCACTGATGGCAGCCATTGTCCACGTCTCTAGCATCCCCCTCCAACTTCTTCCACCCCGACCCAATCCCCTGTACCTCAGCCTATCCCTAGCACACCTACAGACCAACATGCACACACCTCAACACCCAAGGGAAGCTCAGGCAAACATAAGCACCACGCATCCCACAGGCACTCACACAAGCATCACACACATGCAGACATACCAACATCCACTGCCTCCACTGTGTCCCCCTCCTCCTCGTCCCCCTCCTCCCTCCCAGTCTCGTCTACACTCACACCTGCATGCACTACCTTTACAGCCACTACGTCCCTCTCCAGCACATCCACCACCACACCCCGCTCACGTGCAGTCACCACCCCCACTACCATTCACAAGTCCCCTGAGTCCTCTCCCAGTGTGTCTGTGACGCCCCCTCCCAAGATACACAAACGCAGGCACACACCCACCCAACAGTCATCCACCTCACAACAGCCTCCAGCGCATGCACCTTCACCCAAAGTCACCAAACGTACACCTCCTACAACCACCACCTCTTCCTCCACTCCCAAACCCCCTCCAGCTACCCGTCCCAGTGTGTCCAAAAAACTTTTCCTGTCCAACCTTGACCTCTTTCACACACCTCCCCCACTCCGTCCGTCTCCTAGGTCCCAAACTAGCACCTCAGCCACAACATCTCCGGGACCAGTGGTGCCTGTAGTCACCGGAATCTGGAGTGCACCGGCCACCAGGGCAGCCAGTGTAGCACGGAGCCACAGCACAGACAGTCCCCCACCTGTGAAGCATCAGAAGTTGGCCAGTGCCCGGCGGGAGAGGGGGAAGACTCCAGCCACCAAAGCTGCTCCCAGGGGTCCCGTTGGGAGTGTTGAGTCAGCTGTAACACCTTCCAAGGTGGGGAAGGGCCACAAGAAACCCGGCAAATCTGGGAAGAGCAGCACGGCGGAGAAGACTGCCATCATCCCCGATGCCAAGGAGGCCAGCGCCAGCATCAGCCCAGCTGCCCAGGAGGCCACCGCCAGCATCAGCCCACCTGCCCAGGAGGCCACCGCCAGCATCAGCCCAGCTGCCCAGGAGGCCACCGCCAGCACCAGCCCACCTGCCCAGGAGGCCACCGACAGCATCAGCCCAGCTGCCCAGGAAGCCACCGCCCGCACCAGCCCACCTGGCCAGGAGGCCACCGCCAGCACCAGCCCACCTGGCCAGGAGGCCACCGCCAGCACCAGCCCCGCTGGGCCATGAAGGACCACCAGCAAAAGCCCCGCTGGGCCATGAAGGACCGCCAGCAGCTGAGACCCTGCAATGGAGACCGCCGTCTGAAGCACCGCTGAACAGGGCACCGCCATCTCAAACAACGCTGAACAGGGCACCGCAATCTCAAGCACCGCTGCACAGGGCACTGCCATCTCAAGCACCACTGAACAGGGCACCGCTGTCTCAAGCACCGCTGCACAGGGCACCGCCGTCTCAAGCACCGCTGAACAGGGCACCGCCGTCTCAAGCACCGCTGAACAGGGCACCGCCGTCTCAAGCACCGCTGCACAGGGCACCGCCATCTCAAGCACCGCTGAACAGGGCACCGCCGTCTCAAGCACCGCTGAACAAGGCACCGCCGTCTCAAGCACCGCTAGCCCATGAGCGGCAGGGGCACTGTCTCAACTGAGTCCGTCACGGGGTGAATTATGCACTCTGGGCACCATGCCCCCTCCAGAACCAGTGGAGAGATCCATCCACTACCTCTGTCCTTAGCAGGATGAAGCACTCTGGGCACCATGCCCCCTCCAGAACCAGTGGAGAGATCCATCCACTACCTCTGTCCTTAGCAGGATGAAGTACTCTGGGCACCATGCCCCCTCCAGAACCAGTGGAGACTGTCATCCACTACCTCTGTCCTTAGCAGGATGAAGCACTCTGGGCACCATGCCCCCTCCAGAACCAGTGGAGAGATCCATCCACTACCTCTGTCCTTAGCAGGATGAAGCACTCTGAGCACCATGCCCCCTCCAGAACCAGTGGAGAGATCCATCCACTAAATCTGTCCTTAGCAGGATGAAGCACTCTGGGCACCATGCCCCCTCCAGAACCAGTGGAGACTGTCATCCACTTGTGAGACTGTGGCTTTGCACTCCACAGGATTGAACAGTGGGCAACCCACCCACTGTAGAGACTTGAGAGACTATGGCTTTGCACTCCCCAGGATTGAACAGTGGGCATGTGGCCCTCTTGTGGATTTGGCGTTGTGCACTCAAGTGGCTGAGGTGCCCCCCCTTCCCCTCCCCCTGAGGTGCCTGTTTAGTTGCTCTCTGATGCCCCTGCAGTGTTCTCTCCGTCATGGATCTTGTGTGGGCCTCGCCCATACAGTGTGGTCCCAGTGTTCCACAAACTTTCTTAGTGCACTACCTGGACTACTATGCTTGGTATATATTTTGTACATGGTGTATGTATATATATATATAGTTCTGCCTACTTGCTTTTAAAATATTACAATGGTTACACTCATTTTCTATTGTCTTTGCATTCTTCCGGGGAGTTTGGGGGGTGTAACTGTAATGTATTGATATGCATTAGTGTGTGTGTTGTAGTGGGTGAGGGTGGGGGTGGGGGAGTTGCGTGTGTGTGTCCCTGTTTTTTGCCTCCCCCCTCCCCTGTGTCGTAGGTGCAGTACTCACTGTGGTCTTCGCCGCCGGCGTTCATGCTCCTGGTAGAGGAGCAGGAAGACTATTGCAGGAAGAATTTGGAGTTCCGGGTCCATGGCTTCCTCGTGGGGTGTGTATATGTGAGTGTTTTCCCTTCGGGATTCCTGTTTCCGCCGTGTTTTTATCCGCGGTGAATCCGCCTCGGAAAAGGTGGCGGATTGGCCTGTCATAATAGTGTGGGCGGTACATTGTCTCCCGCCTCTCTGTTGGCGGTGACCGCCGCGCTGTTTGTTTGTACTGCCGTGGCGGTCGGAGTGTTAAAGTGGCTGTCTTTGTTGCCGGTTTCCGCCACGGTCATAATTGCAATTTTTTTACCGCCGGCTTATTGGCGGTCTTACTGCCGCTTTAACACCTATCGCCAGGATTGTAATGACCACCTAAGATCCACAGCTCCATGACAGTCAGCACTGAAATTTAGAGGAGACATCTGTGGGTCAAAGGGGAACAATCTGAACCTCCTCCAACTTCAAAAGCACACTACAGAATAACTGCTGGTGCCCTACTGTAGCAAAGTAGAGATACACTGCAGGAACATGGGTTGGAGACCCTGGACCATGTGGTGCTCACTGCCATGTGGTGCTTACTGCCACGTGGAGCAAGATGGAATAGCCCACATTTTCATTTCCTTGTAGGCACTTGCTGCTATTTGTGGAGGTGTCTAGCTCCCATTGGTTAGGCGCCATCTTTAAAAGAAGTTATCTTCCATTTTACATGATCGTCCGCCACCGTATGCGGTGAACGACAGTTCTCCAAGTACTAGCTTGGATCCTGGGAACCAGACGAAGGAGAAGGGCGTTACTGATACGGTGCAGACTAGCGATACAGCTTTGATACAGAATGGTGTCAGTGTACCCACTGCACCAGACTCGCCGATACAGTTGCAGCCTCCACCGCAGATAAAAAGAATTTACCCCGATGTCCCAGTACTCGAGACTACTACGAACTTGGTGGTGCCGCCGGACCCGATATATACAAAGCCTAGGTTAATACAGATTGAGTCAACTCCACAGTTAGTGTCAAAACCGCCACAACTGATACCTGGGTATAACCCCGTAGCGGGTCCTAGAAAGAACCTGCACCAGGGACATTAGAGCAGACCTATGGTGTCGCCGCTCCAAGAAGCTTGGGACCAGGCCAGACATCTGCCGCTATATCGCTACCTATTACTGTTGGTCCCCCAGTACCATTATATGCACAGGAGAAAACAGGGACATGCGAACAGGGAGTTATGACTCATGAAGCGATAAGAGGAGGGCCTATTAGAACTCCACAAATAATGGCCCAGGGAGGACAGGTTTGCGAACAATCAAGACCCTTAATGGACCTCAGTCCAATAGGGGCACCTCTTGAGGAAATGCGACAAGCTGGGTTGGGAGTCCTGACTCCCCAAACTATGAGTACAAATACCTCATACACTCCAATGATACATGCAGGGAACATTTCACTGCAGGGTTTTACAGTACAACAGTTGAATGAGTGGTTAGAGAAAACTTGCACTTCACAAAAGACTACAGTGACTACAGTCGAACCTGAAAAAGAAAAACAAGATGAATACCTGAATCTAGTACGACTAGGAGCAGAAGCTGCTGAATTGGTGGATGGAACAATGGGAGTAAATAGGTTGGAATCTTACACTGAGGCAGAATTAAGGTACTTATGCCCTAAGATTACCAAAGAGGTAGGCAAAGTACACCAGAAATTAACGAATTTGGCAGACAAATACAATATCGACATTGGAAACACGAAACATTTGAAACGGAGTTACAGATTAGATTTTGACACAAAAGATTTTGAACACATGAGATCTGCAGGCATGAAGACACACTTGAAAGAGTTGCTGAAAAGCGCACAAATTTGGGGAGCACTAGAGAAATGGGAAGGCCGATGGGCAAAGAAAAGAGATAAGGGAAAAAGAGATAGCCCAGGATTGAATGAAACAACAGTCACACCTAATTTAGACACGGTGAAAATCCTACCTATGAGAGAAACAGCTGGTGGTGTCTTGGTGCATGTGCCTTGGTCCAGGGGAGACATTTTGTCCTTTACGAATGATTATCCCAGGTTAAGAGAAAAACCGATTGAGTGGTATCAACAGACAGATAGATTCGTGAAGCTTGCGAAATGTCTCTGGGAAGACTTAAATACCTTGTTTGAGATTATTGTTCCGCCAGACTTGTGGCTCGAGTGCAAGAGAGGGGTAGATTGGCCCACAAGGGAACCGGCAAGGGATAAAGTGACTGGAGCACCTTCTGAAGAGGTGATGAAATATTATCATAAAGTAATTGAGTTTTTGAAACAAAAGGTGTCGCCGAAGGTGACTGATTGGCAGAAAATCGACCGGACCTCTCAAGAGGTTAAAGAGTCAATACATGCATATTATGAAAGGTTGTTGAAGGCATTCAAACATTACAGTGGTACTGAAACAATTGAACCGAAGGACATGAATCATCTTGTGTTCAGATTCGTCGAAGGGCTGAGACCGGAGGTCAGCCAAATGATTAAAAATCATCTGATTTGTTGGCAAGCTAAACCGATTGATGAAGTATTACAGTATGCAAAATACTGTAGTGACGAAATTGAGTTGAAGCAGAAAAAGTTGAAGGAGAAAGTGATGGTGATGCAGATAAGGGCTGCACAGGCTGGAATACAGGGAAATGGTGTTCAGCAAATGATACAGCAACAACCGCAATTGAATGGTGTGTTTCAGGCACAGCCGAGAGGTAGAGGTCGAGGGTTTGTGAACCGTGGTTCGGACATGAATAATGTCGTTATTCAAAATGATGGTCAAGGAGTGAAAAAGATGTCACCATTTCATGCGTGCGGGGGCGTGGGGCATTGGAAACTGGATTGTCCGAATATGATGCAGGATGGTACAGTTCAGCAGAGTATTAATGCCGGTACACTACAAAATTCACGAGGTCCAAGAATGAGACACCAGAATCAGAATTATCAAAATAATTTGGTGCAAATGTCAGGGGTGCAACCCATGCAGCAAATACAAATGCCGCGTTTCCAAACAGTGTCAGTACAACCAATACAACAGCAGATCCCTATGGTGCCTAGACAGCAAATGCAGTTACCCCTAGCTCCGATGGGACAGCAACAGGTGACGCTTCCTCAGCAAGTCACAGGCCAGGTAACAAACCAAAACAACACTGTACAACAATTCCCATTAAGAGGTGAAAGTGATATGAATGAAGATTGGTCAGATGACAGCTCAGACAGTGAAGAGTGCAGGCTTGCAGCATCTTTAGAGGTAGACCAGAGAGGCCCATATGTGGAGGGAAAAGTAATGGGCTACAAAGTTTCATTTTTAGTCGACACAGGAGCTACACGCTCTACGGTTCGCAGTGCAGAAGTACTGAGATTACCTCTCTCGGGGCGCACCATACGAGTGGTCGGTGTGGCTAACCAGTACCTGACTAATCCAATCACTGACCCAGTGCAGGTTGAAATCGGAAATTTTCAGGGCCTGCATAGATTTGTTGTGTGCGACTCAAGCCCAGTATCCTTATTAGGAAGAGACTTATTATGCAAAACCAAATGTTCGATTACCTGTTCCAATGGTGGAATAGAGGTACAGACAAACAGTGATGATGAGGGAGATGAGGGTCAACTCATAGAAGAAGGAGGAGAGATGAATGAAGATTACCCTCTAATTACTCTATTCCCAGTGTTTACCTTGATCGATCTACCTGCTGATCTACAAGGATCCGTAACAGAGAAGGTGTGGGATTTGACTGGAAAAGAGGTCGGATTAATCAAGGGAGTAGGTCCAGTCAAGGTGCAGATAAAGCCAAATGCAGTGTTCCCACAAGTGCCACAATACCACATGACTCAGGATGTCCTTATTGAAGTGACACAGATAATTGCAGATTTTCTCAGACAGGGAGTCTTGAAAGAAGTCCTGAGCAGTCTGTGTAACTCTCCTATTATGGGTTTGAGGAAGCCCTGTGGAAAGGTTCGAATTGTGCAGGACTTGAGAAAAATAAACAAAATTGTGATAAAATGCTGCCCTGTGGTTCCCAACCCAGCGGTAATAATGTTCCAGGTTCCTTGTGATGCTGAATGGTTTACTGTAGTAGACCTATCACAAGCATTTTTCTCGATACCACTTCACGAAGACAGCCAGTTTTTGTTCAGTTTCAAATTCCTGGATAAGGTGTACAGTTGGTGCAGAATTCCTCAGGGGTTTTCTGAGTCACCATCCATCTTCAATCAGATACTGAAGAAAGATTTGGAACCTCTTGTGCTGCCTTTCAATTCGACTCTCGTGCAGTACATTGATGATTTGTTGATTGCATCCAAAACCAGAGACAGCTGTAAATATGATACCATTGCATTGTTGAATCATTTGGGGAAGAACGGACATAAGGTGTCATCTAAAAAGCTGCAGTACTGTCAAAAAGAAGTGAAATATTTGGGGCATCTGATTGAGAAAGGGTCCCGAAGAATATCAAAAGAGAGAATAACAGCTGTTTTACAAATGAATCCCCCAACAACAAAGAGAGATGTCAGGATGTTCTTGGGAATGGTGGGCTACTGTCGCCAGTGGATACCCAACTTCTCGATCATTTCAAAGCCCTTAATAAAACTGACAGGAAAAGAAGTCAAAGATGAACCATACACAATCACTTTGACAAAAGAAGAGCTTGAGTCATTTTTAGAGCTGAAAGAGTGCATGTGCAGGGCTCCAGCATTAGGAATACCTGATTATGAGAAACCTTTTCTGTTGTTCTGTCATGAACGTGATGCTTGTTCTTTGTCTGTTTTAACACAGGTCCACGGAGATGCAAATCGCCCTGTAGCATATTTTTCAGCTACTTTGGACCCTGTCGCAGCAGCCTTACCGGGTTGTTTGCGAGCAGTCGCAGCAGTTGGTCAAAGCCTTTCACAATGTGAGGGCATAGTCATGGGATACCCTTTGACAGTATTGGTTCCACATTCTGTCGAAATTCTGTTGACACGAACTAAGACACAACACATGACAAATGCACGACTTACCAAATATGAGACAATTATCCTGGGGTCACCCAATGTTACATTAAAAAGATGTACTGTGCTAAACCCGGCAACTCTACTTCCCAATGAGAATACAGAAATCAAAGATGGGGAAGAATTTGAGCATGATTGTCTGGAGGTGACTGAGCTCTGTACCAAACCTCGCCCAGATATACAGGATACCCAGTTAAAGGAAAACGATTGCATTATGTTCATTGATGGGTCCTGTTTAAGAGATTCAGCAGGGACATTGAGAGCTGGTTACGCAGTATGTACCATATCTGGCATAGTCGAGGCCTCCTGGCTCGAGAAAGTGTTTTCTGCACAGGTGGCAGAATTAATAGCTCTCACAAAAGCCTGCCACGCTGCTGTAAATTTGAAAGTCACAATCTATACTGACAGCAGATACGGATTTGGAATTGTACATGATTTTGGTCCACTCTGGTCACAGAGGGGTTTCATGACATCCTCTGGTTCACCAGTGAAAAATGGAGAACAAATAGGAGATTTGTTACATGCGATTCAGTTGCCTCTTGAAATTGCCGTGGTGAAATGCAGTGCTCACACCAGATCACAAGACTTTGTGTCAATGGGGAATGGTTATGCAGACCAAGTTGCAAGATTTTGTGCATTAAACTGTATATCATTTAAGGAGCAGTGGGAACTGTTACCACAACCTGAGAATGACATGACCTTAAGCCTAGCATTACAAGTGGTTGATACCCTAGATGAATTAAAGACATTACAAAGCCGCGCTAGTAAAGAAGAAAAACGTTCCTGGCAGAAAATGCAGTGTGTACAAAGAGCAGATGATATATGGGTTTCAGAAGAGGGAAAACTGGTTTTGCCAAACAGTCTTCTGTCACAATTTGCCCGATTATACCATGGGCAGGCACATTTAGGAAGAGATGCCATGATCAGATCCTTTAAGATTGATTGGTTCAATCCAAAATTCAGACATGCCGCAGAAATTACTTGTCACAGGTGCGTCATCTGTCAACAGATGAATGCTGGAAAAGGAACCGTGGTAACTTTGAGCCACATTGGGAGAGCTGGAGGTCCATTTAACAAAATGCAAATGGATTTCATTGAAATGCCTGTTTGTGGAGGTTTGAAGTACGTGTTAGTGATTGTGTGTGTTTTCAGTCATTGGATTGAGGCATATCCTACACGTAGGAATGACAGTCTTACAGTTGCAAAACTACTACTCAGAGAATTAATACCAAGGTTCGAGTTTCCGGTTTCTATAGAGTCAGATAGGGGAAGACACTTCGACAATGAGGTGATTAAACTTCTGTGTGCCGCACTCAACATTGAACAAAAGCTGCATTGTAGCTATCGCCATGAAGCATCAGGACTAGTTGAACAGATGAATGGTACTTTAAAATCAAGAATAGCAAAAATGTGTGCAGCAACAAACATGAAGTGGCCAGATGCATTACCTCTAGTGCTGATGTCTATGAGAAACACGCCAGATAAGAAAACGGGACTGTCCCCCCATGAAATCCTTATGGGCAGAGCAATGAGGTTACCGGCGGTACCTGCAAATGCACTAGTGAATATTACAGATGATATGGTGTTGGATTACTGCAAAAGTTTGGCTGACGTGATTCGCTCTTTCTCTCACCAGGTGGAAGCTAACACGTTACCACCAATCGGCGAACCAGGACACTCTCTGCAAGCTGGAGATTGGGTGGTTGTCAAGAAGCACGTGAGAAAATCGTGTCTTGAGCCGCGTTGGAAGGGGCCATATCAAGTAATATTGACGACCACTACTGCTGTGAAGTGTGCCGGGGTTCCCAACTGGATACATGCCAGCCATACAAAAAGGGTAACGTGTCCTGTTGAAGAGGAACCTGAAAATTCTGGTACAGCAACTTCAGGAGGAGAAGTCTCAGAGTCAGAGATCAGTCAAGAAAGATCTGAGACTACAGGAGAGCCCACTGAGAACAGCCTTGTCCCTCAAACTATCAGTGAGTTCGAGAGAGGTGACGGAGTGCCAATCTCAGTGGAGGCAGCAGGAGAACAAAGGCAAGGAGAGGTTCTCCCAGAAGCAGACGAATACAATTCAGAGCCTGAATACAGTGTCGAACCGGAAGACGACAGAGAAGGAGAAGTGGTAAATTCAAATCGAAACGAATCAGAGTCTCCTGAACAAGTTGCAAGCCTATCAGGAGAAAACACCATATCACAATAGGAGGGTGCTGTCCAAGGTACCGAAGGGAAACGCCGAAGCAAGACACACAGAGGTGACAATTGGCCAGACAAGCCACACCTTAGAATAAGAGAAATAGCAAACGAGACAATAATAGAGGAAAGCGATACCTCACAAGCAGACGATCTGAGTGAAGGAGAACAACAAGGTGAACGAAGATTAAAAAGAAAGAGAATAGCAAACAGAAGATATACAGGTCCTGAATGGGCATATGCTACAACCTCTGAATGGCAACAAGAATTCTTAGCATTCTGTTTTGATCGAGAAGTACCAGGCCAATACTACGGTACCTGAAAAATATACAACAGGAAAACTGAGATAAAGATTGAAATTGTGAAAGCTGAAGAAAAAAATAATAATAAAGAGTCTTAAGAAAAACTACCGGAAAGTGACATTAAACCTGAATTTGACTTATAGAAACCTGATTACGACAAGCTGCTAACCTGAATTGACGAAAAGGGGTCCTGGAGTGAGTGAAGACGCTGTAAAAATACGCAGAAAGAGTTTGCTTCTCAGAGTTGATTGTTGATCTGCTATTCTGATTCTATACAAACATGGCTTATAGTAGCAAAGGAAGTAAAGTGTGTGGTTGGTTAGGACTTATGATAGGTGTTGTATGCGCAATAATGATTGTGGGAGTGATTGTAGGAATGCCATGGAGAGAGACTGAAACTATTAATGCAACTTCAAAACCTGAGACTACTACTACTACTAATAAACTATCACCATGGGAGAAATTCGAGCAAGATGCAAGACATCTGCCTGAGGGAACTAATGCAAAAGGGGAACTTTCTACTAATGTTTTCTATCGCTTACTAAATGAGTATGTGGAAACTATGGATGCGAAAGGTAGTTATGTATGTACTAAAATTCCTTCATCTGTGCAGGAGGGAGTTACTTATCACAGCCTCCCTCTTACGTATGGAATCAGCTGTAGCTTGCTATTAACAAGATTTTATGATCAAGAGCATGTGCAATACTTTTATACAAATTTAGATGTTGTGTTTTCTTTTGTGCCTGTTATTGAATTCTTAAATAAGTTAGCTAAAGAGCATGATATTAAAATAGTTAGAGGATTCTTTGAGCCAACACTCACATTTGGAACTGCTTATGCACATCGCAATAATTTGGCCTGCTTACTATCTCCTGTAGAGAAAAGCTTTTTAGATCACACAGATGATAGACGCAAGGCACTAAAGGAAAGATTAGAAAAAGGTTTAGAAAAACGCACTTATGCAAATGATTACGCTTATACTGCAATTAAAACACAAGGCAAATTAGCTATAGATGCATAACACGTAGGTAGAATCTGCATATATAGACCAAAATCCGATCAAGACAATTTGTTTGTGGGAACGAGTGAATGTAGGCATGTGTTTCTGTTTCAGAGCAAATGGACCTTTATGTTAAATGGACAAGACCCAGCGATTCCTGGAATATATTACATCTGTGGGTTAAATGCATATTACCGTCTCCCTAAGGGATGGTATGGGACATGTTATTTGGGAATAGTATTCCCAAAGGTTTACCAGATTGATGACTTAAAACAAATACCTAAAACGTCTGAATTACAACATACCAGACCAAAATGAAAATCAGTGGCGGCTGTCATTGGTGACATATTTGGAGCTATAATCCCTTCAGTAGGGGTTATCCTAAATTCTATGAAAATTCAAAAGTTGTCTACTATTGTGGATAACATGCTGACAAATTTTACAGGAGCTATACTTCTGATGGATACTGAACTTGCTGCAGAAAGAGCTATGACTCTTCAAAACCGGCTTGCTTTAGACGTTCTTTTAGCAAAGAGTGGAGGTGTGTGCAAAATGCTTAATGAACGTCATTGCTGTTCATTCATACCTGATAACAGTAAGAAAATTAAAAGCATGCTTACTAACCTTACTAGAGATAGTACAGATTTGAAGGATCTAAAAGAACCTAGTGTTTGGGAGAAATTTGGGAAAGGAATTGCCCGAGTGGGAAGCTGGTTTACCAACATTTGGAATGGGGTACTTGCAAAAATTATGATGGGTCTATTAATTGTTTTGATTTGTTTATTGGGATTATGGGGAATATGCTAAATTAATGATAAAGTGAGAAAAAATTGGACTAAAAGAACCAAAAGAAATGAAGAAAGTGAAAGAGAGAAAATGTTCAATGAAATATGGGAAAGTTCACATAAAGGGCAGGATGTTGAAATGCGTATTATGCGCAAGGTGAAAAATTAAGATCAAAAGATTTTGTGATGACGAGCGTCATCAGAGGAGGGACTGAGAGGGCGTAGTTTAATATTACATATTATAGACGTGAAATGCTTATGATTAACAATGCTGCATTAAATAAAATATTCATTGAAACATATTCATTAACGTAAAGGATTTTCATGTGTGTAAACTAATATCAACTGTAAGAAATAATCGTTCATAGATTGCCAAAGCTGTGCACATTAAAACGCATAAAACTACATTCGTTAGAGCTATTTATCTTAAGTTAGCGTGAGTCAAGGAAAGCTGTATAGCTCTCATATTAAAGCGTATTTTTCTGTCTCTTCAGTGTACTGACTTGCAAAAGACCATGACCCAGCGATTGTTCTTTTCTTCACTAGTTTGCAACATCATCCAATTCTCCCATCCGCATGTTAGTAGCTTCTAGCATAACAGATATGTACTTCGAAACAATAATAGACACTTCCAAGGACCAAAAATGCGAGAAGAAGAGAACTTTTGACCCGACGTGTGCCAGATCGGTGAAGTAACCCCGGATGAGCCACCTACGAAAATACGTCAATTATGAAGACCAATTAGAAATTAGGAAATTATCAAGAAATTACAAAATGCATTACTTAATGTATAATTTGATAGGTTACCAATGGTGGGGTGTATTGACTGACCAATAGAATTTTGGGGGAATGTATCACGAAAAAGGGATAAAAACCCATGACACAGGAGACAAACGGCATTAGGTAGGGAATTATATTGATTGCATCCCGAAACTCTGTCACTCTATTTGGTGATTTGAGGCCTAGATAAAACCATCCTTTGCCATAGACTGCCCCATTACACTTTTCTCCTTATGAGGAAAGTGACCCTTGCCTTTAACTTAGATAGACTGACGGTGATCTAACTGATGTCCTGAAGACGAAGACTGATCCTGTATGCTGACCTATCTTGAGGAGGGTAATGATAAATGTTGCTAATGAAATCTACTTACTTGCTTTTCTTTCTAGGTACCAACTGCTGTATGTTTTTGATTAGAGACCTTAATTAGATGTTTTTCCAAATTGATGTTCTAAATTGTTTTGCATGAAGTCCAACATGCTAATGCTAATTAGAGGTTAGATGAGGCATCCATTTCGACTGACAAACTGACGTGACTGACGTGGTGCTATGCTGAACTTGTATCTCTAGAAGGTTCTATGTATTACGATCTGCTTATAGTCAACTGATTGTCTATGCTTCTGATCTTTGCATTATTGAAAGTCTATCATGATTGTCATCTTGTGATTAAGCTTATTTGCTTCTTGGATTTGAGATTGACGCATTTGCTATTAGATTGTAATCAATAGGGAATAAAACTCATAAAACTCCATTAAGGTGTGATTATTCATGACTGAAAGGTCATGGTTGCGCCGAATGCTTATTAATGCTTAAGGTGAGATATATTTTGGTGCTAACTGTTGATAATGTTATTGACATATTAATTGATGTATTAATCAGTTATCTCGTCCTACGGTATCTCACCACTGGGTCCAAAGATTCATCGGCCTAAAACGAGTCCTGATGTGTATAAATTAACCTAGACGGACGCGTTAACAGTTCCACAGCCACTTTCAAAGCAGTACCCTCTCCTGACTGTGAAACATTCCTCTGTAGCCTTACACTTAACCATAAACAATCTTTTCAAGGCATACTACTTTATCCCCCACCTGGTCCCAGACGTAGATTTGTGAAAAACATGGACGCATTGCTTGAATCTAGTGCATGTGCAAAATATATCACCGTATTAGGTGATTTCAACTTTCCCTTAGAGGCCTCATCTGATAGGGATTCAGAAGCACTCCTTGTGACAATAAACATGCTAGGTCTGACACAATTAGTTAACAATCCCACCCATTCATCGGGTCACACGCTAGAAGGTTTTTTCAATAATAATTCTTGTACTACCTTTAAGGAGGTGTTGCCTTTAGTCTGGTCAGACCATCATACAATCATTTACAGAGTAATCACAGCACAAATCCCCTCATTAGCTCGCATTGTACATTTTCCTCTCATTTTCAGCTTTGGAACAAAATTGATACTGACAAACTTAATCAACAGCTCAGACAGTTACAGCCTACTCTCATTCATACCAGACAAGCACCCTTACAATACACTGACTGGCTAAACTCTGCTTTTACCAAGTTAGCCCTGCCAAAAAACTCATCTGCTAACAGAAATAAACTGTCTGCCTCATGGTTTACTGAGGCTCTCAGACTAGAAAAACAAAATTGCAGTAGACAGGAAAGACGTGGTGCTCACAAAATAACAAATGCAAGGAAATCTCTTACAAACTCACATTGTCCAAATATATGTGCCTTCTAAGTAAAGAAAAAAGTCGCTATTTTACTCAACAAGTTGAATCAGCCAAAGACTCCATCAAAGAGCTCTTTTTGGGTGGTGACGTAACGGACTACCCAAACAGGCAGTAAAGTAACCACTCATAAGCAATCCTTCTGTGACAAACTGGCCCATGGTTTAGAGAAAAGAACAACAAAATCTATCATAAGTTTGAGGTCTCGAACCTTTCTGAGACCAGTGGCCAATCTAATCAAGCAAACACTGGACAGTCGTCCTTCACAGAATTTCAGCCAGTTACTCCAGACCTGGTAGCTGAAAGTATCACTTCTTCTAAGTCTGGTTCCCCTCTTGACCCCTGTCCTCCCTCAATGCCTAAACTGGCACCAGATGTGATAGGAACTAATTTTTCTGCCATTTTTAACTCTATGCTTATCACTGGGGTCTTTCCTTCCCAATGGAAAAGAGCCTTTATTTTCCCTCTCTTAAAGAAACCCAGCTTAAATCCAGCTGACTCTAACAACTACTGCCCTATTTCCTGTCTCCACCTCCCGGCCAAGACTGTACAGAAGGAAATGAACACACAGCTTGCCCAGTTCATTCATGATAATTATCTGCTGGACCCATCGTATTTTGGTTTCAGATCTGGCCACAGCACAGAAACTGTCCTGATCAAAGCCAGAGGTGATAAGGGCGGCGCTGGATAGAGGTGGTGCTGCAGCTCTCCTCCTCCTCGATTTATCAGCCTCTTTCGATGTGGTTGGCCACAAGCTGCTGATCAGTTGACTAGGGGTTGACTAGGGGTCTCAGGCATTATGGATAAGGCCTTGGCCTTAGTGACCTCCTTTATATTGGGTAGAGTGACCTGGACCATTATGAAACTTCCCCTTTCAACCTCCCCTGTGGGATCCCACAGGGATCTTCACTTAGCCCTACAATTTTCAATATGCATGTCACAGAGCTGGCCACCCTGATTAAATCCTTTGATTTCACCCTAACACTATATGCTGACAACACTCAGATTGCTGTGTCAGCTTTTAACAATGCTTTGGAAGTCTCCATCCAATTCTATGACTGTATGTGCCTTCAGTTCCTGGATAAGCAAACACTGCCTGAAGCTCAACTCAGATAAAACTGAGGTAGTATTGTTTGGAAATCTATCACCAGCATTGGCACCTTCATTGTAGCCCAAGAAACTATGTTTTCTTCCCACTCCTGGAACAAAGGATAAGAACCTATGAATACAACTCGACAATAAATTGAACTTAGGAAGTCAGGTAAATACTATTGTCTCCTTCTTCACTCTTAGGATGATTAAGAAAATTCTCCCATATATTCCAATTTCCATATTACTGCTTTAGTCCTATCTAAATTAGACTACTGCAATGGACTATACATGGGTGTACAGGAATAGCATCTAAACGAGCTGCAAATGATACAAAATGCAGCCGTCAGACTTCTCTTAGGGATTTCAAAACGTCATTCAATCTTCAAGCAATCCACAAGCTACACTGGCTCCCAGTAAGAAGCTGCATCAAGTTTAAAACCCTGTGCATTGCCCATAAGGCACTGCACAATACTGGTCCTGAGTTCCTAAAACACAGTTTTGAGTGGGACAACCCTAGTAGACTTCTTTGTTCCTATGAAGCCAAGAAAATGGTGATCCGAAGATGCAGAAAGACAAATTGGGGAGGCAGATGTTTTTATCACGGGGACCTCCAAGCTCTGGAATAGCCTTCCGCCTCACGTCAGAACCTCGGCCTTGCTGAGCTCCTTCAGGAAGGAAATCAAAACCTGGCTTTTTTCCAAATAACTAAGTGTAACTTTCAGGTTGTTCAGGTGAATTTCTAAGCACCAAGACACCTTAGGGTACTCGTGTACTTTATACATCTTTTTAACATAACATAAACTGACATAACACATCAGGACAATCTTTTGTTCACAAGGAGTAATTACTACCAGATGTTGTACCTCATTCCCAAGAGGTACGGGATTGGAACTCTTTGTATGTGTCTGGAATTGTCTGGTGCCACTCAAGTCATCACGCCCCAGGCATTGTGCTCTCTACCAAGGAGGTGCAGAATTGGTAAGTATTTGTGAATTGGAGCGCCGGGCTTGGCTGAGTGCCACAGTGAACAGATTGTGACCCAAGGTGACCCTCCCCCCATGCTTGCCAGACTGGGGCCTGTGACAGAAGGCACGGTACAGAGACCCCTGAATGAACTTCCTGAGTGGTGGACAAACCTCTATTTGTTGACTATTGCCTGATCAGCCGTCATCTCTTTCTTTCCCCCACCTTTGCCCTGGGATACTGAAGAAGTGTACAGTGAGTAGTTTAGGATCTGGGGGAAAGGGTGCTGGCATCTCCAGCTTCTGTGGGTCTGGCTAGTAGGAACTGGTTGGAGGGGGGAGGAAAGTTTGGACCCAGAGGGGTCAGTGAGTGCACTGACCATTAGCCTGTCAGATATCAGTGCACTACATTAGGGTGCTGGGCGTGAGTCTGTGCGAGTGTGTGTTATGTTAGCCTGCCTGAGATCCATGGCATCTTGTAGTGGTGCGGAGTCAGTGATTGCCTGTGATTGACTGCACCACATGTCGGTGTTGCTTTACATGTTGGTTCTTTGTCAGAGGATTATAATGGTTGACATTGGGTTTTACCTGTGTGGCCTAGACCACGGATCTACTTAAAAGTGCTGCAATTCCCTGTATTTACACATAGCTGCTATTGTTGTAAACCGGAGTGCACTTATAGCTGTGTGATATTGAACTGGGTTAATCGCTAGGGTGGGTCTTGTGCTGACAATGTTTCGGCACCGCATGAGGGTGCTGGGAGGGAAAGTATACTTTTCTCACATGTACTCACTGTTAATGTTATTTTAACACAATTGGGCCGAGTTCTGCTAGTGACATTTCTAAATGTGATTTATGCCCAGATTTACATGATGTTCATGTTGTGTTGGATACAAACTTTATTTACATACACCTCGTGTAAAGTCTCATTTGTGGTGCTCAGTGTATTTGTTGTGTGGTGGTCCTGTGCCAATACTTTGAACATTGCCCCTGTGATAAGCCTGACTGTTGCGTGTCAAGCTAACCAAGGGTGAGAGCTGGTTATACAGAGAGTGTAATCGCCCACCCCTGATGGAAGTGGTAGGTTCTGCCTGGCTAGGGCTCGCTTCGGCCAACCAGAATGTGCCACCTCCAATACCCGCCATGCACATCTGTTTGCGCAAAAATGTTACTGCAAATATTACATTGATATTATCAATTATGTTATCTAAGATGTCATGAATGCTGTAATATGTGAGGTAATTAGCAGTCATGGTGAGGGTATGAGTTATAGTTACCTTAGGGCACCAGTTATAGTTACTTGAAAGAGCTCTAGCTATAACAGGTGAATTTCTATGGTTTTGTACATTTAAAATGTGAGCCTAACTATAACGTCACTGTAACCTTTGGCTTTTTAAGTGAATTTCTATGGTATTTTTAATTCTATTTCCTAACTATAACATCCATGTAACCTTTGGTTTATTCACTGTATCAGTGTATTTCTATGTTTTTTTGCAAACGTAAAATAAATTTAATTACTAAGTTTTAAGCCAACCTCCGCCATGCACGGCGATATATATATATATATATATATATATATATATATATATATATATATATATATATATATATAAATATATAATATATGTGTGTGTACATACATACATACACTATATACATTATGTGCATATATTTTTTTTTTAAATGACATAATTGTGGAGTTAGGAATAGTAAATCTCTTCTTCCCTATATGCACTTGTCATTCAATATTTTGTTCCTCTCGCTATATATTCTGTTCATGATATTCTTGTAATTGTTGATATTCTAGAGGATGCTATTCAGTAGCACAACCTTATATATTTGCCAGTTCTCAGGTAGATCAGCCCCTCGTAATCAGAATGAATTCACAAGAGCCATCAACAGCAAACCACCTAGCAATCCAATAAAGCTGGACCATTAACTAATATAAGGCAAAGTCTGGGGCTCTGAGACTCCATCATTAGTCGGAGAAGTGCAAGTTTAAGTAATGCAACTCTACTCCTTCCAGCATTCCATATCAATTCAGAAAGTAGTAATTCAAGATTGTCCACTCCTTGCACAGAACTGCACTTAACCAGTCGTTCTAAAAAAGGCAGCGTAAAGCAAACAAGTGCCAACTTTCATGCATATTCATCAGTATAAGTCCAAGTTATTAGCAAGAGAAACAAGCATTTGCAATGTAATGGGTCTCATGTTTACTCGAGTTAAAGCTATTAGCATTGTAAACTCCTAACCTGACTTTTCTTGCCACATAAACTGAAAAGTAAAACAGTTTCACATCATGCAGGACACAATTTTAGTGTTCTACTGAAAAAAAGGCAAAGAGTAAGACAAAGCAGCATCTACTAAAATATCAAAGGGGCTGGACCACCTAAAACTAATAGCATGCCTGTGTACATGGACTAAGAAAAGGGAAAATACTCATAAAAAATCCTGAAATGCTGGACTTGTTACAGGGTACAAAATATTATTTTATAAAAATGAAAGCGTGTCTTCGCCTGGGCACAGAATGGTTTGACATAAGAATGGATGCAGGAAAATGAAACGCCAGGTGTCTCTGCCACTTGAGAATGAGTCTATCCCGGGGCCTGGATGGGACTAATGGAGAGGTCAGGCCCATGCATTGTAAAGACCATTAAGACCACCATGGGACAGAGTGGAAGAGTCCTGGTCCTCCAACATATGCACTGGTGGGCCCACTGGAACCCCCTGGCACAATGTAACCACTGCAGTAAGGAGAATGCACTGTATGGCCATAAAGATAGGGTGGTGGGTAGTTATAAAGTAAGGTTTCATTTAAAGGTGTAGGTTAGCATAGGGTCAGTACACTTACTCTTGAATCTATTTTACTCAATGTAGTGGTAATCTCAGAAGTGGTAATCTCAACAGTGGTAATCTGTGAAGTGGTAATCTCAGAGATAGTAATCACAGTAGTGGTAATCACAGTAGTGATAATCTAAGCAGGGGTAATCCCTGTGGTGGTAATCTCAGAGGTAGTAATCCCAGTAGTGGTAATCTCAGCAGTGGTAACCCCTGCAGTGATAATTTCAATGGTGGTAATCTCAGTAGTGGTAATTCAGCAATGGCAATCCTTGCAGTGATAATCCCTGCAGTGGTAACCTCAGTGGTAGTAATCACAGCAGAAGTAATCTCAGAGGTAGTAATCACAATAGTAGTAATCTCAGCAGTGGTAATCGCTGCAGTGGTACTCTCAGAGGTAGTAATTACAATAGTGGTAATTCAGATGTGGTAATCCCTGCAGTGGTAATCTCAGAGATAGTAATCCCAGTAGTGGTCATCTCAGCAGTGGCAATCGCTCAGTGGTAATTTCAAAGGTGGTAATCTCAAAGGTGGTAATCTCAGCAGAGGTAATCTTTGCACAGGTAATCTTAAAGGTAGTAATCACAGCAGTGGTAATCTCATGTGTGGTAATCCCTGCAGTGGTAATCTCAGAGGGGCTCATTTCAATATATTAGATTCTATGTAGCGGTATATTGACTCCGTTGTATTATAGGTGGGGACATACAACCGTTTGTGCTGGATCCTTGGTCTGATATGTTCATTGCATTTATATGTGAATAACGCTCAAACGTTTTCTGTTTATAACGCGCTTCACTGAAGAATATGTTTTAGACTAATTCCTCCTCAGCAAGCTAAAGGACCTCTGAACTGAGTACAGCACAGCGCCTTCCTGAGGGGCACAACCTCATCTAAAGGTAAACATGTTCATTCGTTTAGTTTTTACTCATCAGACTAGGGCCTTATAAAACAATTGGACTTGGAAAGAATCTATTTCACAAGCATTTGAACTCGAGTTAAAGCTATTAGTGTTGTAAACTCCTAACTGGACTTTTCTTGGAAGATAAACTGAAAAGTAAAACAGTTTCACATAAGTGTGCCAAAGACCAACATGAGCAAAAAGCAAACACACAAAAGGACACAGAAGTCCACTTGCAGTGAAATTTATCAGCAAAAATGCAATTATTCATGTAACCGCAAAAGTGCAATTATCCATGTAACGGGCAAAAGTGCAAATATCCATGTAACATGGTCGATGTCATGCAAAGCGTTCTACCGCTGCCCAGCGTGATTGTGCTGCCTACGAAATAAAGAGAGAAAATAGTGCAGAAACCATATGGAAAACATGGAGCCTTGTATGTTTTCAGTAGTTGGCTGGTGCGCTCGAGGTGGGCTAAAACACCGGAAGAGGCATGACGATTCATGCCTTCCACTAATGATATTAAACTAATTTTAAAAGACAAACACACGAACCAACCAAACTGATGGGTTTGACATGGGCGTGGTTTATAGCCCACAAAGAGATTACACCAGGGACGAGCGCTTTGCGCTCGACCCTAAAGCACTGCCTTTCAGTGGAAAGTGCATCTGAGCATAACTGCATTGTTTCTATGGACAACTGTGTAACATATGGTATGACGTCTAACGTCCAGAGGGTAATATACTATGTATTACCATTGTTGGGTGCGGGGAAAGCCCACGACTTGCGAGAGACAAAGATTCCCGATGGGTCATGAGTCCCCTCCCCTCCTCCAATAGAGGTAATAAATAGCAGAGTACACCCGTTGTTTTCATGCCATTTACTTTAAAAAAATATTTAACTAAAAGCAGGGTGCATGGGCATATATTTGCACTGTAAGTTAAAACTACTTTGAAGAGGCCTCGAGACTATTAGCAGAGTTACGTTACTGTATGAAGTCATTGTAGCTTGCAGTCCGTGAAACATTAAACGTGGTTTTTCTCTTCGGTCTTGATGTACTGTAGTAAATAAGTGCAAATGTGTACAGTGCCCTAAATAATATAACCACCAGTACGCTGGGTTCACGTCCTGGGCTGACACGCTGCTGCTGACTGAACATTCTTTTATGACATAAAAGTGCACTTGTCTGCGCTTCTGTACAGGATCAGAGAGAGATTCATCGAAAGTAACTGGAAGGTTTTTTTAAGGGTATGCTGGGGACCAATGCACAGACTACACAAATAGAGCTGCAGGTCCTTACTTGGCCCTACGTTCTGTTTATCTCGTGCCCATTGCTGAAGCTGTGTAAGAGGCAGCTATAGACAGGATGAGCATGGCACGTTTGCAAAGTGCACGCTGAGCCGTGTGCTCTTCAGACATGGGCGCGCTTAGAAGAACATATTTCCGAAATTCTACCACTTGTATTCCCAGTGCAAAGATCAGCTGCTTTTGAGAGTGTGTCTGCAGTCAACAGGATAGCGCAGCGGGTTAAGCGCTTGTTGTAATTTTGAGGTTCGAATAATTACAGCTTCAAATGGTCATTTTAGGATTCTGAATTTGAACAAATGAGCACTGGTTTTGGCTGAGTAACAGTAGGTGTTATGTGTAAAGGCTGTGAGCATATCACTAATTGTACATTGTACAGATGTTGAGGCTCCCCTTTCACCCGCCGGTACCCTTCATTTTAGTGCCCTAATTTATACTTGTTTTGCGCCGCATTACTGTAATTTTTTGACGGAAAAGCGGCGCAAACTTACAAAATACAATTGTATTTGCCGCTTTTGCGTCAATAAATGACGGTAATGAGGCGCAAAAAAGGTATAAATCGGGGTCTGGGTTTCTCATATGTTTGAAGTCCAGCTCATCTCAGTATAAAATCAGACTTGCGATCTCGGAATGAGATAAAACCTAGACAGGGTGACCTACTCAGACCTGGAAAACTCGAGGGCTCTGTGGAACCTAACTACTCCCTCAGAGCACCGTTCACTCGTTTGTATGCAACTGCCTAACACATACACCTCAGACATCCAGACAGAGCTGCGAGGGGTGTATTTTGTACCGTTGGCTAGCGCTTTGAGGCTTCAGTCTTGGGTCTTGCCCTTCATCTCTTCAGTACTGCCAGATTTAGAGCACTAAAGCATCTCACACAGACACGGGTTTACAATAAGAGACGCCTTAACACAAAATACGTGTTTGTGCTGCTGTCTGACTGTACTGGCCTATGAAGCACCAGAACGCACAGCAACATAGCGCCGCAAAGGCTTACACGGTTTGCAGCTTTCCTTAGTTGTCACAGGCGTCAGAGCCCATACGTTTTCCTAATAACGGGCAACAAAGGAGCAGAGAAAAGTGAAAGAAACAGGAAGCTAGCCCGCAGACATCATTTCTAAGGGCATCAGGACAAATGTTAAAACTCTACTCTTGGCTAGAGGTCGGGACTGTGGTGTGGTGGGGGGCAGATAAGGAAGAGGGTGTTGCATAATCATACACAGTCATAGCGGCAATGTCTGCAACAAAGGCAAGTCTATCCCAAGCAGGGCTGCTCACAAATAAGCAGTAGGATGCAATGTCTCACTCAGCTTTCTCACCGGCCTCCCGACATCCGCCCCCCACAGCCAAAACAACCCGTTTCGACGATAACTCTGAACCAGTCGCGCTAATCCACTTTACAGCACTATGCATGCTGGGGTTTGTAGTTCAATGTTTCTCGTGTTAAATATGCGCTTGGATCATCCAATGTGCTTGTTACTGCTGACAAGGGAAACGAGGGATTCTTCAAAGCCAGCCTCTTGGCTAGACTCCAGTAAACAAGCAATGCACTTCCCCATTTGGTACCCAAGCGCGACCCTTTGCGGTGCATCCGCCCTCGTAGAAGTCTCCTGATGCTGTGATTGTTTAGTGCGCATTGTACAAAAGTCAAGACTCTGCTAAATGCAGTTTGAACTAAGTGCCTTCCAAGTCAATATTATAATGTCGGCTGCAATGTCCCTTTATCTCTATTTTACCCCCCAACAAGTGCTCTTTGCGACCCCATTACAATCAGTGGCGCCGACTTATGTGGAAAAGGGGACACCTAATTATGTTACGGTTTACTAAATTATGTAGCAAGAAAAGGCAAATTATGTGTTAGAAGACTGCACGATGTCTGGCAGTATTGTTTCCTTATTGTGTAATTTTGACACGTATTAATACCATCTAAGCAAACGTGCCGCCTCATCAGAGAGAGTTTAAAACGTACATATAATACACCAAAGCTTCATGAGTTGCTCAAATTCCAGCTATGCTCTTGAAAAAAACACACACACACACACAAATACACTAGTTGGTTCAACAGCAGCCCCTTTAATTCTTAAAGCCTTATATACTTCCGTGAACTGGGGCCATGTGGCTGAAAATTGCCTTTCGAGTAAGAACCAAAAATGAAACAAAATACTATGCCTACAGCTACATTTCTAAGCACAGGCGTGGCATTATACAATGCCCCTAGACTTAGCCCATCTGGGGGAAATATTAAAAGCAAGCATGCTTGACGGATAACCCCAAAACTTTCCATGCACAACAAGATTCTTGGGCACACTTTATTTGGAAAATTTCATGAAGATTCATCAAACGATGCCAAAGACATAGGCAAGTCAAAAAAACATTTTCTATAGAAATTAAAATTACTTTATACTTTAAAAACAACCATAGATATTCTCTGAAAAACCTAAAGGTTACAGGGAGATTATAGTTGTACGTTTAAACTGTGAGCCTAACTATAACTTTTATGTAACCTTTATTTTTTTAAGTTAAAAACATATATATACATAACCCAAGAAAAAAGCGTTTGCTTAGTTGCACACAAACACAAAAACTCGCACTCCTGCACTGAGTGTCAAAAAGGAATTTATTATGGCAATGCATTTAAATCCATAGGGATCTTCGTCACAGCCACGGCCCTTGTTACACCACTGCATTAGAGGCTCACCACCTTGCTAGATGCACTTACCCGGCCCCATCGCACTAACGGTGCCTCTCACATAGGTACCGCATCACATAGCTGTTCACACAGTTCGAACCAGGAGGATTGGAATTACTATTATTTGTTTAAATATGAAAGTAGGATTGCAAAGATTGGCTTAGCTTGATGTCATAGATTTCCAATTGTCAGCAGCAGTTCATATTACCAATCAATCAACAAAAAGACCAAAATGTTTGTAATTCAAATTATTTTAAGTTGCCCTTTTTCTTAATTAAAAAAACAAAACTTGATTTGAAGGTGTGTGTTATCCTGAATTTATTTGTTTTCAAGACTTCCCATCACTTTTTCTGATTCGATGAGAGAAGGCCTCTTCAGTTGCATGAATAATATTTCAAAATTGCAGGGCAGATTTACAAATTTCTCACGCAAAGCAGGGCAGCAAGCAAAGTTGCTGCACTGCATTGTGTGAAATTGTGACGGCAGAAATGCACCATATCAACTAAGATATTGTGCATTCCTGCTGCCTTCTAGTGCTGGTGCACTGTGTGCTGCCTAGTGCCAATGCAGGCACCATTGCATCATGGTGCAAGGGTGCCTCTGTAACAGGCAGGATTGTTTTTGTGCAGGAAGGGACACCTTCCTCCATAAAATCAATCCTCAATGATGTTTTCCTCTTTCTAGTGTGCTGCACAATGCGGCACATGTTGAGAAAAAGGAAATAACTAGGGGAAATAAAGATGTTTGTCCTTGTCACGCCTCACTGGGGATGGTGTAACATTCTGATGCATTTCCAGATTGACAAGTCTTTATAAATTCAGGAATGTGTCAAAATCCATGGGTGGATGCATGGGAACCCCCATGCTCCAGCCATCGAGCGCCTTCCCAAAGCAAAATAACATAAGGCAGGACTATTTGCTGCCTTGCATTACTTTGTATTTACTAAACCATGCAAAGTGATTTAGCATGCCTTATTAAATAACAAAAATCATTTTGTGTCAGGGCCGTGTCACAAACGTAACCCAGCCCCCTACACAGAATATTAGAAAATCTGCCTCTGCATGTATTCTAATGTTTTAAAATGAATTTGCTTTATGCTGTCTCAAATAATTTGGAGAATTCTCTCATGCTTCTCAGAGATAGAGTTGGTGCGGTGCCGCATTTTGTTACCATAAGTAAATAGTATGCTAGGAGATATTCCATTGTGGGAATTATTTCTTTTACAATTATCTTTCTTGTTGATTGGTTCAGAATGTATTCACAATCAGGACTATCCAGTACCAAAACCCTCCTTTAAACAGTTCAGTTATTTTCATTCTAACCTTAGCTTTTCTTTATCATGCATCTACTGAGACTGTAAAATACAATAAGGACATTGGGCAAAGATATTGTTCCATGTTTCAGAATCTCACAGCAGAAAGATGAATATGATTCACGTTTTGCTATTGTATCAGGGAAGCACATTCCTACCAACATGAATTAATGGTGGTAAAAAGGCAACCATTCATAAGGGAAGTTAAAGAAATTAGGAAGATTGAAAAAGTTGAAAGATTTATTTGGAAATCAGTTGAAAATTGGATGGTCTTTCAATGCCTTTCAAACATGTTGGGAAGAGGGTCTACATTTTTGGTGCCAGTTAGGAGGAAAAGGTGTGGAAGTCCTTATAATTTCAATCAGAGCGTAGAACAGACATCAGAAATTAAGAGGCATATTATAATGCCCTAGCGCCACTTTGCGCCACATTAATGTAATTATTTTTTACGTTAATGTGGTCCAACGAGGCTGAAATTCCCACGCCGTATTTACACAGTGGCACAATACATGTATTGCACTACTCTGTAACCCTTTGCGCTGCATTACCCCTGCACCTGCCATAATGTATGCAAAGGGAGCGGTCCCCATTAGGGGGGCCGAAAAAATGGCTCTAGGAAATCTATGAGATTTCCTTGTGCCATTTTTCTATGGCACTTTTAATGCCTGCTCAAGAGCAGGCGTTAAAAGGGGGCTTCCATTCTTTAGAATGGGCCCCTATGTACTCTGCAGGAGTAGCGCCAGTAGCTTGGCACTACTCCTGCAGAGTACATCAATAGCATCAAAAATATTTATGCTATTGCCCCCTACCCTGAACCATGGTGCACTGTATTTTAAATACAGCGCACACATGGTGGAGGTAGGGGGCGCTAAGGGGCGCAGGAAAAGTGGCACTGCAATCGGTGCAGCGTGACTGTCCATAAATCTGCCCCTAAATGAGCAAGTACATTGGAAGATGAGTGTCTTACAGAGCTGCTTTCAAGAAATGCCTCTCCGTATTCCAAAAAGCTCACTGCACTATGCACAATGCCTTAAAAAGTATCCTTTTTAGCATCAAATGCGCAAGCTCTCTGGCCCCTGTTGTAATCTCTCTGTGGGCTTTTAACCACGCCCACCGCACGCCCATCAGTTTCGTTGGTTCGTGGGCTTGCCTTTTAAAAATCGCTTGATTTCATTTGTGAAAGGCATGCATACATCAAGCCTTTTACGGTGTATGGCCCTCCTCGAGAGCACCGGTAAACTAATAAAAACATACGAGTCTGCATGTTTTCTGCATGGCTTCAGGACTACTTTTTCTTTTTATTTTCTATGCAGCGCAATATTGCTGGGCAGTAGCTAAATGGTTTGCATGACATCGACCCTGTTACTTGGATAATTACATAACTGCTAATATGTCTGACTGCCAGTGAACTTCTTGTTCTTTTTGAGTGCTCCTTCAAGCTCATGCTGGCGCTATAGATCGGCTTGTTTTTCTCTTTCCGTCCACCATGAATTAAGTATTTATTTCAGCACTGGCATGTCTGAATAGGTAACACAGCTTGGCTATGCTATAAAGTGTTGCCTTTTAGGACTGCATGTGCGCTGCGTTGGTGTCGACTGCTGCCAAGCGCTCCTTGGAGTGCAAAGAAGAAGGAGGTGCATTACTCATGCTCTGCTCATGTCCCAAGGTCTTGCAGTTTGTAGTCCCCGTCCACTGCTGTACCTCGTGTCGCACTCCCTTCTGTTTCTGATTTCTTCTCATATATTTCTGATTTTGTGTTTCATTTAATCATATTTATAGAGCACTTGTACCTAAGGACTGTAGCGGGCATTATCAAAGCCGTACTTAACGACCAGAGAAGGGTGCACAGAGGGTTCTCGAAACTATTCAAAAGGAGATTTCCGAGATCCTGAACCCATACAAGGAGAGTAAGAAAGTCCAGAGAGGGAAGGAGTTCACTAGCACAGGGGCCAACATGGCAAAATATTTGAATCTAGAGAGGGCACGTAGCGGGGAGAGGATCAAGACCAGCCTAAATTGGGGGTCAGAACCTAGGAAGCAGGAAGAAAAGTGATCATACCATAAACTCATCTGAACACATTTCCCTTTTTGTTACATCGTCTCATTAACCAGCTGTGAACTAGTGGTAACATCCGGTAGTCCTTTACCCACCTAGAGGTCCCTTTTTTATCTTCAGTGCCCGCAGCACTAAACTGGAATGAGCAGATAGAAACGACTCGGAGGTGAGATAGGTGCTGCTTGTTTCGGCCCTTTCTCCTTTTTCTCAGACTTCTGTTCTCTTAAGTGTAGTCCCGCTGACACTATGCCGTCGACCCTGGCTGTTTCTCCTTGGTGTCCTAGGACTGACGGTCTGAGCATGGACGTGGAATCAGTTAGCCTATTGCTAGAGCTACTGCTCATAGTGTCCACAAACTGGCACTATGCCCTGCTCGGACTCCCCTTCGACGGCAGTTTTGTTACCGCTTTGGCGATGGACCCTGTTACATGGATAAATGCACTTTGACGATATGTTTGACTGCAACCAAACTTATTTTTCCTTTTGTGTCTCTCCTTTGTGCTCACACTCATGGCGGCCAAGGTGCTTTGAACTGGCCTGCTTAAATCAACTGTTTTACTTTACATTTTCAATTTATGTGGCAAGAAAAGTCAATTTTGGAATTTGCAACACTAATAGCTCTAATTTGAGCAAACGCGAGACCGATTGCATTGTAAGTGCTTGTTATCCTTTGGGTTGATGCAGTGCAGGTAGAATATGCGTGTTGCACCTGAGTTTGAAGACTACTGAAATTTACATCAACTGCAATCTACCTAGTGCACACATAGGGAGACATGGATATGCTGCTTACAGAAAAAATGACCAAACATTACCCAGTGAGGAATAAACATATACGACAGCAGTTGAATAATGTATAGTTGGTAAAAAAAAAAATTGTACCACCAAGTTGATTTGAGCAAACTTATAACTGATGATGACTTTGTAACACAGCAATCAAAACAAATTAAAATTATTGAGGAAAGGTAATAATGGATTTAAAATGTAGATCCTAGTCTTGTTAGGGTTACTGTTAATAATTTAATTTTCTTCCCCGTAGCAAAGTAAAAATCTATACTTTTTGAGTGCAACTCCCATATTTCTGTCATCAATCTCCACGAGGCATGTAACTGTAAGGCAAAACTATCCATTGAGTTTATGGAGTGTGATCATATATGAAACTACATACTTCACTAATTTTGAAATTCAAGTTTTGTCACGAACTATCATTTAGAACGATTAGTGGTATTCAGTAAGGATTTTAAGACCATTCACAGCAAATCCTTCCTGATACTGAACAAAAGTGTCAGAATAAGAGCTTTTGATCTTAATAAGAGTTAGGCAGAGAAAAATACCACAAAGTTTAATTCCTTAATTTCATGCAGACCAATTATAAGAATTTTCTGCATGCAATTTTATTACATGAGTAATTTCATTAGGATTTGTTTTGTGGATTTATGGCACACTAAGTCCAAATCAAAATCCGAATGCAGTAAAAGTTATAGTGAAAAAAAAAATTAATCTAAAGTTACAACTCATATTTAGGGACCTATTATGAGTCTGGCGGTCACAAGACTGCCAGACTTGCAGTCAGACTGCTGCTGCTGTGGTGGCCAATCCGCCACATTAAGATCCTAGTGGTCGGGCCCCTGAAAACCGACGTATCCGCCAGAATCTTTGATCCCGATGGGACAACGGAGTTGTGGTTGTAGTCAGCACTGTGCTGATTAGAACCATGTTCTCCACTTGCCGTTTCATGGCGGTTCCACAGCCAAGAAAAGGCTGGTAGAGAACATGTGCTAGGGGCCACAGGAGGGGCCCTGCACTGCCCCCAAACATTGTCGTGGGCGGTGCAGGGACCCCCTCCCATGACCGACAGAATGCACACTGTCTACTGTTCAGAAAGTGCTCACTCAGAGGGCATTAGGGGGCCTCCTGTGCGACAGCGTTGGAGTCGGCTCCGAGTCCAATGTCACCACACATTTTCCACTTGGCTGACCGATGCAAACCTTGTTTTCTGCTGGTTTGCCCAGTGGAAAACTCATAATGGAGCGAGTGTGGAGACCACCAGCACCTTGGAGGTCTTCTCATCGGGTTTTTCCAACCACCAAACTCATAATCAGCACCTTAGTCTTTTTGATATTTAATTATTTTTTAGTTTTTTAAAGGTAGCCAAGTTATTTGACCTGTCATCCTTAAAGTGGCCTTTCTCCAAACGTCTTGCCTTCATCCTCCTTTTCATTGATCCCATTTTTTATTTCACTTTTGAGACTCTGCACACTTTACTACTACTAACCAGTGCTAAAGTGCTTGTGCTCTTCCCCATTTAAACATGGTAAAATTGCTTATACCCAATTGGCACATTTACTTTACTTGTACGTCCTTAATAAAGTGGTACTACATGTACCCAGGGCCTGTAAATTAAACGAAACTAGTGGGCCTGCAGTTTTAATTGTGCCACCCACTTAAATAACCTTTAAAACATGTCTCAGTCCTGCTATTGCAGCCTGTCTGTCCAGTTTTCACCTACCATTTCATTTCCACCTGGCAAAATAAATATGTTGACAGGCCTAAAGCTTCTTTTTTTACTACATATATCACCATTAGGGTATGCCCTATACAGCCCATAGGGCAAGGTGGGATGTATTTCAAATTTTGGCCATGTCTGATAGGTTTTATATGCCCTACTACTGAATCACTCTCAGATGTCTGCATGTAGTTTAGGACTGAACATTCTAGGTCACAATTCTCCCTGTGCAAAATGCCTTAATCTGTTGTTTTATTCATTGTATAAGATCTTGCAGTATTTTCAGTGTGATTATGCACACTATTCAATTAAGTTTCGGTGGGATCTTCATTTTTAGTAGTTGTACTCTAACCCAGAGAAAGAGTTGTAATTTAGTCCATTTCAACAACTCGATTGTCATTTTGTCAACCAGCAGATCAATGTTAACTGTAATCATATTTATCTATCAATCTATCTATCTATCTATCTTTCTATCTATCTATCTATCTATCTATCTATCTATCTATCTATCTATCTATCTATCTATACAGATTATATATATACACACACACATATATATATATATATATATATATATATATATATATATATATATATATATATATATATATATTGACTAGTGGTAGCACTTCATGTTTGGACCAGTGAAAGTCATAGCCCATAAATGCAGAGAAGGAATCTCATAAGAAAATCATCACCGGAACGGAAAAAACAATGAATTCCATCCACTCTGGATCACCGTCCGACCCCTGCCCCCATCGGATCTACAACAAAGCCAGCCCAACCATCACCCCCAAGCTCCGAGACATAATCAACAGCTCATTCAACACCCCCACCTTCCCAGACCCCTGGAAGCACTCGGAAGTCACTGCACTCCTAAAAAAGCCCAAAGCTGACCAAGATGACCTCTCCAACTACCGCCCCATCTCTCTCCTCCCTTTCCCCGCCAAGATCGCTGAGAAACTAGTGAACGGCCGTCTACCCCACTTCCTCAAGAAAAAACACACACTCGACCCCTCCCAATCTGGGTTCCGCAAGAACCACAGCATGGAAACTGCCCTCATCGCATGCACTGACGACATCAGAACCAGAGTCGACAAGGGCGAGACCGTCGCACTCATACTCCTAGACCTCTCTGCAGCCTTTGACACTGTCTGCCACCACACACTCCGTACACGCCTCCACAACTCTGGGATTCGACACAAAGCCCTGGACTGGCTCACCTCCTTCCTCACTGATAGAACCCAAAAATCTGCCTCCCACCCTTCCAATCCACTGCCACCAAAATCATCTGCGTAGTCCCCCAAGGATCCTCCATTAGCCCCACACTCTTCAACATTTACATGATCTCACTAGCCAACATCCTCCAACCACAAGGAATCACCATCCTCTCCTACGCAGATGACACCCAACTCATCTCCCTCACCCGCAACTCTACTACCGCCGAAACCAACCTCCACACTGCAGTCCTTGACACCGCCGCCTCAATGACAGCTAACCACCTCAAGCTCAACTCCAACAAAACCGAGATCATCAGTTTCGGCCCCCACAAAACCATATGGGACGCCTCCTGGTGGCCCACCCCCTGAGGCCCCACACCTACCCCCGCAAACCACGCACGCAACCTTGGCATCATCCTAGACTGCTCCCTCTCCATGACCCAGCAAATCAACGCCGTCACCTCCTCCTGTTTCAACACACTCCGCATGCTGAAAAAAACTTTCAAATGGATTCCCACAGAGACCAGAAAGACCGTCACCCACGCACTCATCAGCAGCAGGCTAGACTACGGTAACGCCCTCTATGCCGGCACCACACTCAAACTCAAGCGCAAACTCCAGAGAATCCAGAACACAGCCGCGTGCCTCATCCTGTACCTCCCTATGCCCTGAACACATCTCACCACACCTCAAATCCCTTCACTGGCTCCCCATAGACAAAAGGATCACCTTCAAAATCCTCATCCACGCACACAAATCCCTCCACAACACCGTCCCAACCTACCTCAACAAAAGAGTGAACTTCCACACTCCCACCGCCACCTCCGATCCACTGACCTCACACTTGCCACAGTCCCCCGCATCCAACGCACCACCACAGGAAGCAGATCATTCGCCTATCTTGCCCCCAAGGCCAGGAACTCCCTCTCCACCAACCTCCGCAAGACCCAAGACCTCCTGCTTTTCAGAAAAAACCTCAAACCATGGCTGTTCAAACAGTGATCTCCCCCCCCAACAGCGCCTTGAGACCCTTACAGGTGAGTAGCGCACTCTATAAATTTCTTGATTGATTGATTGATTGATTAGAATTTAATTGGATGGATAGTTAATCGTCGTTAAATGTCAGCTTCATACTATATCACTTTATTTTCTTCTGCCACTGTGTACACCTCATATCTTGTCATCTTTATGAATGGCTATGGAATGTGTATCTATGGCTATCAAGAATAGCAAGGGGTAAAAAGGGCACCCAAGCCTCGTTCCCTATTCCCAATAGATAGTTTGAAGAAAGCAATCCACTGCAGTTCACTGCTGCCACTGGGTTTTCATATAGCATTTTTACTTTGTCGATGAATGAGTCACCCAGACTCATAATAGCCATTGAGTGGGAAACAAAAGTCAATTTCACATGATCAAACACTTTCAGCATTTACTGATATCACTAACCTTTCGTTCTTGTCATGTCTATTTTGCCATATAAGGTGGGAAAGTGTTTATAGACAGAATACCAAGGAGTGACCAGGGATGAATCCACTTACACTAGGTGTATTAATTGTGGAATACATGTTTAAAGTCTTTTAGCTAGTGTGCCGGATAAGCTTGTCATATCAAAATATATACGGGACATCAGCCTATAACTAGCACATTTTAATCGACTCACACCTGGCTTAGGTGTCAGTGAAATTCTGACCCTATAATAGTCATTGAGGAACTTTCCAGATTCTGAAGGCTCTGCAAACATTTTCTACAATAATGGGACTGAGTAGGTTTTTATTTTTTATTTTATAACATTCTATAGGAAAACTGTCCTCTATTGGTGCTTTATCTGATGCACTATCATCAATAGCCACTGTTGTTTCATCTGAGATTTATGTCCCTAAATTCTCCCTCCTTTTGCTCATCTGTGAGGTCTGGTACTTTAAGATGACCTCTGAGACGTACAGTGCCCTATAGTAAGAGATAAACTCTTTCATATTATCAATTAGATCAGCTACTAATTGCTCTATTTAACCATTCTTTTCATAATGTATGCATTTTTAAGTAAAAATACAATAATAATATCATCCTAATATTAATATTATAAGCATGTCTGAGTGAACAGGAGTAAGCCACAGTGAAGGAGGCTTGTATGTTCAATTTTAGAAGCCCTTAGCCTGTTCATGTGCCTGAGATATAGATGAAGTTACTTTACCATACAGTAGAAGTGTATTGCTGTATTGCTGGCATTCCCGAGACAGGAGGAAGAGAGTCTAGACACTGGAGTTGGGAAAGAAGATACATATTCTCCTTAGAAATTGAAAAGGGCTTTTGCTGCAGAGGGTTATTGATTAGTCTTCCTGAATACTGCCATTTGGTAGATGGTGGGGATGAAGTTTGGGACTGCACTCCCTGTTGTTCAGAGTGCAAAGTGTCTTGGAGAAGCGTCCAGATTTTTGTCTCTCTTCCTGATCACTATCAGTGTAACTGTTGACAGCCAGGTGCAAACTGCTCACAGCTCTTTATGCCTCTGTTGTGGATTTGCACACCTAAAGATGAGGCTGCTGTGAGGAGCATCTTTTTAGAAAAAGGCTAAGTCTATAAGTCAACTTCAGAATGGCATGTTAAGGTGGAGCGGATCTAAACTGGTTCTGCATGTGTAGACAGAGAATACACTTCCTCTGACTGCTTTACCTTTATAAGAGTAGGAGCTGTTTACCCACTTGTTGTTCCATTTCTAAGTTCCCTCTGAACAATGAGAGGGTCTCCACAAAGTACCCAGAGGACTATAGTGAAATCAGAGCTGGTGTCTACCTGACAGCCTGTTTCTCTAGAATGGGGGATAGCAGCTGGAGTCTGATCTAGAGGTAGAGCTGTCTCCACGCCCTTGAATTCGTGAGACTACCCTGCCTTGAATACTAGAGAAGGAGTGAGTCAACCCTGCAGGAGGAGCTGACTACAACTGTTGGCAAGATCTGCTTACTCCAGTGATGTGGGTCTGTCTAGCAGAGACTCTTGAGAGTGTCACTTGTGTAGTTTTGGATCAGAGCTGGTCACCCTCACTGATGTGATAAAGATCAGCAGCACATTTGAAGTGTACCCCACTGAAATCTGCCTGCTCAGTCCATGGCACGTACCCCAAGTGTGCCCAAGAAAATCTCTGCCGTAGTGGTCATGATTATATTATGCAGCTGCTGCTGAATTCTGAGGTGCCTTAAAGCAGAACAACTGTTCCCACCAAGACCTGAGACTGAAAGAAGACTGCATAACCACCTCAACCCTTATAGTTCTGCTCAGCTGAGCCACATACAATTCAGACCAAGTGGAGGAAGCCCTGCAAAGACCTTTAGGGCCCAGTCTCCAGATGACAAACTATCTGCCAGGAAGAGGGCCACTAACCCGGAGACAGTTCCACTCCTGTGGCCACCTCTGCACTCTGCTGCTCTGCCCATGTTTTCTCCCAGGACTGGAGTAGAGGGCTGCCATACCTGCAGCGGGCACATCTTGTTAACTTGATAGGAAGACATAGACTGCATCACACAATGGCCTAGTTGAATCATACCTCAGACTTGAAATCTGTGAGATAATAGTGACTAAGTGACTGACTGCACGGTACTGTCTAAGTGAGGGAACGAGATCAATGGACCTGGGCCTGAGACTCAACCCATGCTACCCTAAGGCTAAGACAAAGTAAGGGGAAGTGGAAGGTGAAGCAGAGAGTGAATCCTTGCAGAAAGGTTAGTCATACTGCACCTGAGACTCTAGGTACCTGATCTTTTATAGTGTGCATTATTATGTGTTCTATTGTATTAAAGCACTTCTCTTTTATAAACATAAGCACTGGGCTGGATAATCAAGTTATTAAGGTGTTGGGTGTCTGTTGAGGCTGAACTTATTGTACCCCCTACTAATCTAACTGAAAAGCCTGTGACTGCTTGTCATTGCTACCATTCCAGACGAGTGCTGAACAGGTTGTACATGGCTCAGTTTACACACCCATAGTAAGATGGACCCAGAGAATTCAAAGGTAAATGACCCTAACCCCCACGGCTGAGGTCTAGTAAGCCCTGCTTGCCCCGTGGCCCGCCAGACAGGTTTGATAATAGGTGGTCGTCATGGGGCTCTAACCCACACCTCTGAAAAGTCTGATAGGGTCCAACAGTTGTGCAAGTGGAAAAATCACCACAGAGCCATATTTATTAAAACTACCTGCTCCTGCTATCTACTGCACTGATGCACTGAAAAGAAACCAAGCGTTGCACCAAGGTGGAGAGGTGAGATTGCACTGTCTAGCAAGGATTTGTACAGGAAGCATACCCTTTCAATACAAATTTCTCTGCTTGGACAAACTATCAATTATCTCCCAAATTGGATGCGAGCTGTTTATGTCAGCACAGTTTAAACGCTTTGGTTGTTTCACAAATTAAAGCATTTCAAGGAGGCATTATTTTTTATTCAAAGCCAGGTCTATCTTTTTTAGTAGACCGGGCTTTGCAAAAAAACTGAGGTGTATATTTACTAACATTTTACACCTCGTTTCCATCACAAAATGACGCAAATTGATGCAAAACCTTTTTTTTTTTACCAATTTGTGCTAATTTACTTTCCAGCACAAAACTTGTTTTGTACTGGAAAATCACTTGAAAGTAGCACAAAACAGCGCATAGGTCTTCTTTGCATTGCTTAGTGCCAAGGGGGAGTTCCATGGGTGGTGCATGGGTGTTCCCATGCAACAACCCAAGATTGTTGATGCAAAATGCGCATTCACTAAAAAAGTAAACAGGGTTTTGCGTGTTTGTGTTGATCCACCAAAGTTACATCCCAGTAATGCCCCCTTAGCACAATGTGACACAAAGCAGTGCAAAATACTATTTATATGGAGAAAAGACATACCTGGTGCTACAGATTTATACTTTTTTTGCTCCGCATTTGCATCACTTTTTGATGTAAAGGCGGCGAAAACATACAAAATACAATTATATTTTGTAAGTTTGTGCCGCTTTTACGTCAAAAAATCACGCAAATGCGGTGCAAAAAAAGTATAAATATGGGCCTTAGTTTGCAAGACTTTGTATAGCTTTGCACCACTTTGCACCAGAACAAGTCTTTTTAACTAATATGGGCCAAGGCTTTCAGATTTGCAAATGCTTGGAATTAAAAGGGATTTCTAAGTGCATGTAAAAACAAAAACTGTGACAGACAAATATTTACATGATTACTCATTGGAAATGTTTGTGAATTTGCAAATGCATCAGTTTGAAGGCAGTTCCACCTCTCAAGCTGTACCTAATCTTCACCAGTGTTGTGACTGCTCCTTACTACCTTGGAAAATATTTGTTTCATATGCTTCCATAAGTAAATATACAACCATTTCCAGTGGAGGTCCCAGCTGTGAAAAGTTTGTGAATATCGCCAAACTCGTGTTGGCGCACATCAATTTTCATTGACATGCCCGACTTTGCAAGTCCCACCCCTCCCTGCCACTGGGACAAGATTTATTGTTCATAAATATTACACCATTCTTCTATATTACTACTATATGTGTTTTTGTGTGTTTAAAAAAAAAAAAATGTAAACCACATTTTGTGCACAACAAAATCAGGCTTAGCTGTGCCATGCTCCGGCTTAAATTTCAAAATGAGCAAACCGTGCAAAGTTTAAAATAAAAGCAACTTCAATTGCCATTCACAACAACAGGAAACTGCAGCGTCACGAGGGAAATTAATATGCAGTAGCTTGACCACTGCTGAGTAGCAACTGATCCAACTCAATAAGCCAGTAACCCTAAAACTCGCTCTTCCAGCTACAGACCCATCTACGTCCCAGGCCCTGGCTCTTCTTCCACCCCTATAGTTTGCTCCGTCTCCATTACACGGTATCTTCCTTGTCTTCACTGTTTTCCAGTCTGCGGAATGCCTTGCTCTTCTGCGACATTTTGTAGGCAGAAACCATCTCATCTGTGCCTACCGATCTGGGAATGTACACCTCGGTAAAGAAAGGACATTACCATGCCTTTGCCAATGTATAGTTTCCCGAATCAACTAGGCAGTATTTCACCGGTGGAGGAAAAAACCTCCGCCGTCTCTGCTATAGGCATATGTAGACTGATTCTATATCAAAAATATCTTTATTTATTGGGTCCGAGGTGTTTGTACTTTTCATATATCTGGCACATAAGAATTAATATGGTTCAATGTCTTTCAAACTTTTTTGGCATCTTGTGTGGGAATTATTTTATTTAAAGGACTTCTATTAGTGTGAGTATTCCAACAGTCATCAGCTAAAATATTTTCTTTATATATTACATTTTTATTGCAGTTTTAATGGAAAAAGCCTGTGTTTTTACACTGATAAATCTTTTTGTCAGATCCAGCTCCAGATTGTAAAGAGAAGTATAATTTTGGAAACATAGTTTTTGTTTCCGAAAAGTCTTTCATTGACTTCCAAAGTTTCTACGTTTGTGCAATCCTTAAATGTTTGCATTTCATGCAAGAACACATAACATTTTCTGTAGAAAATCTTTTTCAGATATTTAAACATAAAAGTCCTTTTAAGTCAAATTGTTAGTTGTGTACTTTTTTTTGGGATAGATAATAAAACGTCATTTTCATACTTAAATCGTCTGAGGAAGGTATTTTAATAAATATGCATTTGCTACCCAAATCATTTGAAATAGACTTATTTTGATTACCACTGTACTAACTATCTATCTATCTATCTATCTATCTATCTATCTATCTATCTATCTATCTATCTATCTATCATATTATTTGTCCAGTGCTCACCACCTTGAGCGTTGTTTTGTTTCCTGTCTTTCAGTTACCCTTTTAACTTTGAAAGAGGTGTGTTTTCCGAGGTCTATGGAAGCTGCTGTAGATGATGGAGGACCCGAAGTGTTCATCAAGGGAGTTTCTATGTGTTGAATCCTGTACATCAACAGCTCTCTCCTTTAGATTTGTGATTAAGATGGATGATGCTGAGTAAATTTTGGGATCCATTCTGAAGTACATGAGAGGGTTGCTACAGAAAAATACAGTTACCCAAAAAGCTTGGTGTCAGGTTAGTCACACCTTTAAACATCCAGCATCCTATTTTGAGAGAAATTATATCTCATATTGGGAGCTGATAGAGACTTTGGCCCTCATTATGAACTTGGCGGAAATCACCGCCGACCGCCGTGCTGACGGTGAACAAAAGACTGCCAGTGGCGGTGAACTGCATACCGCCGTAACTTGATGCCAAAAAGACAAACCTATAAAAATCTTGCAACCTCCACCCACCGCCAGGGCCAACAACGGTGGAAAGCCAATACACCCCACCCTGCCACTGCCATGCAGACAAATCCCCACCCACCAAATAATGATGCACAAATCAGCTCGGCGGACAGTGAATGTCAAGTGACCATTGGCGGTATGGACCACCACGGCCAGCTAAGGGACCCACCAAGAGCAAATGCACACATTGGCAAGTTCGAAAACAACACACTTGGCACACATCCACAACTCTTTAAAACACACACATACACACCACAGAATACTTTGCAATGCCAATAGCACAACAGATATTGACAACACAACACACATACATTGAAATAACCATCACACAAGTCACATACACAAATATACCACCAAAACACATACATAGCACAGCCACCAACACAAGCCACACACCCAAACACAAAACTGCACCCTCACCGATACACCTACAACACACCACCCACAATGCACACCATGGCACCCCCTAAGCACCCCCGCTTCACAGACAGGGAGCTTAGGACTATAGTGGACGAAATACTCAGGGTCGAGCCACACCTATTCGGGGCACAGGTGCAGCAGACCAGGAAGATGGAGCTATGGCAGACGATTGTCAACAAAGTCAATGCAGTGGGAAACCATCCACGCACAAGGGAGGACATTAGGAAGAGATGGCACGACCTGTGCAGGAAGGCTCGTTCCATGGCATCCAGGCACAACATCGCCGTACCAAAGACTAGTGGTGGTCCCCCACCTCCTCCCCCCGAATACATCGACTGGGAGGAGAAGGTCCTGGCTATCCTGCACCCAGAGGGCCTCACTGGACTCACTGGAGGACTGGACTCGGGTAAGTCAACTTCAATACCTTAACAGTCACCACAACTTTCATGCATTAATCACCCCATCCCTCTCACTACCACCAGGACCCCATCACCTACCTAGTCCACAACACCCACACACTCACATCCAAGTCACCTGCATGCCCACAATCCCCCAAACAAATCACCATCCAGCCCCCTGTGCACAGTTACCAACACCTGTATGGAAGCCCAGTGGCACTACAACACCCACAATGCACCACCACCCCCCCTCAATTAATGCACCTAAATGTACTCGAAGGGACCTTGCATGCCACTACATGGTAATCCAACCATCAATTAGTGCTGACCAGTGCTGCAATTGACAATAAAGTACAGGACACCCACATCTCCATTCTCTCACACACAGGCACCACCACCCATGCCACCCGGACAGAGACATCATAGAGTGCCAGTCCTCCACCTGAAGACAGAGGCCCCAGGAAAGTGCAGACGGATGTCTGGACACAAAGGAAATCCCTGGCCCATCCCACACCCCTGAATAGTCACCCTCCAGAAACCCCACCCAGGACACCACTGACACCCCTACCACTCAGCCACCACCATCAGCCCTGGCCAAACGACCCCACATCAGTGTCACTAGGCCAGGGACTGGCTGCCCACATGTATAGAGGCCAGAGTCTCCACCCATCCCCAGGCAGGATGATGAAGGGCCTACTGCAAGTGGGACTGCCAGACCTGTGCGGGCACAAGGTGGCTAGGGCCAGTGGGAGGGCATTAGTGGCCCAGAGGGGTGGCCAAAGGATGGATGCAGCTGCCCAGAGGGTGATTTCTGAGGTCCTGGGAGCATACCACCATTCCCAGGACAGGATGGGCCAGATCCTGGCCACCTTGGTGCAGAATCAGAGGCTGCAGGTAGCACACCACTAGGAGGCCATGGAGCAATGGAAACAGCTCAGGGCCACCATGGCCTCCATTGCAGGGGTGCTGAAGTGTCAGTTCAACAGCCAGCCTGAGTACTCCACCCACCTGCAGGCCCCTACCACTAGCCAGGACACTGCCATGCCATCAACGTCTGCAGCATCCACTGGATTGGTGGCACTGCCAGAGGACTCACAGGACACCAGCACCCCTACCCATGCATCCCAACTGCACCTTTGCAAATGTGCCCTCAGACCCAGATATCCCTTGTCTGCCCACTGAGCTACCTCGTTGACATGCCACTTTCATCTCCCCATCTTCCAATGACCCCATGGACGATACCCCTGTGCAACCAACACCTGAGCATATGTACCAGAGCATGTTGTTCACCATGTGCCCTCTTCCTTTCACTGTCCCAACACTCCTGTATGTTTTGACTTTGAATAAATACACCTGTGCACTCAAAATATCTGTCCTTAATCAATATGAGAGATCAATTGTGAATGTGAATGTATTAGCCAGTTACCATCATAATACCACTTTTATTTCAGAAGGGATCCAGCACCCTGTAGTGTCTGAAGTATGTCACACTGTACATCCCAGTGCGTGCACTGGCATCTGCCACTTCAGTCATGATTTTGCATTTTCACTGGTAAAGGACACCACAGTATATATTACATGAGTCAAACTGAAACAATGCAGTGAAGCCATCAGCATCATAGAACCTGAGAGTCACTGGAAGTATAGGCGGATTAGCTGGGTCCTGGAGTTGATATCTCCCCCCTCTTCTTCTTCACCATCACTCTCATCCCTCCTCTGAGGTTGCAGGGCTGGTTGGACAGCACCCTCCTCTTCCAGAAGTAGGATAGCTTTTCTCACAGCCAAGTTGTGCAGCATGCAACAGACCATAACTATCTTACACACCTTGTCAGGGACATAGAACAGTGATCCCCCAGAGAGATGGAGGTTTTGAAGCAGATATGCTAATTAGAAATTATTAATGAATGTTTATGTGTTTTGAATAACAAGAAGTTATTAGAAAAATTAAATTTTGGGAAATTAATGTGCACGTTTGAAAATGTGCCCACGGAGATGACATCCAATTTATATGAACTAGTACTAAAAAGATTAACAATCCGTGAAATATTGAAAATGTGTAATAATAATGTAGTAGTATGTCATATTAAGATGTGTAACCTATGTTTTGCATTATATTGTAGAGTTAACTTAGCCAAAGTTGTGGCCTAATTGCCAGGCTTCATGCAGAAGCTGAATTACTAGTGCATAGCAGAAAAAGCTGATGTATTGAACTGTCCCTGAACTGCTTATAGAGGCTGCTAAGCTAGAATTTTCTGCAGTGTACCGACGGAAAGGAGGTGATGGAACTAGACATGTAACAAATTTGGTGCAAGACAGACTCAATGTACTTTCCCAGAACTCGAACAATAGAGACACTGACTGGAGAAGAAGATGCAATATTTTCGATATCTGATGAGCCGGATGATGAGAACATAGAACAGCGAACCAATCAACGAACTGAGAATGGCATAGTATTAGAATTCATAGATTTGCAAAATTAATATTATTGAGTAATAACTGGTGATTGACTGACCAATCAGGAATTAGGGGGATGGACTGGATAACCTTAATAAAGAGTCATGACAATGGGCAAAAACATGAGATGTGAGGGGTGAATTGCTGATGCCAGAAGACACGATTCGAGAATCTGTCATTGGGCTCATGCTCTTGAGAGCCTGATGGGTTGCTGATCGATTGATGACCTGAAGACGAAGACTGACTTTGTTGCTGATCCATTCCGTGGATAGGTAGCTATGACAATGTGACTTTTGTGCCTTTCTTTCTAGGTACAAACTGCGCTGTTCTTATAATTTTTTTTTTCTCTTAGCTGGATGTTTTCTAAATTCTTGTTCTGAGTTGTTTACGCATGATGTCCCACATGCTAATGCTAATCTGGGTTAGGTAAGATTCCCTTGGGGGAAGTTGACAGTGACAAATGATTGACAATTAATTGCTGAACTCTGCTATTGATGTCAATATATATTCATCTTTGTTAGCTTATATGAAAGCATTAGAACATATGTTTTCTCAAGTTCTGATTAGCTTATGTTATTGGTGGTCACTAATGGATTAACTTTGAGATGATTGAATAAAGCTTGAATTCATCCAATGGTTTAGAATTGAAACTAATAGGGAAATAAAATTCTTAAAACGTTTATTGAGTTGTGGTTATTTATGAACTGTTGATATATTGTCTAATGTTTTAATGATTCTCTTAGTGGTTATTGATTGATTACATTGGTTAATGAGGACACTGGTCACCACATGGCTAGGATACTGCATGCGATCCAAAAGGTTCATCGGTCTATACACGTCCCCTTGTAAGTTTACTTACTAAGGACCATGTGCACTAGCAGAGGCTACAAAATCTTGCTTTCAGGAGTCCTATGGTGCGCCCTATCACCCTCCTAGTACAACCATGGGCCTCATTATAATTCCTCTCTGCATCTGCCCTGGGATGTTTCACAGGTGTCAGGAACCTTTGCACGTTTGAGTACCCAGAATCCCCTGCAAAAGTGGGCGAAAGAGGGTTGAAACACACACATTTCACTTGCATACAGCCTGGCTGTCTGCTATGTAACTGATCCAGTGTCATACACACTCACCTATGAGCCGAGCTCTGTCATCCTGTAATTGTCCCATCATGTGTGGCACACTGCTGTTTCTCAGGACAAATGAATCATGTACTTATCCTGGGAACCTTGCATTGACATGTGAAATGTACTGATCAGCAGTACACACCAATTGTACATTCATGGAGTGATAGTTCTTACGATTCCGATAAACCTGTTCATTTACTCATGGGGGTATGAGGGCTATGTGGGTTCCATCGATGGCACCTATCACATGAGGGATATTAGCAAAGGCATAGCATCCTGATTTTATGGCGGTGAGATCAGCCCTTTGGGGAAACTGGATATAACTTTGCAAGTGTTGAAGAATGCATCCAGGAAATTGGACAGGATGTGGCTGAACATTGGCTGAGATACCCCCGCAGCCATGACTACTGTCACTTGAAAAGAGCCTGTGCCATAAAATGGAGCACAGATAGCACCTGCACAGTTGTAGGTATGGCATGCTTATTCCAATTCCCCGGCTTCAGAACAGGATCCATTACTGCACAGAGGTCAAGGATTGTAGCTCGATTAAGTCAGTAAGTTATGATGATGTGACGTTCCTCCATGGTGTCCAGATCTACGAGGGGTCTGTAAAAAGATGGGTCTCTCCCTCGCCACATGGGTCTGTACCTATGGGTGATGAAGGAACAAATTTTGAGTTTGGATACACTTGCAACATATGGTGTCACAATACACTTCTACATTGCAACACGTAGGTAATGCACACAGAAACAAAGAATGAGGTAGCCTGTCAGGCTTATGTGTGGTGAGGTTTCTCAGTCATAATGGCATCACAGTGTAGACACACTTCCAATCATGAGTACATGTGGGGGACCAGAACTCATGTCAGTAATCGACGAAGGGAGAGAGAATGAGGCCATGGATGAGGCCCTCGGCCAGGCTATGGAGACGTGTTAGAAGCATAATGGCAGCCTCCTGCCATCCAGGTATTGTAGTGTGGAAGTGACTTCATTCTGCTGGCGTTAGTCGTCATGGCAGTAGGCGGTGTTCACCGCCGTGCACCTGATCATTGGATTACTTGGTTGTCAATGGGGAACCTGGGCCAATCACGATCGCCGTTGGTGGTGACCGTGCACACCGCCGCGGTATCTACTGTCATTTTGACAGACCCTTGACACTTGACTCCTGCATTACATGAAGGGAAGAACTCCACTGCGTGTGCTGATGTGTCCTGACTCTGGTCCCTGAGATGGCGCATGTGACAGGGGAACGGGCCCCGGCCTTCAACACGGAGGACCTGAGAAGCTGGTAGACGGGGTCCTACCCCTGCATGCCAAGTTGTATGGCTGACCAGATGAGCAGGTAAGTTGCTATCTGTCCTCCTTAGATGTGTCTGATTGTGGTGGATGCCTGTATGCGTTTTTATTTGCTGTGTGAATGCTCACCCACAGTGTGTCTGGCAGTTTCTGCTTGTTACTTGTTCATTTGCATGTCTCTATAGGCCATCTCAGTATGAACGGGAATGGCATTTCTGTACGGGGCACCCACACTGACGTCTGTTTCTTTACTCTGTGTGTCCCATGCAGGTCAGCGCCCATCAGAAGAGGGGACTGTGGCAAGCCACCGCCAAGGAAGTGTGGACCCTGGGGGTCTACAACCAGCACAGCACCCACTGCAGGAAGCGGTGGGAGGACCTGAGGCACTGGGCCAGGAAGACCAGAGAGGCCCAGCTGGGGAAGGCCTCCCAACAAGGGAGGGGGGCCCATCGATCCCTGACCCCCCTAATGGCATGCATTCTGGCAGTAGCCTATCCAGATTTGAAGGCAGCACAGCAGCCACAAGGGGGTGAGTGCCAACACTATTGTGATGCCACTAAGATGAGTGTACTTAGATGCGAAGGGTTGCATGCATGGTAGTGCCAGGCACATAGACAGTTGTGTCCCTGCAGTCCAGCCCCCCCCTCCACATCCGTGGGATAGTGTCATTGCTAGTTTTTGGAAGGGTCTGTAGGCCTGTGAGGGGTCCCCTTCTTGTAATATTGTAATCAATGTAGCCTCATGAACTTGTAGATGTGTTGGCTTGGCATAGTTTCTCATGGGTTCACTTCACAAAGTGTATTAGAGTAGTGGTTCAGGATGAGGATGTTGTGTATTTTGGGGTCAGGCCTACTAGTCAGGAACACATTCATAACATGTGTTGTGTCTGCTGAGGGTTTGTGTCTGAGCTGGGCGGGAGTTTATGTGTCCCAACATGTAAATATTTCCGGGAATTGACATACTTCTGTCTTGTGTTGTTTCCTCTTCCTCTTTCTCTTGTGCCCCTGTTTACATTAGCATCAACTGGCGAGGGAGCCGAGGCACCGGCGAGTGTGGATGCAGCAGCCCGCAGTTCCAAGGAGACATAGTCGACCGACGCCAAGGGGACCAGTGGGTTGGAGGGTGAGGGGAGTACCACGGGAGAGGCCGTTACCACTGGAGGTAGTGACTCTGATACCTCCTCCGATGGCAGCTCCCTGGTGGTGGTGGACCCTAGTAGGCACACCCATTCTTTGTCATCTTCCGCCACCCCCCATACCATCACCGTCCTCCCAGTTGCTCCCCACCGAGTTACCGGTGCCCGCTCACCCAGGAGGATGGGCGTCTCCTTTGCCCCAGGCACCTCATCCCCTGCCCCAGTCAGCCCTGCTGCCCTCACGGAGGAGGCTTTTGACCTCCTGAGAACCATCTCTGTAGGGCAGACAACCATTGTGAATGCCATCCAAGGACTAGCATCCCAGAAGCAGCAATGCAGTGCATACCTGGAAGGCATTCACGGTGCCATGTCTGGCCTACACAGATCTTTTGAGGCTCTGACCTCCTCTTTGATGGAAGCCAGTGTCCCTGGTCTTTCCGTCCCCCCTCCCACAACCTCTCCCTCTTCCAATACCTCACTCCCTTCACCCATCCCAAGCACACATACAGACAGCCATGCACACAGATCAACACACAAGAAGCACACAGAGAAACACAAGCACCACACTTCCAAAAACAGGCAGGCACACACCCAACATACCAAAGCACACACAACAACATCAACCTCCCCCACTGTGTCAGCCCCCCTCCTCCCTGTCACCTCACCATGCACACCCACATGCACTGCACCCTCAGTCACTACTGCTGCCCCCATTCTTGCAATCACCACACAAGCTGACATCCAGTCGTGCACCCAAGACACCACACCTGAACTCACCACAACTGCATTCACATACACTTGCAGCACACTCACCAGACCTGCAAACATCCACACACAACATCACATCCATATACACTGGCAGCCTGTCTTCACCCACTGTGTCCACCCCCCTCCTCCCAAAACACTCAAACGTTCACACTCATCCACAGCACACACATCCACCATACATAAGCATACTAAACAGGCACCTGCATCCACGTCCAGCACATCTATACCTCGTACGACCACTCCCTCAACCTCCACTCCCAGACCTGGCTCCAAATCCCCTCCAACTGCACCTAAAAAGCTTTTCCTCTCCTGTGTTGACCTGCTTGAACCCACCGTACTACCCTGTCTTGTCCCTAAAAGTTCCCATGCTCCTTCCTCATCTAAGTCCACCCTTCCCATTGCCGTGCCCCTTCCCCAGGGAGGACGGAGCCCCATGTTGCCCCAGGTCCCTCTGCCACCCCCCTGTCCAGGCCTACTCCCCCTCCATCCAAGGGCAAGCACAAACCCTCTCCACCTCTACCTCCTAAACCTAAAACCAACCCCTCACCTTCAAGACCTGAATCCCCACCCCACAACCCCCTGCCCCTGTTCCCTGTGGGGTCCCATTGATGACCCTTCTCAGTGGAGTTTCCTTCACCATCGTAGGGGTCAAGTGTGGGCTATATTTACCCTTCCAGGACTTTGCAATAGACTGGCCAATGGCCTTATTTGACATTTATTTTCTTTGTTGAAATTAAATGTGAGTGCCCAGCAGAGCTGTGGGCACAATATAGAGACATTGTGCAGCATTTCACTGTGGGGGTGTGGTGTGCACAGGTGTGTGAAATGGTGCAGGTATTTATTGGCTTGTATCTGGTAAGTACATCTTGTTATGGTTTGTATGGCTTGGGATGGTGGGAGGGGTTGGGAGTGAGTACGGTGTGGGTGGGTGTGTAACTGTGCCCTTTCTTCCCATGTTTACTAGGCCCGGTACTTACCGTCGTCGTCATTATCGTCGGTCATGGTCCTGGAGGAATAGCACAGTTTTTTAACTCTTGCTCCATGTCTGCATCAGCGTGGTTTGTGTGCCTCCGGTGAGTGTTTCCCTTTATATGGGTCGTTTCCGCCACGCTTTGCCTGGCAGTGGTTCCCACCCCGGAACTGATAGCAATGTGGTGTTTCATTATTTGGTGGGTAGGTAGGGCCTTTCCGCCGGTCTGAGGGTGGCCTTCCCCATCATCGGCAGGACTACAAAAATGGCAGTGTGTGGATGGCCAGCTACTTGTTTCTCATAGGCGTCATTATTTTGTGGGCCGGCCTGCCAGCCTGTTGGTTACCGCCACCGCCAGTGGTTCGGTGTTTCCCGCCATGTTCATTATGACCACCTTTATCTCTTAAAAGGTGAATATGATCAGATGGCATGACAATACACTGGAAAAGATCATGGGGTTAGCAAAAGCTGTTTGCTCTCATCTTCCAGTTTCATGGACATTTGCCACTTTTCAAAGGTCTATGGTGAATATGGCTGACATGGAAACATTTAGATAGTAGATCATCTACCCTAGCCATCAGATAACTGTCAAAGTTATATATGCCAAGGTCGAGGCAGAACTGGATCATATGATCAGATTTGGGAGTGACCATGAAAAGGAAGGACCATTCACTTTTTGACTCCTGAATAACTCTTATTTATATAATTTCCTGATTTACAGGATCCTTCTGGTGCTCATAAAATTTGATCTAGTTGTTGTCTGTTATTTGAGGGAAGTATGAGTGGTATGCTCATTTCCTTTTTACTTTTCTTGGATTCTCTGAAACAAATTCTTGAACCCCATTAACCAACCTCTTTTTCTTGAGAAGATAGCTCTGGGGAATTTATCAAATCCAAATTAGCGACATGACTAATATAATTTAATGGGTTGGAACTTTTGGAGTTTAAGATTTTACCAACTCTATTTAGTGCCACTAGTCCATTTATAGATGATTGATATGGCATCATTCATCTTTAGGTTGTCTATCTCTTTAATATACCTTGTAAGTAAGTAAAGCCTCCTATTTTGTAAGCTCAATTCCATTGTGCTGACACTTTGGCCCTCATTACAACATCGGCGGTAAATCCCGCTTACCTCCGTGCAGAAGACCGCCAACACACCGCCGCGGCTGTGGAATTCCGCCAGAGCTATTACGACCCACAGCTCGGAATCTGCCAAAACCTAGACACCCACACAAATCAGCCACACCAAAGGTCAGTGATAAACTGGCGATACCAAAACCTTCACCGTCACGCCAACAGGAATACGCTCACATTAGCATGCCCCACGAATCCACACACATTTACAAAACACTACCACATTGGACAAATCAAAATACACACACCTGATCCACATACACACCTGATCCACATACACACACCACTCCCACACACCCAATACAATATAAAACACACACCCACATTACCCACAAACCCTTACAATGAAAAATTTGGAAGAAGCAGAGAGACCGAAAAGCAAAGACCCCAGGAGAGGAGAGGAGAGGAACTACACTGCAACTGCTGCTGTGACCTCAGTCTGGAAGCGACGATGGCTCATGTGTCTGGGGAAAGGGCCCCTGCCTTCACATTGAAGGAGTTGGATAAACTAGAGGATGGGGTCCTCCCCCAGTACACGCTACTCTGCGGTCCTCCAGACAAACAGGGGAGTACACTGTGAGCATGCTGTATGGGCAATGCCTGTTTGGAGTGGTGTGGATGGAAGATACGGGGAGTGGGGAGATGAGGCCTGCATGATTGGACGGTGAGTGTATGTGCGTCAGGGCAAGTGTGGAATGTGGGACAATGACTGTGACGGTCCAGACGGTAAAAGTTTTACATTTTCCCCTGTACTATTCCTCTAGGTCAGTGCCCACTAGAAGAAGGATATTTGGCGTGCTATCGCCAAGGACATCCGGACCCTGGGGATCCACCACAGACGGAGCACCCAATACAGTAAAAGATGGGAGGACCTTCGCCGCTGGAGCAAGAAGAAGGCGGAGGTCCAGCTGTGGATGGCCTCCCAACGTGAGAGGGGTGCCCGTCGCACCATGACCCCCCTGATGTTACGGATCCTGGCGGTGGCGTATCCGGAGTTGGATGGGTGCTTGAGGGCATCACAGCAGCCACAAGGGGGTGAGTACACTCACTATCAGCTGACTCTGCACGCATTGGAGGTGTCTAGGTGGGGGAGGTGGGCAGTGGGTTCCCCTAGGCTAGGGCGAGCTTTGTAGACAAGGACCCTTTGCGAGGCAGGCTAAGTGGCACCCCATCCCCACCAGTCGTAAGAGCCATCTACACCTAGTCAGACTCCTGTGACTTCCATGTGTGCAGCAATCGGGCATAGGCCCTGTGATTAATTAGGGAACTCCAAGTGCATGGTGTAGTGCAGAGGGCTGCTGTGTCTGTAGTGTCCGCCGACGGTAGCGGTATTGTATGCACTGAACATGTCTTTCTTCTTTCTTCCACCCCCCTTTTTGTGGTTTTACCGCCGCTTTACCACCGACCGCCAGGGTTGTAATGAGGGCCTTTGTGTTTGGTGGTCATTAGGCGAACCAAAACCCTGTCTCCAACTTAAAAAGATCTTAACAGGGAGCTTGTATCATAGGTTTGTTGTTATTATTGTGTCTGCTGTAAACATTTGCAAACCAATTGGCAAATTAGTGGAGTGTGCCTTCCTCTTATTCCCTTTTTTTCTTTAGCACATCTAATAAATTTCTTGGCTGTTGTCCATGCATATGTTAAAAATAGTAAGGAGAACACGGATTATAGTCTTCCCAAATATGTCAATCGATAGATGCTGCTATTTGAAAAAATCTTCAAAGGCTAATGAAATCTCCCTACTAGGCCATCTCTCTAATGGGAAGGTAAACAGGGCTTTAATATATAACGTTTTCTGAACTTCTCTTATGAGAGGTGTTAGAAATGGGGTCTTTGATTGGCAGTCAGACTACCCCCTGTCCAAACAAGGACCCTCACTCTGGTAAGGGTAAAAGAGAATCATCCTCAGCTAACCCCCGCTCGCCCCTTCGGTAGCATGGCACGAGCAGTGGGCTTAACTTCAGAGTGCGAGGTGTAAAGTATTTGTACGAACACACACAGAAACGTAATCAAAACACTACAAAATGACACTACACCTGTTTAGAAAAATAGAAAATATTAATCTAAACAAAACAAGACCAAAATGATAAAAATCCACAAAACACAAGTCAAGGTATCACTAAAAATGCAAAAAGAGTCTTCATGTAATTTTAAACACAACGCTAATGCTGTTAGTGTGAAAATGTACCTTGGGTGCGTCAAAAATTACCCTGCACGGGCGAGTGTGCGTCAAAAAGGGCTTGCGATGCGTCGATATCACTCATAAGCAAGACCTTGTGTTGTTTCTCCTTCAGTTGGGTCAGCATGCATTTTTTCTTCTGTCCGCAGGACAGCGATGTGTCGATCCGGTCAGCACTCTCGGGGCCGGGCATGCCTTGCGTCATTTTTACACACACAGCAATGTTTCTATCAGAAATTCAGCAGCACGATGATCTAAAACCCACACAGCGCGGGTTGCGATCTCACCAGCCTCCGTCAGTGATACTGCGCTTTGTTTCTCAGCCAAAGGTGTCAATCTTCCAGTCGCGTTGCAGGCGAGTGTCGATTTTCAGCCACAAAGCCGGCGGCACGTCTATTTTTCAGCCGCAGATCAGAGTTGCGATGTTCTTTTCCCTGCACGGCAGTCGGTGCATGGATTTCTCACTCTTGGGCTGCCAGCTTCTCTTTTCAGGGCCCCAGGAACTGGATGGGCACCACTTGGCAGACTAGGAGTCTCTCCACAGGCTCCAGGTGCTGGCAGAGAGAAGTCTTTGCTGTCCCTGAGACTTCAAACAACAGGAGGGAAGCTCTAAATCAAGCCCTTGGAGAGTTCTACACAAGAAGGAAGGCAACACAAAGTCCAGTCTTTGTCCTCTAGCACAGGCCTAAGCAGCAACTGCAGGATAGCTCCACAAAGCTCCACAAAGCACAGGCAGGTCAGCTCTTCTTCCTCAGCTCTTCAGCTCTTCTCCAGGCAGAGGATCCTCTTGGTTTCCAGAAGTGTTCTAAAGTCTGTGGTTACAGGTGCCCTTCTCATACCCATTTTGCCCTTTGAAGTAGGCTTACTTCAAAGAAGAATCTCTCTTGTTTGTGAAATTCTGCCTTTCCCAGGGCTGGCCCCAGACACATACCAGGGGGTAGGGTATTCACAGCCCTTTCAGGTGTATATGCCCACTCCTCCCCCCACTCCTAGCACAGATGGCTCATCAGGAAATGCAGACTACACCCCAGCTCCCTTTGTGCCTCTGTCTAGTGAGAGGTGCAACCAGCCCAACTGTCAAACTGACCCAGACAGGGAATCCACAAAGAGGCAGAGTCACGGAAATGGTTTAAGCAAGAAAATGCCCACTTTCTAAAAGTGGCATTTTCAAACACAACCTTAAAATCAACTTTAATAAAAGATGTATTTTTAAATTTTGAGCTCAGAGACTCCAAACTCTACATGTCTATCGGCTCCCAAGGGAATCTACACTTTAATCATATTTAAAGGTAGCCCCCATGTTAACCTATGAGAGGGACAGGCGTAGCAACAGTGAAAAACAAATTTAGAAGTATTTCACTGTCAGGACATATACAACACATTACTATATGATCTACCTTAACCATACACTGCACCCTGCCCTTGGGGCTACCTAGAGCCTACCTTAGGGGTGTCTTACATGTAGGAAAGGGGAAGATTTAGGCCTGGCAAGTGGGTACACTTGCCAAGTGGAATTTACAGTTAAAACTGCACCCACAGACACTGCAGTGGCAGGTCTGAGACATGATTACAGAGCTACTAAGGTGGGTGGCACAACCAGTGCTGCAGGCCCACTAGTAGAATTTGGTTTACAGGCCCTGGGCACCTCTAGTGCATTTTACTAGGGACTTGCTAGTAAATCAAATATGCCATAGATAAACCAATTAACCATACAATTTACACAGAGAGCATATGCACTTTAGCAATGGTTAGCAGTGGTAAAGTGCTTAGAGTTCAAAAGCAAACAGCAACAGGACAGAAAAAATAGGAGGCAGGAGGCAAAATGATTGGGGATGACCCTGCATAAGCAAAAAAGGCCAACACGACCCCCTACCAGCCTAAAGCCAGGGGAGAACAATCAATACCTTGATGTACTTCCCTGATTGGGGCGATAGAACAGGGACCCAGGCCCACAACAGCAGTGGCATGTTCCAGTTTTACTCCTTCCTGACTCCAGTTGGATCCCTCTGTCCATACTCTCAGGGCCCACTAAGCTAACCCAAGCGGAACCCTTCTCCACATCTGCAGAGATTATCTGTGCAGCACCTAATTTATTTTGCTCACAGATGTATCCTAATGGGAAGATAGTACCACCAGGGCCAACACAGTGGTGTTGCCCACTCCACCCCCGGGGTGTGACTCTTGTCCACCCCACCCCCAGTGGCAACTCTGTCCACCAGGACAGCAAGCCACATTGATCCCTGAAAACTGTCAGGGATGAGAATCCGACTTCAGGCCTCTCTAACCACTGTGACTGTGGAGAGTGGGGGGTGGTGGCCCCAGGTGCCTGGCACCCTTTGACCACTCCCCCGCCACCAGGTCAGGGATGACAACCTGACGCTGGTCCTTCCCTCTGGGGCTCCGTACCCTCCTTCTAGGAGGGGCACCCCCAGAGTCAAACATTGTCAGGGTGCTTGTAGAAGCAGTCCTGCACAATTCTTCGACCAGTGCAGGGATGTTAGCCTGCAACTGGTCTTCCAACCTGGGGTCTGTACCTTCAGGTTGGACCAAGGCCAGGGGTGAGGCTTCCCTCCCTTTGCCCTCTCTTATGGGATCCTGCACACCACAACTAGGAGTGCCCCCCAGAAGAAAACATGGTAGGGGCACTGTTAGCAGTAGCCCCTTCCTCCAGGTCAGGAGGGACAACCTGAACATGGCCTTCGAATCCAGGGTCTGTACCCTTAGATTGCACTGGGGTCAGGGGTGAGTCTCTACCTCCTCTGCCCCTACTCCCAGGGTTGTGCACACCCCCTCAGGGAGAGTACCAATAGAAATCACACTGGGGGGGTGATTGGGCAAACTGCCCCCTCCCCCTTCAGATCAGGGTTTACCCCCTGCACCTGATCCTCCAGTCTAGGATCTGTATCCTCAGACTGGACCACTGCCCAGCAACCCAGGACTTCCTGGGGGACACACCTACCCCCATCAGGTCAGAGTTTACCCTCTGAACCTGGTCATCCAAACCAGAGTCACCACCCTGCGGTTGAACCACTGCCTGGCGCACCAGGACTTCCTTGAGAGCGCACCTACTACCCATCAGGTCAAAGTTCACCCCCTGAACCTGATCATTCAACCCAGAGTCACCACCCTGCGGTTGAACCATTGCCTGGCACACCAGGACTTCCTGGGGGGCATACTTACCCCCCCCACAAGGGACACACCATCCCCAAGGGCCACAAAAGAGTCTGGCTGGCGCAGGTCTCCTGACCCCTGCCCTTCTGGCAGAGTCTGGATTCTCCCCAGTCCAGAAATGGTCTCACCAAAGTCATTCCTGAGGGGCTCTGCTCTCAGAGCTGACCCCTGACCCTCCAGGTTCTCCAATGGGGTCCGCAACCCCCTCTCAACCCTCTGTCTGGACTTCTGCACCCCCTCACTAGAAGTGGTACTGCCAGATACCAGAAATGGTGGGACGCTGGCTACAGCCGCCCCCCAAGTTTTCCTGACACTATGGGGTCTCCCTCCGCAGATAGCCCTATGGTACAGGCTAGGTTCCCTTCCCGGTGTTCCCTCATGGAACCCTCCAGGACCTAGGACTGGACATATGCTCTCCAGCAATTGCATCACTCAGTGCCTCACAAGAATTAATCAAAGTACCCTTCACCCAACCAACCAGTGACTTAGCCTTGAAAAAGCACCCCACATCACCTTCCTGAGACTGGTGAGACAGTACCTGACTGTCCCTGACACTCAACCCGCACTCTTCTGGGATGTCTTCACACTCCATAACTAGGACTTCTACCTGGGGGGAACCCCTTTCCCTGTCACTCTCACCTAGAGTCAGTAGAGTATCCCTCCCACCAGTAGGAATATGACTCCCCATGCCAGTTCCCCAATCCACCTTAGGGACCCCGTGCATCACCGGAGCTACCTCATACCCCTGAACCTCTTGGTGTGTGTTAACTCCCTACTTCAAGTAGGGCACCACATCTCTGGCCATGGGCACTCCTTCAGCAGAATTGGATACAAGATTTTTGCTGCCACCATCTGAACTGGACTCAGCCCTCATGGTTTCCAGCTTCAGCTCTTCACAGCTCAGCTCTTTAGCTGCCAACCTTTCTTTTCCAGGGCTAAGGCTCTCATCTCCTCAGCCCTCTCAAGCTCTGCATCTAGCTCTTCCAGGCTCTGGATTCGAGCTAGGAGACAATCATCTCTTTCTGTTCCCTCTTCAGGGCCACTGCCCTCCTCCTCAGAGTAGTCCTCCTCCTCAGACTGATCTGGTGGTGTTGCCTGACAATGTTTCAACTCATACTAAAACAGGGCTCACTCAAGATCCTCCCTTCCCACCAGATTACAAAAATATAATCTATATGTTGCAGCCAAAGAATATATGAGACTGCCATATATCCAAGGGAGGGTTGCTGAGGACCTGCTCCTACCACCAGCCCATTAGCAAATTTGCATATTTTGGGGCAAAGCAGATCCCCATAGCTGTCATATATAGCTGTTCATAGATGTGGTTGACAAAAATGAAAATGCTGTGCTCCATGCACCACTTCATCATAGTCAATAACATTATAATATGTTTGAAATAACTTGTAGGTCTTGTTCTTTAGAAATGTTCAGTAGCCCTTAACCCATCGTCATGTCTGAAACACATATAGAGGGAGGCCACATCCAAGGTGAGAAGAAGTAACCCTTCCTCCCAAGGCATAACAAAGATGTGCTTAAGAAAATCAGTACTGTCTTTTAAATAAGAGGGTAAGTTCTGTACAAATGGTCTAAGAAAAGAATGTTTATATTCTGACACATTTTCAAAAACACTTTCTTGCGAAGTAGTAATGGGTCACCCTGGTGGCCTAGTAGCACTTTTGTGTATTTTGGGTATAAGATAGAAAATGGGCAATTTCAGGGTGTCTTTCCTGGGAAAACTGTATTCTTCTGGGCTCAACAATCCAGTATCTTTCCAACTCACCAACAAAGTGTTGAATTCGTTCATCATCTCTAAATAATGGGAATAACCAACCTCTCTTTTACAGTCTCTGTCGGACAGTTGAGAATATCCTTCCTTCATATAATCTTTCAGGGGCCAGATCACAATATTACCACCCTTCTCTGCACCAAGTATGACTAGGTCTGGGTTAGTCTTAATATGCTCACTGAAAATTTCTTAAAAGCAAGACTTATGTGCATTCATAGCGCTGTCCTCATTGATATTAAAGGAGGAGGAAGTGAAAAAAAAAAAATATATATATATATATCTTCTATGACATCAGTGATAATATCACTGCAACATTTGCAGTGAAATTATTGATGAGTAAATTGTGCATGGTAAGGGTGCAAGTTACAGTTACCTAGGGCACGGTTATAGCTACTTGAGAGATTTCACCTCCCGCTGGTAGCCAACCTCCGCTGTGCCTAACATTGGCTGCCATTCCTGGCCTGCGGCCAGGCCTTGCATTCAGCCCCTTTTAGGCAGATAACACCACTAAAAGGAGATTAAGTCGTGGGGCAAAAAAATTATCCACCGCAACTATTTATAACATGGCCCTAAAACTTCAAACACTTTTAGCCAAATCTTTACTAGCTGATGCTTATAATTGCATGCAGAAGCTTTAACAATGAGTTTATTAGTTTCATTTTGTTAAAAGCTCTGAAATTTACTTTTTTCATCTGTAGACTCACAAGTTCAAGTTCACTAACGCTCTGAGTATAGTTTGCTTTACTTTTGTAAAGATTCTAAGCGTTAAGGTGGGATTTACTATCCATTTAAATGCAAAAAAAAGTGTGCCAGCAAGGGAAAGTCTAACTTTACATAGAACAAAACAAGGCTGATAATGGAGAAACCAGCTTAAAAAGTAAGAAGGTCAGAAAAGGTCAGCTTTGTTTTCAAAATCCTTGCTAGCTAAATTGCCAACCATATATTTTAGCTGTCCCAGACACTATTTCATAATGCACTGTGTGGTGCTAGGTCATAGCTTACCAAATACGATATTATTGATGTTGTTTTCTTGTCTTTTGTACAGGAGAGAGTTATAAATTAACCGTATTTAGGACTTCTAACACTTCAGACTGCAAGGGTTAGTTATACTCATATTTAATAGTAGCCCTAAGACACCTGTCTCTATTTTCTCGAAATTGCAGCACTTCGCATTTCCTAATATATAATAAATCCAAGGTTATCTTAGGACAATGTCTAACTCTCAACAAAATCCCTGGTTGCAAAACAAATATGAAACTTATAATGTCCATATTGCGACTTGTTTTTTAAATAAAGGCCCTGGCATCAACTGTAAGAGACTAGCAAATGAAAATAAAAGTACGGTGGTTAAAAATATTTGAAAGGTCCTGTTGATTGATTGATTTTTATTTTTATTATAAATATATAATCATAAATTAGTAAACACCATCATAAATACCATAATCATCATACAACAAAAAACAGAGATCATATAAATATACAAAATCACATAAAAAGAAAAGGCCTTGCCGGTTAAGAGTTCATAATTTTGTTCCAGTATCAGGCTCTTTTTAAAAAGCAGTAAACTGCATTGGACACTGCATGGTCACCCAACAGTTGGAGATAAAGAAATGCAGATCTATATTGATAAAAGCCCCGTGATTTGAGAATGGGCAACGGGAACATTTGTCAGGGGGCTCACAAAATGTACAGAAGAGAACCAGATCTCCAAGGTCTGGTGGGAACAACTACCACAGGGCAAAGCTCCATGAAAGTTGGGTCATACTCCCTGGGTGGGAAGCAAAGCTGAGAATGAATGGAGCCCAAGCGGAAGTTAGTGAGGATGGATCTCTCCCACGGTCGTTTGACTCAGGTAAGGTATGGCTCAGGGATAGTGGAGGTTTTCAAAAGTAAAAATGCACTTAGTGCTGGTCTCCTCAAACCGTGTTCTCTCTTTTCTTTCTAACAAGGGTAAAAACAGTCCCTTAACCTTTTTACCATCACCTTTGCTAAGCGAGAGGAGGGCAGAGAACAATTCAAGCAAACCCAGGGATTTGGTTACACTCTTAACGTTTCTAAGCCATGGCATTTGGAGGCCATTTCAAACCCCATACAATCCTCAATCACATCCCTGTTCAGTGCTGTAAACATCCAACTCCACACAACAATCCATAGGAGCAATGGAGCCACTGTGACATTGTCAAATAGTACAGGAAGGCAGAGGTCCCAGATTAGCAGTCTCCTACAGAGCTGGTTGTCCTCCCGCTGAATACTCAAGCAGTTACGATGCCCCCATTTGGCAGCGCCATAGATCAACTTTGGGGGCAATTCATTTTGTGAATTTGCAGCAGTGGCCCGACTGGTTTACTACCAACCAAGGTCAAAAACCTTAAAAGAGAACCACAGGCTTGATCGAACTGCTGGCAGCTATTTGCAAGGCAAGGGACCCAGGTATTTTGCTGGTAAAAGGTTTCCCCTAGATAAGGAAAGGTAGCAACCCTAGCAATTTCCTTCCCCTTGATGGTAATTTGTCTAGGTTTGCTGATCTGCGGTACACAAGCCATGTAGTGTGTTTTAGTGATATTCTTGTCTAATTCCAAATTGTCCATAAACTTGATGAATAAGTCAACCAAACATTTAAGCCCACCCGGGACGTGGAGAGGAGTACAACATCACCAGCATATAAAAGGGATGGCACTGGTGTCGATTTCACCATCAGCAAGTCTTTCCCTTATGCTGCCAAAAAGGAGCTGAAACGATTATTATTTAATAAAAATTAAATGGGTGCTAAAACGCATTCTTGCCTAATCACTCTGGGAAGGCTAAAGAAGTCCTTGCATTCTCCTCCCTGACCATATCTGACACATGCATTTAAATAACTGTGTAGGGCCCATAATAAATCCATGAGAGCTGTGGTAGACCAAGATCAGTTAAAATACTCCACAATTTGATTTATTCACCCAGTCGAACATGCTGCTCAAGTCCATGAAGGCCAGGTATATTCCTCCCTTATTGGCTACCACGTATTTTCAAATTATCAGGTTAAGGTTTAGGCATTATTCCATGGTACCCCTCTCTTCCCTAATCCATACTGGGCAGAACAAAGGATATTATTAGTTTGCACCCAGTCCTCAATACGGTGCAGGATTAGCAGACCTACAATTTTAATCACATAACCGTGCAAAGAAATTGGTCTAGAACAACCTGGGACGTGCCTATTACGTTTTTTAAACATGGGAGCAATCACTGCTGAGGTCCATGAGCTGGGAATGTTAATTGTAGAAGGAGCATTAAGAATGTTGGTTAGAATTGGGCCCTAAAGTATGGTGTCAGCTTTGTGAAGGTCCAAAGGGGCTCCATCTGGCCCAGGTACCCTGTTTGAAGGGCTGGGCAAAATGACAGAACAAACTTCCTCTAACTAAAAAACATAAATATCTGATGGAGACAACAACACCCTCTTGGAATCAGTCAGGACGCCACCCTCCCCTAGGGCATTAACCTTTGTAGATTGCACCACCCACCTGGAGGGGCTTACGGAAGAACCTATGTTGCATTGTGGGCCTGTTTTCCATGTACGATATCCCAAAAACCTGCTGTTTCCCTTATGTTACAGGAAGTAAATAGGATCTTCTATGACTTCTCCTTCATGGACAGCTTCCTAGCCCTAATGGCATTCTTATATGTGGCTCTAGCCAAGGTGATGGTCTGTGGATTTCTTGGAATGGAGTTAAGAGCATCTCGTAATTGTGTTGGCCGCCCTGCAGTCTTTGTCAAACCATCCTTTCTTAGGGGGGTCTACGGGGTCCAGAAACCCCACACATGACATTTTTTATCAAAGTATTTAACAGGAAGAAGGATGCCTCTAAGATGGCACTAAGGGAGCACCAACACAGACTCAGTAATCAGGGATAAATTAGCAATAACAAGCATCTCCAGTAGAGGGGGGATGGCTATGTGGCACCAACTGACTCTAAGGCCCTGGTATTTGGGGACCTAGACCATAAGCCCTGGAGAGGTATCGGAGCAACTGCCACCCAATATAGCCAGCCTCACCTCAATAGGGTTATAGGCACTATGACAGGTTTCATGGACTTTACCAAAGCTATCAATTTGGTCTGGGGACCTGGAGACAAAAACATAGTCAATGACGGAGCCCTGCTCCAACCTATAAAGGTTGGTCATTGTTCAGAATGGACACCCTCTCCAATACATTGCAGAAGCCTGCGAACCCAACTACATTTAGCAAATGTCTCCCTCTTGCGTCTGAGGTCCAAGAACAGAGTGGAATATCCCTGAACAGGAAAGTCTTTGAAGGGATACTCTTGAGGCCCAACTTGACCTTAAAATGGCCTCCCCAGGCGACACATTAAAAAAGTTGAACTTAAGAAGGTACCTTGCCTCAAGAACAGACAATACATAAAACATCGCATCAATCTGGCAGCCTGCCTTGCACACACCATTATAAAAGTTCACCACAAAGAAAGGAAGTCTTTAGAGAAGACAGCCAACAAGATTTGAATTTCACTGTGCCCTACAGGTTACCATAAAATGTTTTGAGATGTTAACCAATGTGGCCAGCCCTCCCTGAAGCTCGAGAGCAAAGAACAAGAGTATTTGGAACCACAAAAGATTTGTATCCATCCAGGGTAAATTGTTCCTGGGCCCAAGTCTCCTGCAACATAACCACATTAAACTGGGTGATAAACCTTACCTGACCCAGATCTAGTAGCTCAGATTTGTGTCTGCAATATTCCAACAAAGGAACCTTGTAGTGTTGTCGTCTGCATAGATCTTACCCACACTTGTTATTGGAAATCTCATAGTGCTAACAGTAGGAGGGCTAGAAGACATGGCAGCTAGGAGTCAATCATTGTTGTCTAGGCCCGCCAGAGTGAGAAACCTGTTAGATGTGGGAATTGGATGTTGGACTCCCTCCCAAGGTTCCTGTGAGTGCCTGTCTATTTTTTGTGGGTGTAGATGCCTATAGAAAAAACTCAATGGCCGGATCTGTCAACATCAGGGCAGTGCACGCTCTACGGGTGACTAAAATGCAAAAACCCAGCACTTTCAAGATAACGTAATATATGCATTGTGCTGATATGCTGTTGTTTAACCTTTTGCATTGCAGAGTTTAATCCTGAAGACTTATTTTCAAGGTGCTTATAAATACTGTTCATTTGCAATATATTGCTGCAGGCTTTCGGAGTGTGCCAGGGTGTGTTGCCTTTCCAGGGCCTTCTAGAAGCTTTCCTTGCAGCATGCCTGGGTGTGGCTTTTGGGCTAGGCCAAGACTCTATGTAAGGGAGCCAGCCCAGCTCCACGTGCTCACTATTCAGAGGTCCGGTGCAGAGCAGCAGCAACTTCCTGAGCTCCTGTTCCGGAGGCCTACTTTGATCTTCCAGGCCTTGGCCTTTCACTTAGTTGGTGATTCTTGATCAGGGCGGTAAGACGGAGGTCGGGCTGGGCCCCCATTCCCGTTCTCGAAGGCTTTCTTGGGCCTAATTTGTATGATGAAACATTTTGGTTCTTGTGCGTGTGTAAGTGTTTTAGTGGCACTCACATGCTGAGCGTTCGAATCGGCAAGATGCGCGATTCATTCCTTGTGCTTAATTCATGTTATTCACTGTGCGCTACCATTTTATGACATTCTTATGGTGGCATTCGAATCGGCAAGACGCGCGATTCATTTCCTGCGCTTAATTCATGTTATTCATTGTGGGCCACCATTTCCAGGCATTCACATGGTGGCATTCGAATCGGCAAGACGCGCATTTCATTTCCTGTGCTTAATTCATGTTATTCATTGTGCGCTACCATTTCCTGGCATTCTCATGGTGGCATTCGAATCGGCAAGACGCGCAATTCATTTCTTCTGCTTAATTCATGATATTCATTGTGTGTTACCATTTCCTGGCATTTACGTGGTGACATTCGAATCGGCAAGACGCACGATTCATATCTTGTGCTTAGTTCATGTTATTCATTGTGCATAGCCATTTCATGGCATTTACAAACTCTTGTGGAAATCCGCAGTGTGGGTAATTCATGTTCCTGCATTCTAAGAAACTAAAGTGCTAGAATTTTAGATGTTATATTGTGTGTGCATAATGAGTCCCTTAAATACCTTTCCTATGGGGTTATAGAATTCATTCAGATTATTTTCTTGTCCTCACGCAAAACTCTATGCTGGAATTTGAAAACGTAATTCTAGAAGGTTCTAATGTTTGTTTTAATCCATTTGTAACATTTCATTTGAGAGGTTCATTGAACAGTTGTATTAATCCTTCTTGATTCCTTCACAGGTAACCAGACATCTTGAGGCCTAGCTATTTTAGTCCATGTCTAAGTTATCCAGGTTTCTAGTATAACAATGTTTAGAATCATAGTCTAGTAATGATTAATGTGATATATTCTTGATATTGTGTGTTTTTGTTCCTTCAGGTCTCCTTCCCTGCTGTTCCTTACGTAATCCTCTTATCCCCACTTGAACTCTCTTAAACTCTGTGACATTCTAATCAGAGTATTGGAGCTGTCTTGTGGTGGACGTGTTGGGAACGTGCACAGACCCAGAGGATCTGGTGACTCTGACAGGATTGTTGTACCTACATCTGTTAAATGACATCTATTTATACTGGTAACCTGGCACCTCTCCACCCTCACTGTGCTCTACAGGTTATCCTACAAAGTTGTGAGATGCAAACCACTGTGGCCAGCCCTCCCCGAGGCCAAAGAGCAGAGAGAGTGAGTAGCTGGAACCACTAAAGATTTATATCCATCCAGGGTAAATTGTTCCTGGGCCCAGGCCTCCTGCTACATAACCATATCAAACTGGATGATAAACCATACCCACCCCAGATTTGGGGCCAGATATAGCAAACGTTTGCGACTCGCAAACGGGCCGATTCGCAATTTGCGACAGTGCAAAATCGGAAATGGGATGCAAAAAGCCCATTTCCGACTCGCAAAAAGCGATGGGACCCGTTTGCGAGTCGCATCCGTTGCGACCCCATTTTGCGACCCGCAATTTGCAAGTCGCAATTTGCGAGTCGCAAACCTTATGCAATTGCAACTCGCAAATTGCGACTAGTCGCAAAAAGCCCAGTTTGCATGTCCCATTTACCACTAACTCAGAGCAGGTGGTAACCATTACCAAAGTATAAAAGGGGACCCAGAAGGCATCTGGGTTACTCAAGATGGCGGAGATATACCTGATAGCAGTGAGGAGGAGAGTCTACGCAGCCCAGCAGAGGAGGAGGAGGGGCCACAGACAGGAGAAGATATATAGAACCAGGCAGACTCTTTTTCAGCAAACTGAAGAGGAGATCTATGACAAATACCGCCTTAGCAGCGCAGCCATTCTAGAATTAATAGATTTACTGAAACCACAGCTAGAACACAAGACTCTGCGTGGCTGCGCCATCCCTACGCATGTGCAAGTGCTATGCGCACTGCACCTCTTGGCCTCAGGGAGCTATCAGGGGGTCATTGCCGTGGCAGGTGGGGTATCCCAAAGTGCAGTGTCAAGGTTCCTCAGGGCATTCCTAGATGCCTTAGTCATGCACATGTCTCACTTCAAATACTTACCAAGGAATGAGGCAGAAATTAACAGCACCAAGCTGGACTTTTACCGCATTGTCCACTTTCCTCATGTCATAGGGTGTGTAGATGGGACACACATTCAAATATGCCCCCCTGCTAATCTGGAACACATTTTCCGCAACAGGAAGTGTACCCACTCACTCAACATACAGGTTGTTTGTGATGCCCATTATGTCATCACGGACATCGTAGCTAAGTTTCCTGGCAGTACCCATGACTCATACATTTTTAGGCATAGTGGGATACATCAACGCCTGGAACGTGGGGAATTTGGAGACGGTTACCTCCTAGGTAGAGCCACAGACACTTGCAGACATACACACAGGTCACTGTGCACGACAATCTGGACTTCCTAACTGTGTACTTTTGTGCCCAACAGGTGACAGTGCATATGCTCTTAGGCCTTGGATCATGACTCCGTTTTTAACACCCAGAACTGAATCAGAGAGGCAATACAACAGTGCGCATAAGAGGACCAGGAACCTGATCGAGCGCACCTTTGGACTGCTGAAGGCAAGATTCAGATGCCTCCACCGCAGTGGAGGCGCCCTCCAATACACCCCCATTACCGCTTTCAAAATTGTGGTCGCATGCGCCATCCTCCACAACATAGCCACCCGACGTGGGCTACCTCTCAACCCTGCAGACCCAGATCCTGATGATGAAGAGCAAGAACAACCACATCGCCATCATGGGGATAGGAGTCCAGCTAATCAAGGCAGACTGAGACGGGACCACATTGCAACGCAATATTCTGGACGGTACGTGTCAACTCCCACCATACTCACCTATTAACCATTTGTTAAGTGGAACAAAAATAACTGTTTTATTAATGTCATGAAGAAACTATATACAAGTTGAAATTGTCCATGGGCAGGAAAATGCCAACCAGTCATGTGGCACATTAACGCCATGTGCCACATGAATCTGTCCTGGCTGTTATCTATGATCTCCTGCCCCTCCTGCCAGCCTGGCTGGTCCCTGCTGCGTCCATGGTGCTGTGCCTACCACTCCTCAGCACCCTACTGTGAGTGGCAGAGACACTGCTCACTGTTGAGCCCTCCTCCCAGGTGTATTTGTTAACTTCCTGGCTGTGATGTCATCATCATGTGCCAGGAAGTGTTTCCAGGGTGTTCTGGTATGCTTTCTGGAGTGTTCTGCTGCATCTGCAAGCAATTTTGAAGGTATTCGCAATTTGCGACACCCACTCGCTAATTGCGAGTTCGTTTTTGCACACTCGCAAACAGCGACCTCGCAAACTGCGGACTCGCACACAGCGTTGCGAGTCCGGCAGCGAGTCGCAAAATCGGATCGCTTTTTTTTCTGGCATTCCAATTTGCGAGTCGCATTTTGCGAGTCGCATCAACTCGCAAAATGCGAGTCGCAATTTTTATTTTTGCTACATCTGGCCCCTAGTATCTTAGACTTTGTGGCTGCAACATTCCAACAAAGGAACTTTGTAGTGTTGTCGCCTGCATAAATCTTACCCTCACTTGTTGTTGGAAATATCATAGTGCTAACAGGAGGGCTGGGTGACATGGCAGCTCAGAGTCAATTATTGCTGTCTAGGCCCATCAGAGTGAGAAACCTGTTAGATGTGGGATTTGGATGTTGGACTTTCTTGCCCTGAACAAGTCAGTGAGAATGAAACACGTTTCCTACTGTGTTCGGAAGAGAAGGATGTGTCTGTTAATAAATTAATGAATAAAACAATAATAACTTAACAAGCAGCAAGTCTTGGAATCTGTATCATATGTACTTGAACATTGAACTTTACACTTTGGACTTGTCATCGGTTTTATGCGGGTGTGGAGCCCTTATGAATATGAATTAATCCATTGATTGCATCCAGATTTTTGGAAACTGGGAGGGTTGGTTTCCAATTCTCCAGCACCGCCTTTTGGACAATGACAGACATTTGTTAAGCGGTGAAGTGTGGTTTCAGTAGATTCAGCTCTCCAGAATATCTGCTTATTGGTTTATAATGCATGCAACTGATTAGGCCACTGAAGCTAGATTAGGTATCCAATACAATATGTCTCAATAAGCAGATTTTATTAGCGATTGTAGTTCTTAGTAAACTCATTATACATAGCTTGTAGAATATGGTGTAAGTACTTCAAGTGACTCAATATGTTTCTCTCAAAGCTGTGTGTGTTTCAGCAATTCACACAATGGATTAAACTTGGATGAATTATTAAACATCACAGTATTTCATAACAGACACTCTACCACAGCTACATTATACAGAGTCTGCTATTATAGCCTTATAGCCCTCTGTAGCAGGCTATGCCGGCCATTAAAGACCTGCTCCAGCATTAAAGGCCTGAGCTGAAGGCGAGGGCGCTTAACAAGGGACCGGGCCTTGAATGGTCAGTATAGCCCAGCTACTGTGGGCTATAAGAACATTCCACTCCTAGAGGGTAGAGCGTTCTAATTTGTTAAACAAAGGCCTCACAGAGCCCAAGGGAGTTGGAATCCCCTTGGGTTCCATGAGGTCTTTGTTTACAGCAAACATTGAAATGTTGATGCTCTGGGCTTCTACCAGCCGTGAGAAACCCACAGCACTTGATTGTCTTCAATGGAGTACTCAACATTTCAATGCTCTAATAACATTTTAACAACCATCAATGTCTTATGCTAGGACAGCATCTAATCAAGCCCATTCCATTGGATACTGGACTAAGGGAGCAGAATGATGTCATTTTACAGCTCAAAGAGACTTTAAATCCATTTTACAGACCTTTAGAGGTCAGACAAAAGGATCTCAAAACCAGAACAAAGCATGCAAACTCAGTGAACTTACACATCAAATAACCTAACATGTTGGATAATGGCCTATTGTCAAGTGTAGCTAATGTACTATGTCTACTAGCAAGTTTATACAGTGTGCTGACCTGTTTTCCATATGTTTCAAGTGGAAAAGACACTCTAACAGACCGCTTTCATACAAAACATTATGTATCACTTTTGGCCAGTAAAAGTGTTTTGTTTAAGTGCAGGGAAAGCAGTATTTGTAGTAGCTTAGATTTGGGCCTTACCTGCAAAGTTGACCAGGACCTTCAAAGTGTTAATTGAGCCTGTCTGTATCTAAGGAGAGTCTGACTTAAAGAGCAGCTCCCTGCCTCCTGTCCATCAGCCCATGCTTAAGGTCACGTGCCCTTTATATAAGTTCCCTACTTATTATTGCTTCTGTGCTCTGATTGGTTCCTAGGTATAGGGTTTCTATTGAACTTAGGTCTTAGGGTTGGAGATTTGATTGGCTGAAGATCTGGGATTCTGATTGGTTCATAGGACTTCTATTAGACTTAGGGCTTAGGGTTACAGTTCTAATTGGCTGATAGCGCTAGGTTTGTGATTGGTTGAAAAGCCCAGGTCTCCAATTGGTCATAGGGCTTAGGGTTAGGGCTCTGATTGGTTTGGGTTAGGGCTAGGGTTCCCATTGGCTAAAGGTGTCACCTGACCTTGAGTTATTTAACCTTACGTCTCAGGGCATCTCAACCCGGTCATCGAGGCTGAGGGAGGAGAGGACAAGGTCAGTTATCTGTCGGGGCATGTTCTAGCCGGGTTGGGCGTAGGGCCAGAAATGCTGCCCTTTTTGCTATTCACCAGCCACCATTTTAACTCATCTACACCCACTAACATAATAACACATTCTCAGCAAATGCCCTCTACCTATTTAGTACAAACAAAACATATCTACATTTCAGTGTCTCATCAACCACTACAAAACCCCACAAATCACAACTATATAACCTTCTACTCCAACTACCACACACCGGCACCTTCACTCTCACACAAAACACCACTCTGTCTTATACCATCAACAAACTCACACATCACTGACACAACACAAAGCCACATTACATATAACATTATTGCATCAAGAAAAACACTCCCTGTTCATACAAAACACCAGCTCTACCAGCTCCTAACAGACCCCTTTGTGCCCCACCAAACCAATCCTCAGCATTCCATCATATCATTCACCAACACACTTCTCTTCTTTTTACCAAAAACATACAGCCAAACAATCTTTAGAAACCAATCCACCACATAAACAACATCTTCCAGCTCTCAATTCAAAGTCAAACATTTGTAACTCTTATTCACCCCTTCTCACATACCACATACATTCTACTCCAAAACACATCACCCCCCCCTTATCCATTCAACTTCCACTTATCCTTTTTGGAAGTGAAAAATGGGCTGGAAATGTAGGGGTGCAGTCCTCCCTCTTATTCCTGGTGAAGCTATGAGTGCAGCTTGATGGAACTCACCACATTTTCCTGAACTCTTATTATGCCTGGGACCGGTTTGAATGATATCAGGCTGAGGGCCCGAATGAGGAAACAGTGAAAGAAGGGCCCTGACTGCAGCGCCGAGTAAGGAAAAAACATCCAAGACTCCACACACCACGTGCCCATGCAAATACCAGTGAGGGTGCAGACAGACAAGGACAGGGCAGCAGCACTGGAAGAGGCCTCTGGAATAACCGGTGTCAGATCCCATGGACTCTGAGGATGGTGCACACTTGGATGGAAGGGCCCTATCTTGGGTGCTACAACCACCAGTAAACAGAGTATGTCCAAGTGAACTCGCAGACAGCTGAGGACCTGATCCGACTCCTGATTTTTTGTGGGTGAGAAGGTTTTATGATAGATGAATGCATGGACTATGGGGGACACTGCAGTGTTATAATGGGTGGTTGTCCACCAACACCTAATGGAGAGTGACCCAGGGAAATTGCTCAATTGAATGAGGTGGACACTATTAGGTCTTGGGTTAACCCACCTTGGGGCTTGAGACTCGTGGGTCAACCTCTGATGCCCCTGTTTGGGACCAGTGATAAGATGGCTTTCTCTGGCATGTTTCCTTGTGAATTGTGTATCTGGGAAGTGTGGTTCAGGCTGCTGGAGCTTTCTCCAGGTTAGTAGATAATGCAGGTGGCCTAATTTGTGAGAGTGGGACTTGGGCCCATTCTGGGAATCTGCAAGCTGCTTAGCGTGATTGACTTGCCCCTTCCCATTGTCCATGAGCTTGTGCATAGTGATAGAACATTGCATTTATAGTTTGCAATGGCTATGTTTGGGTGGCTAGCTATTACTGGGCTGCTCTGCGGTTGGAGGGATGGGTTTCTTTTATTTGTTCATTGGACTTTGGGTCAGATGCATCATAGTATTTGGGATTTCTTCACATGGGCAAAAGATGGCCAAGATGAGACGGTCAAGACTTGTAACACATATTCTTCACATGGCGGCATCACATGAAGGGTTCAACATGCTGAAGTGGAGCATAGGAGGTATGAGATCAGCGGTCAAACATCACAAAATATATATGTTCTTGAAGCGCAGGGTAGTCCACATCACCCTACTTCAGCAAACACACCATACCGAAATTGAGACACAGCTGCTTCAGCGGTGCTGGCAGGGACAGGTATATGCTATGGAGTACTCTGAATTTGGGGAGGGAGGCCAGGGAGCATTGCCGTGTCCTTTTAGAGAAACTCTGCTGTCATGGGTGCAAGGAATATATTGGCCGAATCCATGAGAGAGGGGGTAAGGCGGGGCGGGGCGGTTACTGGCATGGTTAGTGAGACCGGAGATCAGGGGGTCACTGATCGCTCAGGTGTGCCTACCAGGGGGTAGCTGTGGTGTTAGGTGATTCAATCATGCCCCAGGACATTAAATGTGCCACATGATACATGGCACAAGGGAAGACAATAAAGCCTTATGTCCTATCAGGTGAGTTTTACTCTACCTCTGTTGGAGTGCTAGTGCCACAAAAACTGTAATCTGCAGATCTGGGTATTGTAGTCCTATTTTCTTAAATATAGAGAGGCCAATTTTATCTGGGAATTCTGGTGTTTCCTTGATTGAACAGCACTCCTCATTCCTAAAAGTTGTGACATTATAAAATATATATTTCTTTTATGTGTCTTGTCAAAGATATTCAGTAATGAATGCTGTTAATTTTGAGGACACTTATTTAAATTAATTTTTCATCCATTTTGTTTTTCAAGCGATGAGCATTCCACTTTTTACCGTATTCAAATGGATTCAGACTAGCCCCTTTATTTTGTCAAGAACATATTAGGTTATACAGTTGTGTATATCATTGTGCTTTGATGATGTATTAATTTTCAAATTGGCCTTCAGCTTTTTACTTTTTATATCTTTTATTAAAATGTCTTCATTCTTTTTGTGCTAAGTTTCACTTTACTGAGAGCAAGTCTTAATCAAATCCCAGGGTCAAAACTTTTAAGTTGCCAGAAAATATCTGTATTTTGGTGGATCCCAAGTTATTTGAAAATTGGCCATTCATCCTGCTGTTAAATAGGTTGTTTAAAGTCACAGCAGTGAAAAAAGATATTGACTTCTTTCTATACTTTTACAATGTGATACAGAATACTTTTCTAGGTACGGTCCTGGCAAGAATTTAACATGTCCACAGTTTCACAGCCATGTTAATTTTTGGCTTAAAACATTTTAGTCTGTTTCCAGTAACATCTCTTCTCTGGCTTCCCATCTCCATATTAGGTCTGTTTAAAGTGACATGCATTATGCACTCTATGCCTCATAGGAAATGTTCTATTCTTAGCTTGTTCTTTCATCACGCTTTCACTTGTCTTCACTTCTGATGAAACTCCAAGATACTTTATAATATAATGTTCCAACCTACATGGTAACCCAATGAGGGTGTGAATAGACCTCTATTTGCATAGAGTTCGATATTGTTTAATACTGTCCTATCCCCATTAAGGAAACCTCAAGCCTCTTATCTTTCATTGAAAACTTATTTGGCTTTTAGACTGACCTTTTATTGGACATATTCCTTCTGCCCCTAGAAACATTTCTGTGTGCTTTACAGTTGGACTTTACAGAGATAAGTCTGAAGATTTAATGATGGTGAGAAACAGAAGAAAAGACATTACACCATTCACCATTGATAGGGCAGGTAATGTAATCCTCTTCCTCCAATGACGTCTACTCTGACATGCCATCAGATGAAGCTTTCCATCAATAGAGCCCACCTAAGCCAATATGGACTCCGTATTTGAAAACCTAAAGGTACATCTGTCTATAAATTAGTTGGGCGGACTGAGAGTTTGGAAGACAGAGACGCAACGGAAAACCCTGTCCATCAGTCTCTAAATCAGGCCCTATATTGGCTGTATAACCTAATCTTCCTTCTCTCTCATTCAATATTTGCACCGTCTGTCATTGTTTTTCTCAATTCCTTCCTATTGGAAATGTTGCAGTTATATGATAAATAAATGATGTCATAGAAGATGTCATAAGTGATGTAACATGTGGGGCAAATAGTAGTGTATGGTGAGGGACGAGTTATAGTTACTTTAGGCAAAGAGATATAGGCCCTCATTATGTAATTGGTTGTAAATCCCTCTTACCGCCATGCTGACTGCCGCCAACATACCGCCGCCACCGTGTATATCCTCTAACCATATTATGACACACACACACCAATCCGTCACCACACAGCCACACACGCAAATCCGCCAGCCCAAAGGTCAGTGATAAACTGGCGGTATCAAAACCCACACTGTTACGCCAACAGAACAAAGCCCACAATATTATGACCCACGAATCACCATGGCGGACATTCAATGGCGGTAAACCATTGGCAGTACATACCGCCGCGCTCAAAATACACACACACTAACAAAACAGCACCACATTAGACAATTCAAACAACACACATCTGACACCCATACACATACCACACCCACACACCCACACCACTATAAAACACACACCCACATTACCCACAACCCTTCATGAATGCCAATAATTGCCAGCAGGGAGAGACAGTAAGAGCACACACACAACCAGAGCCACATATCACCATCACCTATACACCACCCACGCACCTTACATCACATACCCAAACACATCACCCTACACATCCTCACCCACACCACTCACACTTCACCCATGGCACCACATCGACACCCCAGATTCTCTGAGGAGGAGCTAAGGGTCATGGTGGAGGAAATCGTCTGGGTGGAGCCACAGCTATTTGGTTCACACTTGCAGCAGATATCCATTGCAAGGAAGATGGAGCTATGGCGGAGAATCGTGGACAGGGTCAGCGCCATGGGACAGCACCCCAGAACAAGGGATGACATCAATAAGAGGTGGAACGACCTACGGGGAAGGTACGTTCATTGCAGCAAGATACCAGCTCGCAGTAGAGAGGACTGGTGGTGGACCCCCATCTCCTCCCCCACAACTAACAACATGGGAGGAGCAAATATTAGCTATCATGCATCCTGAGGGCCTGGCAGGAGTAGGAGGAGGACTGGACTCTGGTAAGCCAACTCTCTACTACTTCTTCCCCCCCACCTGCATGCCATCATAAATCCCCACCATTTCCGTCACTCCAATCACTCCACCACTTCCCACACACCCCACCATCACAACTCACTCATCCCCATGCCACGCCCTGCATGCAAAACCAATGCATGAACAGCACTCACAGCCCTGCATGCACATCTATCACTCCAGCATGCACACTAGAGACAATCAGCTAGCCCCCCAAATAACAACTCACACAAGGCAAAGCTGTCAGAGCAATAACAACCATAAAGGGCAATCCACCCATGCACAATATGTCACACATAGAAACAATAACACTGCATTTACATCCCCACAGGTACCCCAGCCAATGTCACCAGGGAAGAGGTGCCAGCAACATCCAGTCCCCCCCACAGAAGAGGCCCACAGTGATGACAGCAGCTCTGCTCACCTGGATCTGGATGACCAACCTGGCCGATCAGGGACCTCCGGACAGTCAGTTATCCAGGCGCAGTCTCACACCACAGAGCTTCCCCCTCAAGAAACAGCACCACAGCACCCACCCAGTGGGCCCAAACCTCTGTCCCCAGGACACGTCAATCAGCAGTGTGTCCACCACTACAGGGACCCCAGGGCACCCCACAGACCCAGAACAATCAGGAACTTGGGGTCAGTGGCAGTGCGCACACAGTTCAGGGGACAGAGGCATAGGACAACAGGAAAGCTGGGAGGACTGCTGTGCACCAGGGGGAGGACAGGCCCAGGGAACCGACTCTCCAGGAGGCACTCACCGCAATCCTGGGAGCATACCAACATTCTTAGGATACGTTGTGCCAGATCCCGGACAAGATGCAGGAGAACATGCGGCTGCAGGAGGGACAGTACCTGGGGATCAGGGAGTACTTGAAGTCCATTATCACCACCCTGGTATCGTTTGCAGGGGTGCTGGCAGACATGGTCAACAGTATGAGAGAGGCAGTGGCACACCAGCGGGCCCCTGCCACTAGCCAGACTACTGAACAGTCCTCCACCTCCACTGCCGCTTTTGGACAGGAGGCCCCACCACAGGACCTACAGGCCGCCAGCACCCCTCCCCCTGCAGAAGGAGAACCACCTCCAAACGTTCCCTGTGATCCAGGCAGAAGCCAGAGACTATTGCCAAGACCCCCGCCAGAAAATAAGACTCTCCTGATTGACACCCTTGTGTCCCACTCTGTTACCCTGTCCACCTTGAACTGTCCACATGGTCCACTGATGCCACACGGCCATCTCCAACCTCATCCTCCTGCAGAAAAGGCACATGACGTTTCAAGGCAAGGTTGTGTAACATGCAGCATGCCACGATTACATGGCAGACCTTCTTGGGTGACTAGCACAGGGATCCACCTGTTCGATGGAGGCACCGAAACCTGGCTTTCAGGAGGCCGTAGGTACATTCAATAATCCTTCTTGTTCACCCTTGTGCCTCATTGTAACCTTCCTCAGCCTTTGTCCTGGAATTCCTCACAGGGGTCAGTAGCCATGATAGGCTTGGGTAACCTGAGTCACCTGCAAATATGTAGGGACAACTGTTAGCCACACACTAACCCTCATGTCCCACACCATACCCATACACCAACATCCACTGGGTGGGAACCAGGGCTCACCTACTAGCCACATCCTGTGCCTCTGGAGTCGGGCCATCACATTTGGGATGCTGCTATTGCACTGGATAAAAGCATCATGCATGACCCAGGATACTTAGCATTGACATGGGAGATGTACTGGTCCGCCAAACACACCATTTGCACATTCATCGACTGATAACTTTTTTGATTTCTGAAGACCTGTTCATTTAGCCAGGGGGGAATAAATGCAATATGTGGCCCATAAATCGCACCAATGATGTTGGGGACATGTCCCATTGCATAGAAGTCAGCCTTCACTGTGGCCAAATCCTCCACCTGGGGGAAAACGATGTAGCTGCACATGTGTTTAATCAGGGCAGACAACACTCTAGTCAGCACTATTGAGAACATTGGCTATGACATTCCTGCTGCCAAGCCCATTGTCACTTGGAAAGAACCTGTTGCCAAAAAATGGAGCACTGATAATACTTGCACAAGAGGGGGGATACCAGTGGGTTGTCGGATAGAAGATATCAGTTCAGGCTCCAATTGGGCACACAGCTCTGTGATTGTGGCCCTGTCAAGTCTGTAGGTGAGGATAATGTGCCTGTCCTCCATTGTTGCCAAGTCAAGTTGTATTAATCCGCAGTGGTTGCAATCTATGGGGCAAAAGAGTGATCAGCTGGTCATTATCTGTACATTGTAACCACTACATTACAATGCATATTGTGATTGTTACAACATTTTGGTGGCATATGTCCAGAATGTGAAATTGTGAACTGTGACACAGTTACGATCCATGGCCTGTCCCAACCCCCCTGAAATGGCATCGCCTGTCCTGTATGGAGGCACAGGTGGAAATGAGGTAATTCTGCTGATGTTGTGCCCCATTGAGGAAGGCGGTCAGGAACCGCAGTGCAACTCCTCATTTGTTATCATTGGGCCCTATGGGAATAGTGGCCAATGGTGATGTATGCTGGCAGTGACAGTATGCACCGCCGCAGACATGCCCGCCCTTTTTGCATCTGTTCATTCACTTGCTACCTGAACTTCAACAGGAGAGGACCTCCACTGCATGTGCTGCTGCGACCTGTGTCTGGAACCTACCATGGCTCGTGTGACTGGGGAAAGAGCCCCTGCCTTCACCTCGGCTGAGTTGGAGAGACTGGTGGATGGGGTCCTACCCCAGTACCGACTTCTGTATGGGCCTCCAGAACAACAGGTGAGTACACTGTGAGTACGATGCATCGGGCATGAATGCATGGAGTGCTGTGTGTGAAGGCCTCATATGGGGGGGTTGGTGGATGGGCCCTGGGCATCGTGCAGCATGTATGCTGGGGTATGTCTGTGCTAATGGGGATGGTAAGGGGCATGGTGGCCCATGAGTGTAACAGGCAGGGCGGTCTGACTAATAACTTTCCCTGTGTCTATTTCCTCTGCAGGTCAGCACCCATCAAAAGAAGGGTATATGGCGTGCCATCGGCAAGGACGTATGGACCCTGGGGGTCTATGGCAGGTGGAGCACCCACTGTCGCAAACGGTGGGAGGACCTGAGACGCTGGGCACAGAAGATGCAGAGGCCCGGCTGGGGATGGCCTTCCAATGAGGAAGAGGTGCCCGTCGAACCCTGACCCCCCCCCCGATGGCCCGCATACTGGCGGTGGCCTATCCGGAGCTGTATAGGTGCTTGGGGACATCACAGCATCAACAAGGGGGTGAGTACAGTGCCTTTCATTACTACGTATGCCTGCTGGGGTGATATCCGGGTGGGGGATATGGGCCTGCGGGTGCCCCAAGGCCAGACCTGACATTGCAGAGTAGGTCCCATGTTGGGCAGGGTTCTGATGTGAAATTCCTCCAACCTAGCTAGTAGGCATCCACTACTGGGCAGGGATGTGTGGGTCCCAGGTATGCTGCAGTTGGCGGTATCTACCCATGGCCTGGTGACTAGCATTGTAGTTGGTAGTGCATTGCTTAGTGCATAGGGCTGTTCCCTGTGTGTGAGTGTGTTGTGTACACCCCCAGTGGTATTGGTGCCTCCACTGACCGAGTGGATCCTTTGTCTCTCCCCCCTTTTTGTTTTGTCATCCTGTCCTTATGTGCATTAGCATCATCTGGCGGAGGAGCACAGGCACCGGCGATGGAGGGAGCTGCATCCCACAGGACCCAGGAGGCAGAATCCACCGATGCTGAGGGCACCAGTGGGATAGAGGGCGAGGAGAGCACCACTCTGAGCCAGAAGGGGACAGTTTCAGTTTGGACACGGATACCTCCTCTCATGGAAGCTCCCTGGAGGTGGCGGACACCTCTGTGCCCACCCCAGCAACAGGTACAGCCACCACCACCGTACCAGCACTGCCCTCCCAGCAGCCCCTCAGTGAGTTGCCCATGCCCGCTCACCCAGGAGGGTGGGCATCTCCTTCTCTCCAGGCACCTCAGGCCCTGCCTCAGTGAGCCCTGAGTGAGGAGGCTATTGACCTCCTGAGATTCATCTCTGTTGGGCAGTCAACCATTGTGAATGCCATCCAGGGGCTGGCAGCCCAAATGCAACAGTCAAATCCATTTCTGGAAGGCTTTCACACTGGCTTGGCAGCTCAACAGAGATCATTCCAGGCTCTGGCCTCCTCTCTGATGACAGCCATTGTCCCTGTTTCCACCTTTCCCCCTCCAACCTCCTCTTCCCAGTCCCATTCCACTCAAACCCAACCTATCCTACGCACACAGGCAGACGAGCATGCACACAGGACAACACACAAGAGTGGACATGGCAAACACAAGAACTACACTTCATCCCACAGGCACTCACACAAACACCATCCAGATGCCGACATACCAACATCCACTACCTCCACTGTGGCCCCCTCCTCCTTGTCCTGCACGTCCCTCCCAGCTGTGTCTCCATTCACACCTGCATGCACTATATCCTCATCCACTACCACTATCACCAGCACACCTATCAGAACACACACCTCACTGGCACTCACCACCCCCACATCCATGCACACGTCCCCTGTGTCCTCTCCCACTGTGTCTGTGCCCCCTCCTCCCAAAGTACACAAACGCAAGCACTCAGACACCCAACAGCCATCCACCTCACAATAACATCCAGCCCATGCTCCTGCACCCAAACACAGCAGACTGACACCTCTTCCTCCTCTCCCAGACCTTCTCCCTCTTCCTGCCCCAATGTCCCTAAGAAGCTTTTTCCTCTCCACCATTGACCTCTTCCCTACCCCTCCTCCCCCCGTCCTTCACGTCAAGCCACGGTGGTCAAAACCCAGGCAAGCACCTCAGCCACCCGGTCCACGTCACAGGAGTGTCCCCAGCAACTCCAAGTGGGAAAGGATCCCGGCCACCAGGAATGAATGGCAAGGAGCCAGCTCCAGCTGCAGGAAGGAAGGGCAAGGAGCCAGCCCATCTGCAGGAAGGAAGGGCAAGGAGCCAGCTCCAGCTGCAGGAAGGAAGGGCAAGGAGCCACTCCAAGTTGCAGGAAGGAAGGGCAAGGAGCCACCCCATGCTGCAGCAAGGAAGGGCAAGGAGCCACCCCCAGCTGCTGCCAAAAGGAGCAAGGAGCCATCCCCAACTGCAGGCAGTAAGGACAAGAGGCCTGGTGCTGGGACTCTGTTGGAGCCCATACCACCAACCATGGTGGTGTAGCCATCTGAGGATCCAGGGGATGGGCTGGGGCCTCCCCCCACCAACACCACCAGCAGCACTGCCACCACTACCACCACCAGCTCCGCCAGCAGCACCAGTGGGCAGCCGTCCGAGACTGCAGGGGATGGGCTGGGGCCTCCCCCCACTACTACCACCACCAGCATCAGCAGCACCAGTGGACAGCTGTCTGAGGCTGCAAGGGATGGGCTGGAGCCTCCCCCCACCACTACCACCACCAGCTCCGCCAGCAGCACCAGTGGGCAGCTGTCCGAGGCTGCAGGGGATGGGCTGGAGCCTCCCCCCACCACTACCAGCACCAGCTCTACCAGCAGCACCAGTGGGTAGCCACCCAAGGCTGCAGGGGATGGGCTGGAGCCTCCCCCCACCACAAGCAGCAGCAGCACAACCACCACTGCCACCACTGAACAGCAGTCAACGCAGGCAGACATTCTGTAAACCAGCCTCCATGGGCTGTTGTGCGGCCTGCCCCTTGCAAATCCTGTGGGTATGACCCCCATCTGAGAGACTGTGACCTTGCACTCCCCAAGATCTGCATCACAGGGCACAATGCCCCCTCCAGAACCAGTAGAGAAGCCATCTACTCACCCCATCCTCCCCAGGATGAAGATCACAGGGCACGATGCCCCCTCCAGAACCAGTGGAGAAGCCATCCACTTACCCCATCCTCCCCAGGATGAAGTTCACAGAGCACGATGCCCCCTCCAGAACCAGTGGAGAAGCCATCCACTCAACCCATCCTTCCCAGGATGAAGATCACAGGGCATGATGCCCCCTCCAGTACCAGTGGAGATGCCATCCACAGGAGAGACTGTAACCTTGCACTCCCCAGGACCAAGCACAGGACATGTTGCCCCCTCCAGGACCAGTGGTGTTGTTCCATCTGCCAGCTGAGGTGCCCCCCGTTCCCCATCCCCCTGAGGTACCTGCCTATTTTCGAACTGATGCCCCTGCAGTGTTCTCCCCGTGTTGTTGCAGGAGTGAAGTGGGGCTTTGGGCTTTTTTAATGTGGCCCTGATGCCCATGAACATGGAGGACTGGGCAGTGTCCCCTCATTTGTAAATATGTATATACTTTTTGAATTGGATGCACATGTTGCTACTATTTTATCTTATGACACTCACTTTTCTCTATTGGAGTTGTCTTTGCATTATTCCTGAGGGTACGGGGTAAATATGTTATGTTACTGCATCTGCTTGTGCGTATGGTGTTGGGGGTGGGGGTGTTGCGTGTGTGTGTCACTCTCTTCCCCCCCTCCCCTGTGTGCTAGGCGGCCATAGTTTTTTGAGATAAGTATAACTATAACTTTTAAATTTCTATGGTTTTGTGCATGTAAAATCTGAACCTAACGTCCCACTAACCTTTGCTTTTTTCAGTGAATTTGTTGTGTTTTTCACTGTTAAGTAATATATAATTACCTTCCATTAGTCCAACCCTGTTGTGTCGAAGTAAGCCTCAGCAAGACTTACTAGTGCAAGGGGTTTGCCCTTCTCTGCACAAAGTTCTCAGACTATATAGGAAGAAGTTGGCACAGAAACTGAAATAAAAGACAAAGTTTATTAAACCTCATGAGGTGGTACTATAGTTCAAACAGCACCCTTCGTTAAGGTTTGAAGTAGCACACTGAACTAAGAGAGCATGGTCCTTTTATACCCACGCAGGGGCTAAAAGAAGGTGGTACAATTATAGAAGCAAGACTTACATACATATAAGGTCACATGGAAATGCACAGTCGACAGGTAGGAGGGGCTAACAGTTTTCAAGGACTAGTTGACACATTACTGTCTGTTACTGATTACTAACAGCTGCAGATCTTACTGGGCATGTGTGAAAGTGGGAGACGCTAAATATAACTTGTCACTAGACAGATTTTCAAGAGTAGTTAACAGAAAGGTAGGACAGAGCACATGGTGAGCACATGGCAGAGAAAATGGCTGCCATGAATACAAAATAGATTCCGCGAAATGTTCACAATAGTTGCTAAATACAGGATGTCTTCTGCTAATGCTTAATCTAATCGCTACTAAATTACAACAGACGACCCTTTCAGCATTAGCTGAAGACATTCGTCTTTCTGGGATAATCTAAATATTCATCTTGTATATTTATGCTCATCATTTCAGCTATTTGCTTCCTTCAAACATTTGTTGTGCTTTCATTTCTGTAATATTTATTTTGGTAGGCATACAAGCAGTAATACACATGGAGCAGAACATTGGACCACACTGAATACAGATACAGCATGTGAAAAATATTGCAGTCATTACACACAGGATAGTCAGTAGTTTCCAGCCCCACGCGGAAACAAGAGCCCAAAACCATCCAGAAAAAGTCCAAGTACCAGTCTCTGTGTGGATTTCTGCAGCAATTTAATGCAATTTAGATATTGCATCATATACTGAAGGTGAGTGATCTGGAATAAAAACACAGCAACTACTACCGATGATGCGACATGCACCACCTTGATCAGCTAATATCACATCTAGTACCAATACGATTTTGGAGCGCTACAATCCTCGCAATTTGGAGCTCCTCGGTAATATTTCCAAGTGCCAGAGCTGCCTGATTGGTAACAGCTTCCACAACCCTAGTCAATCATCTCACTTTCCTAGTGTTTAACGCAGCACCCACAAAGGAGAACAACCCTAAATTAAAATCATCATATTGTTGCAGGCTAGTGTCCGTTTGGTCTACCTCATTTGTACTTATTGTCCTTTTATATCTATTTTTAATGATGTCATTGAACAGTTTAAAATCGCAGTGATATGATGCAGGGGCCAAAAACACAGGGGGTAATAGAAAAGATACATAACACACACCTGACCACCCAACAGGTAGTTGGTAATATCCATAGTTACCACAAACAAAATATGTATTATGTGAAGCTGTAAAACTACTACTATTTACACCCTCAATAGTTAAAATCAAGGTACAATCGCTTATCTCCACTAGAATTCGCCCAGTGCTACGTATACATAAATCTGCTTTAGTTTTTGTAGCAGAAGTCACAAATTGTTCTTTCTTGTCAGAGTCTCTTATATTTGTGAAGACATATAGGGGGTCATTCCGACCGTGGCGGTCGGCGGTGAAGCTGCGGGAAGACCGCCAACAGGCTGGCGGTCTTTTTTCTTGAATTCTGACCATGGCGGTTACCGCCATGGCCAGCCGCCGCTTCACCGTTCCGACCGCCACGGCGGTAACGACCACTGGGCTGGAGACCTGGGTCTCCAGCCCGGCGGTGGTCACATACCGCTGGCGGTATTCCAACCCGCCTGACCCCAGCCTACCGCCATGGATTTCATGCGGTTTGGGACCGCCATGAAATCCATGGCGGTAGGCACTATCAGTGCCAGGGAATCCCTTCCCTGGCACTGATAGGGGTCTCCCCCACCCCCAACCCCCCCCGACTCCCTCCCCTACCCCCCCACCACCCCTGCCACCCCCAAAAGGGTGCAGGACCCCCGTCCCACCCCAATCCCCAACATATACACACACATACACGCACGCATTCATGCACATACACACACCCCCACATTCATGCACGCATTCATGCACATACACACACCCCCCGCATTCATGCACACATTCACATGCCCCCTCAACATACACACACGCACACACCCATGCACGCACACAACACACAACACCCCCCTTCCCTAACGCACGATCACCTTACCTGTTCCTGCTGATCTTCCAGGAGGGAACGGGACCCATGGGGGCAGCTCCGCCGACGCCGCCACGCCAACAGAACACTACCACACTGAATCACAGATCGTGATTCGCTGGGCGGTGTTCTGTTGGCGTGGCGGTGGAGGTGGAGCTACCTCCACTTCCCCACCTGCCGCCAGTATGGCTGTTGGCGGCGCTTCGTCCGGAAACGGGCGGAGCGCTGCCAAAAGTCAGAATGGCCCGTGCGGAAGACCCTCGGCGGTCCCTCGGCGGTCTTGAGAAAAGACCGCAGAGGTCGGAATGACCACCATAGTATTGAAACATTGTCCGGTTGATACTCTTCCCATTTAGTTCCTTTGGTTTGGGGATACCCATCTTTGTCTTGGTAGCACACTTTATTAAGGCGAAAAATAAGTCCGCCCTCTGTACGTTTTCCAGATGTAAACAAAAGCGTATACCAAGCTTTACAAGAACCATTGTGTGAAAAAGGAAGAGGAATGAAAGGTGTTCCTCCTTTCTTTTGATGCGCAGGTATCATTCCACATACCCAACAGTTAGTAGTATTTGTAGCATTATGACTATGATGCAACATCTGAATTAAAGTATTATTGAAGTACGATTGATGGTGCTTCTGCTCCTGATAGGAAGCGTAAAGTAATAGTGATCCTCTGGTACTGGAGTAGTGGCAACAGAAAACTCATGAGCAGGAGCCTTCTTTTCAACAAACCAGGTGATTATTGCTATAACCACCAAAACAACAACAAACCCCATAGTACTAATGTTCAGTTAGTTATTCATTTTAGCAACAGTGATAATCGACCCTTTCAGAAATTAATTAAAAACAATCATTGGAGCTCTTATCCCTGGGCAGCCGCTGATTTCTTCACCACGGGCCAAGACGGGTGTCACTACTCTAATGCATGGCTGATCCCCCCCCTTGCCACATTGGATCTCTGTTTCACTAACCCAGGGTGGTAGCTCAACCAGTTTTCTCCAGCACTACTGGGTCTTTCCTCGGTTTCAAATTATATCGCGACACTCCAGAAATCGCATGGTCCGGGAAGAACTCCGCAGATTCGTCAGATGATATAGCATGCCCTTTCTCCGTAGTCAAAATCTCTCGATGATCAGTCAGCACAGCAGTTTCCACCAAGGTAGGTAGCACTCTCTTGCAGTGAGTACTATGGACCCAATTCTTTCGGTTCGTCACTCGAACTGCTGTCGCAAGGAGCACCTGCTCTGGGCCTCGCCACCTTGGTTCCAAGCTGCTTGATCTTTCAAAGGACTTAATCATCACCTGGTCACCAGGTCAGAGTTCATGGCCTTCCCCTGTAGATCTGTCAGGAAGTGCTTCTCGAACCTGTTGATGAATAGAAACCAAATTCTCGGTTAACTGTGCCAAATAATCATTCATCACGACACAAGGTACATCATATACACAATTTGGCTTAGGAACTCCCCAAATGTTCATTGGCCTTCCAAACACTATTTCATAGGGGGTAAGGCCTATTCAAGAGTGTGGCACTGACCTAATAGACAATAATGCCAACAGTAATGCATCCGGCCAAGTTAAGTATGCCAAGTACCTTTCCACCAACCCTGCTGAATGTGGGTGGAAAACCGCATGGAACTTCTGTTTGATCCCTAATCCTTTCAGGACATACTTAATAACTTCCCCAACAAAATGAGGTCCGTTATCATTCCATAAAAGTCTGCAAACACCAAACCTAGGAAAAAGTCTTTCAAAAGCACCTTCGCTTCGGTAATGGCAGTATTATCCTTTGTGGGGTACGCCTCTATCCATTTACTGAAGGCACGTACCACCACCAAGACATACTTTAAATTGTTGCAGCATTCAAGCTGAATATAATCCATTTGTAGAACTTCGAAAGGTGCAGTTGGTGTAGCAAACACTCCCGCAGCAGTTTGTGTCCCTTTTCTAGGATTGTATTGTAAACAGATCAAACAAGACTGTACTACTCTCTTAGCTGTATTGGAAATTTCTGGATGCTCCCACACTTGCGTAAGCAACTTCGTTATTGTTGAAGCTCCAACATGTGCCAGCCCATGTGCCATCTGAACAATAGGTTCCACAAAAGCTGTAGGCAATTTCCATTTATCCATCTGCTTATTCTGCCAACAGCCCTCATCATCCAATTCTCCTTCTTCAGACCATTGCTCACGTTCTTTCACAGAAGTAGATTTATGTATATCTAATACGTCTTGTCTAGCATTATGCCAACGTTCAGCTTGTGACTTCACTACATACATAGAAGTAGTACTTCATTGCATCGCAGTCTCACGTGCTACGCGGTCCGCCAGGGCATTACCTTGCCCTATCTTATCGGTCACTTTCTTGTGTGCACTACATTTCACAATAGCTAGTTTCTTTGGATATGTCAATGCAGTCAAGAGGTTATGAACTAATTCTCCGTGTATTATCTGCATCCTGTGGGATGTGAGAAAGCCTCTCTCCTTCCAAAGCAAACCAAAATCATGAGCCACTCCAAAAGCAAAGCGGCTGTCTGTATAAATGTTCACACATAAGTCAGAACTAAGCTCACATGCTCGTGTCAAAGCTATTAGTTCAGTTGCTTGAGCTGACTTCTGTGGTATACGAGCTGTCTCCACTACCGTGTGTATTGTGGTGATTGCATATGCAGCTGAGGTCGTACCATCTGGCAACTTCAAACAAGACCCATCAACCCACAATTCCCCGTCTACATCTGGAAGGGGCATATCTTGTAAATCAATACGTCCCTTTGTCTGTTCTTCGGTAAGGAATATACAATCATGTGTTTCTTGTGACTGAGGCTGAGTCACCGGATATGGCAACAAAGTGGCTGGATTTAGTGTTGCACATCTCTTCAATGTAATGTGAGGAGCCAGCAATGTCAATTCATATCCTGTCAGGCGAGCGCTAGTTAAATGTCGTGTCTTTGTTTGATTTAAAAGTGCATCAACCACATGGGGTACTAACACCAACAGCTTATGTGACAAAACTATCCCTTCACTTTGACGTATTGACACAGCTGTTGCAGCAACTGAACCAAAACACCCAGGCAACGCTCGAGCGACAGGATCAAGTACTGCTGAAAAATATGCACAGGGACGCTACTTATCGCCATGTGTCTGTACTAAAACTGACAATGCACATCCATCTTTCTCATGTACGTAAAGTGCAAAAGGCTTTGTGTAATCTGGAGTACCTAACACTGGTGCTGAACAAAGGGCTTGTCGCAGCTGCCGGAAAGCAGTCTCACATTCATCTGTCCATGGGAGGGGCATAGGAGTATCTTTAGTCAAAAGTGCTAGCAAAGGTTTGACAATGTGTGAAAACCCTAATATCCATTGCCTACAAAAAGAAGTAAGACCAAGGAATGCACGAACATCTTTCTGAGTAGAGGGTACTGGTGTGTCTAAAATTGCTTGAATATGATTTGATGTAAGTGCACGGCCCTCCTTGGACAAAAGGTGACCTAAATAGGTTAAGTTTGGTCTACAATATTGCAATTTCTTTCGTGACACTTTATGATGGTGTGAAGCAAGAAAAGAAAGTAAGGACAACGTGCACTTTTCACATTGCTCAGGGGTATCAGCTGCCAACAAAATATCATCAACATATTGTATGAGAACCACATCTTCAGGCAAAACAAAAGAATCAAGTTGTCGTTTTAACGCTTGACTATAAATACTAGGACTCTCAGTATAGCCTTGAGGAACTCTGCAAAATCTATAAGATTGTTTATTCAAAGTAAAACCAACCAAATATCGGCTGTCAGGATGAATAGGGATTGAAAAGAAAGCATTCTTCAAGTCTATCACAGAGAACGTAGTTGCTGTTGGGGGAAGCAAAGTAAGAAGTGTTGTGATGTCAGATACCACAGGATATTGTGGTAACACAATCTTATTCACTTCTCGTAAATCAATCATGAATAGGTAAATCCTAGTATCAGTATCCTTTTTCAGAATAGGAAGAATCGGACTATTACAAACATTATATGGAACTTCCTCAACAACTCCAACTGCAATAAGATCATGCACAATTTGTGTGAGTGCTTCTTCGCCCTCCTGTGAAATTTTGTATTGAGGCAAACGTGGCAATAGTGCTCCCTCCTTGACACTAATATATACCAGTGGAATAATAATTTGTCCCACATCAGTATCTGAAGTAGCCCAAAAAGTACTAGGGAGTGAAGCTAATGCAATATGCTCTTTAACAAGACAAACTCTTTCCATCACAGGATGATTATCATTCAAAACAACACGCACCCCTTCAGGAGAGCATCGTATTATAGCCCTGAAATACTTGAGCATATCAAGACCCACAATATTGTCTGTATTTGGAGAAAGCAAAAATGGACATGGAGCAGTACATTTATCAACATGGAATGCAAGTGGTTGTGACAATGGGCTAGGGGAAGGTGTTCCATTGAAACCTATCGATGTAATGGTTAAGCCAGACAGGGGAGCCCTTGGAATCAATTGTTTAGACAAGGCGCTACGAGTAGCTCCTGTATCAACCAGAAACTGATCAGTAGAATCCAAAACATGTGCTGTAACATAGGGACCCCTCTGATCTACTGGAACTTCAACTGATTCCTTACCCTATCCTAGGCAATCCTATGCATAAGCAGAATCTTGAAAATCAGGCTGCACATAGTTAAACATCTGGTATTGGTTCCGTCTATCAAAAGTGTTAAACCCATCCTGCCCTCGTACATTAGCATCAACCCTAGCATGATCATTTGTGCTTCTTCTAGGCCCTGAATATCCTGAGCGATTTCTCATTTGTCCCCGACCGCGTGAACACTGCTGAACACGTAGTGCTGGACAATCGGCAGCCCAATGCCCAAATTTCTTCCAATACGCACACTGATCAACAGACAAATTCGAACGAGTGTAAGAAAAACCCTAAGATCCACGTCCACATCTATCACTACCTCTAAAAGGCGGACCATAAGCTTAAGCCAACATAACCTTCGTCTTTAATTCTTTAATCTTTTTATCCTCGCTACCTTTTGCTTCTAATTTCTGACGTTCATAATACTGAGCCATAGTCAAAAGAGAAACTGGAGTAGAGGTAGTCCATGAACTTTCACTAGCTTTTAGACGACTAGCTATTCCTGGTAAAAGATTTGCGACATATTTATCGACAAACAAATGTCTGCCCGTATCATCTGACAATAACTGGCCGCTAAAAACATGAAATGATTCTTCAAAGCGTGTAAAGAAATCAGAGACCGATTCATCTGCCTTTTGCTTACAATATGCGAAAACAGTCCAATCTATATTTTTAGGGGGAATAATCGTTTTTAACTTAACTAATATGGCTGTGGGAAGATCTAGAATCAACTGATATGCCTTTTTCGCAGGTTCCCTATCCCCGCCCATCTGTTCTAATTCTTTCCATGACGCCCCAAAAACCACACGATCATCAACTTTACGAACAGTTCTCCACATATCTGGCGGTAATATCAATCCGAAAAATAAATCAATGTATGCCAAAGTCATTGTAGAAGAACCAATTGCTCCCTCAACTTCCTCATAAAAGGCGGCTGGATTTTTCCGCGGGTCAGGTAATGCTGTTTTAAGTGCCATTACATCTGCCCTATTCCAAGGAGTATACACCCAATTATAAATAAAATAACCCTTAGCATCAACAGAAGTGTTATCATCACTTGTACCCAATCCTTTAGGAGGAACATACAAAGGCACAGCCTCCCGTATTGGTTTTGCGTTGAACTATCATAGTCTTATCTGTTCCGAAGATGGAAGCTTGCACCCTGCCGGTCTGAGATGTCCGTGCAACTACGTCCATAGCCCTTTTCTCCTCTTGCAAACGGACTGCCACAACACATAATTTCACCAAATGTCTGATTGCATCAGCCACCTGCGCGAAAACAAAAAGACCATCACGGATTTGCTTATGATCAGCTGCTACATCATCGGGCTCTAACTCATCAGAATATTTCCGAAATAGTTCAATAACTTCGGTGCCAAATGCCTCAGTAAAATATAGCTGCTCCTTTTCCGTCCACCCTTTCATGTTGTCTAAAAGTTCAGAAGCAGAGACAACGCTATGAATTGTTTTACGAGCAATAGATCTAAGCTCAGACGCACGGTCAGCAGGCAACATAGAGCGACTGTCTCGTATCTTCTGTTGCTGCGAACTGGAGACCTCAGCTAACTCATGTGGGGCAGAAGGAATGACATAAGGAGGTGGAGGGCGATCTAGTAACAAACAATCATCTTGTGGTTTATTAAGGATAGGATAGAGAGGTTGCTTAACAGTGTATTGGCCAGTTACCTGTAATTTACATTCTTTCTCTTCTAGCTCCTTTAAGTCATTTCTTTCTTTCTTTCTCATTTCCACTGCTTTCACATATATATTCTTCCGCTGCTCTTTCTCAAGCAAGGCTTGCACACGCTTCACTCGTCCACGTACTTTTTTCTCCCACATTCGTACACAGTCAAACATATCTTGCCTAGACCTTCGCTTACACATACATTGTTCCACATACTCAATCTTTCGCAAATCAAATGACCCATGCATAGGCCAACGTAACTCAGGATCCACACGAGTGTATTTATTCCATAATGTGCTGTACATTATCGAAGAAAGACTATGTTTAACATACATATCTCTAGTGGGCGTCCCCTCTGGGGGTGCTGGTTGCGATTCTTCCAGTCTCAAATTGGTACCATTACAAAAGCAACACATCCTACGAAGTGCGCTAAAAACAGGCATGCCAAAAATAGTGCAGAATATGCAACATTATAATCAAAGTAGCACTTAAGGTGCCGTTCAAATCAAAATTAAATTGGAGAAAATTCTCCTTAAGAAGTTGGCACAGAAACTGAAATAAAAGACAAAGTTTATTAAACCTCATGAGGTGGTACTACAGTTCAAACAGCACCCTTCGGTAATGTTTGAAGTAGCACACTGAACTAAGAGAGCATGGTCCTTTTATACCCACGCAGGGGCTAAAAGAAGGTGGTACAATTATAGAAGACTTACATACAAATAAGGTCATATGGAAATGCACAGTCGACTGGTAGGAAGGGCTAACAGTTTTCAAGGACTAGTTGACACATTACTGTCTGTTACTGATTACTAACAGCTGCAGATCTTACTGGGCATGTGCGAAAGTGGGAGACGCTAAATATAACTTGTCACTAGACAGATTTTCAAGAGTAGTTAACAGAAAGGTAGGACAGAGCACATGGTGAGCACATGGCAGAGAAAATGACTGCCATGAATACAAAATGGATTCCGCGAAAAGTTCACAAAAGTTGCTAAATACAAGATGTCTTCTGCTAATACTTAATCTAATCGCTACTAAATTACAACAATTGTGCATGGACTTTGGTAGTGTTTGGTGCCCCATACCGTGTTCAAGGCTACGACCGAAATGTGTTGGGGTGTAAACCATCTGCAATATTAAATCTGCAACTGGTAAACGCATCTATGAGTGTCTGAGACATTTGGACATTTTTGGGCTATGCCGTAATGAAAAGCCTCCCTAACTCCGATCAGATAAAAAAAGAAAGATTAAAGTGACGTTATAGTTACGCAGTTATCTCAAATAACTATAACTCGCTTCCTAAGGTAACTGTAACTTGAGTCCCCCGCCATGCACATGCGGTGGTTGGATTAGCATATAGATATGAAAATGACTATCTGTCAAAAGAAAAAAACATAGAAATTTACTAAAAAAACAAAGGACAGGGACGCTATCATTAGGAAACAGCATTAAAAAAACCACAGAAATTCACTTAATAAACAAAGATTACAGGGATGTTATAGTTAGGCTCACATTTTAAACATACGAAACCATAGAAATTCCCCAGTTATAGTTAGAGTTACCTCAAATAACTATAACACGTGCCCTAAGGTAACTATAACTCACGCCCTAGCCATGCATTGCTAATGATCCCCCAAATAATGGTACAGTTGATAACATCATTGCTAATATCAATATAGTATTTGCAGCAAAATTGTTGACAAAAATGTGCATTATAGAGCTGCAGCTAAGCCACAACAAACAGCTATGTCCTGGGGATGGGCCGTCCCTGGGTGGTGGTGGTCCCCAGGGCCATCAGTGGCTCCTAAAGAGGCAATAGGTAGTTATAGTTGAGTCTGTTATCCATAGAAAGAGCATTGTTTGGAATAACTTTGGCCCCATTTGATGAATCTTCATGAAACTTTCCAAAAGAAAGGTTTGTCCTGCTAGGCTCATTTCTGGGTAATCCATCCAGCAGAAGCCAAGATAAAAAGGGGTGCAAAAATGTAAAACCCCAACACATTTTCCATAACCTGCTTTAGACACGGCTACAGCAAAAATTACTGAATGGAATTGCACCTAATTCAGCAGGATGCTAGATTGAGACTTTTGTGATTTGGGCTAATTTTGTTAAATATTTCTTTGGAAATTAGGTGTAAAATATAATTGTATATTTTGATAGCTGGGCTTGGAAACAGTCCCAAGAGCCCCCTGCAAGAACACAGTTTTAAATATGGAGCCCAGTGACTGGCAGAGAGGCCCGTCTTTTCCTGTGAGTCTTCATGTTCTTGCAGGAGTGAGAGGCTCCTGCGAGTCCCACAAGAGCGAGCGCTCTGATTGTTTGGTGATTGGAATGTTAGAAATTAAATGGCTGCCATTACTGTTTACTGTGAAAAATTGGACGTGTTGCGCAAATTAAATAAAAAATCTATATCAGGTGGCAGCATAAAAATATGCTGTCCCTATAAGTTTAGAAAGGCAGTGTCTAAGAGATAATCACTGTGAAGAAAATAAATGTATAAAGTTTTTAGCTAATTTCTATAATCTCACAGGACTTTTGCAGGATTGCGAATAGTGAATAGAAGTAGATGACTTCTCCATACAATACCATTAGTGGAAATCCATAAGGTGGTTGTTGTTTTTGAGAAGGAGTGTGTAAGAGATAAGTACTGCGATGTGTAGGTGGTTGTTTTTTAAAGGAAGTGTTTAAGAGGTTAGTGCTGTGGTTCGTAGATAGTTAATTCTTAGTTTCAAAATAAAGTTATGATCTTGCGAGACGCTGACAGGGTCATGAACAGTATAAAACAGTAGGTGATTTTTTAATACACTGTAGTTTGCACACTTGCTACTGTGGGAAGGAAACACACTAGAGATGGTGTTTATCAGAGTGTTCTTTTGACGCCAGCCTATTTTACAACAGTTCCAAGTAGATAATAGTTTCTCCTCAAACCCTACTATGCACACCCATTATCAGAGAGAGGGATGTTGACAGGGAGGACAGTCCCTGGACAGTGCATAACTACAATTCTAGGGATAGGTCTCTGCTGCAAGGCCAGTCTCTCTCTACACAGCATACTACTCACATCCATCATCTGAGAGAGACGCCAGTCCATGTACACAGCCTTATAGGTAACCTGTCATCTAAGTGAGAGTCTGACAGGAAAGACTAGTATATGTACATATCCTATGATGTACAGCCATCATCTGAGACAGAGGTCTGACAGGAAAGACCAGCCCATGTACACACCACAATACGTACACCTGTCATCTGAGACAGAGGTGTCAGTGGGAATGCCAGTCTCCCTTCACACTCCCTACTATGCACACTCTTTATCTGTGACAGAGGTCTGACAGGAGAGGGTAGTCCATGTACATACCCTAGTATACAGAGCCATCATCTGAGAGAGAAGTCTAACAATAATGCACACATCCGTCATCTTAAAGAGATGTCTCAGTGGAAGGACCAGTTTCTCCCCACATACCCTAGTACATAAACCCGTCATATGAGAGAGAGGTCTGAAAGAGAGAGTAGTCCCTGTTCACACCTTACTATGCACACCCATCATCTGAGAAAGAGGTCTGATAGGAGAGGCCATTCCATGTACACACCATAATATGTACACCTGCAATCTAAGAGACGGATATGACAGGAGAGGCCAGTGCATGTCTACATCTAATATACACATCTCTCATCTGAGAGAGATGTCTCAGAAGAGAGAGAGGTTTCTCTTTGCACACCCTACGTTGCACACCCGTCATGTGAGACAGAGATATTAGTGAAGAGGTGAGCCCCTCTGCTTACACCCTACTATGCACACCCATCATCTGAGACAGGTCTCAGTGGAGAGGCTAGTCTCTCTCCATACATTCTAGTATTACGTGAACCTGTCAACTGAGAAACTGGTCTGGAAGGAGAGGCTAGTCCATGTACACACCCTACTATGCATACTCATTATCTGAGAGAGAGGTCTCACAGGAGAGGCCAGCCCATGTGCACACTCTAATGCACACACTCACCATCTGAGAGCGAGGTCTGGAAGGAGACGGTAGTCCATGTACACACCTCACTATTCACACCCATCCTCTGAGAGAGAGGTCTGACAAGAGAGATCAGTCTATGTGCACATCTTAATGTGCACACCTGCCATTTGAGAGGCAGGTCTGACAGGAGGGACCAGTCCATCTATACATTCTAACACACACACCCATCATCTTAGAGAGATGTCTTGGCAGAGAGGCCAGTCTCTCTTCCCACATCCTACTACACATACCCATAATCTGAGGCAGAGTTATCAGTGGGGAAGCAAGTCTCTATTTGCATACCATACTATGCACACCTGTCATCTGAGAGAGAGATCTCAGTGGAAAGGGCAGTCCCTCATCACACACTACTATACACACCTGTCATGTGAGAAAGAGGCCTGTGTGGAGAGGCCATTCTCTCCCCACACCCTACTAAACACACCTGTCATGTAAGACATACGTCTCAGTGGTGGGGATACTCTATCCTACATGCAAGACTCTTGCAAGTGTAGCCCACAAGCTTCGGGGAGTGAAGCTTGCTGCTTGGACACATGTGATCTCCCAAGAAGCTCGCAAGACCCTGATGAAAAATTACTGAGCCTGCCACAAGTTTTATGAGCCTGCAAGCATCTTGAGATCATAATGGTGTTAAGTAGGAAAAAGGGGCCAAGGCTCAACCAATGGTTACCATTTGTATTATATGGTTGAAGAAATGCTGTGACGTGACTGGGTGCAGAAACGGAGATAGCCAACATTGTTCTTGGTGATTTGGAGGAGAAGGAAGACTGTTTGAGTTGTGCTCAACAGAACTGACTGAATTTGGAAGTGAGACAGACTGGTGTCTTTAACTGCATATAAGAAACAACTCTAAGATCAGAAATTAAAAATCGACTTCATGACCCTTGTTGAGAAGTGTTAGTAAGTGCACTACTGTTGCTAAAGTTATTCTAGCCAGGGTTAATGTAATGAATATAAAGCTGTTTTTAGAAGTGTATATTTGTTAATATAGGTTCTGTGAGATAGAGATTAAAATGTAGAGAGATATCACAAAGTATTGCATGTTCTGTTAAAAAAAATGAAATGTTCAATGTATATGTAGTTCTAAGTAAAAGAGGCAGTGTTTCTGAAATCACAAAATAAAGAATGTGCAATCTGTTAATATAAGGCTTAGTGTTTTTATGAACATTAGAGTGCACATATTTCACCCCATTAAGTGATTGATTAGAGATATTAGTATTTCTATTGTAAAGCACCATGCTCACTGTTAGAAAACGTGTATAAAGAGGAATGTGTTACTTTACAAACTGTTATAGAACCATGCTTGAAGGCATGTTATAATTTAATTAAGATTTCAAAAATACAGCGTTTGGGGGTGTGGATTTTTTTAAAGAGAAAGCAATATGAAGTTCATGGTACAGTACATATAAATATGCGATAGTGGATGAAAAAGGTAGAAAGTTTCAGTGAATACAGTGATGTATCACAGTTATCAAATATTGATCAGTATGCAACTTTAAATGTTTTGGTTATTTTGTCATTGTTTGGAAGGAAAATAGAAAATAGAAGTTTTGAAAAATAAAAGTATCATGTAACACAATATATGGAGGAGGAAAACAAATATTGTTCTCTTTGGAAGAAACAGTAACTATGTGGAAAATCAGGAAAAAATTATTGCAGAACTGATGTTGTTCTTATTGCCCATGGCAACATTTGTACCCTTGGAGAAGCACGTTCTATGTAGCTCTGCTAGTTTCTGATGGCTAAATTAGCTATATGATTAAACTTCAAAAGTGTGCTTCATTTACAAAAGGAGGGTTGAATTGGCTTCAACAGTAAGTAGCTGGTGGGAGACAATATCTACCAGTTGAAAAAAGTGTATGCAACAGAGGAACTGTCTAGTTTGGCTGCATGAGCTACGTTTGTCTTGGCTGTTATTTCAAAATGACTGCATCTACAATGTCTCTACATTCCTGTAGTCTGATGTAACAAACTGCTTGTTTTTTATTTCCCAGCTGAACTCATTTTTGCAAATGTTATAAAATTATAATTTGGATAGGTTCTTTTGCCACCTAGTCTGCCATAGAAAGACTATTAAAGTAAATATTGTTTGACAGGCTAAAGTGGTGGAAACAGAGGAAAAGAAAATCTACATACATCAAAATCCAGTAGGCAAATTAACCAAAAGGGGAGATGTTAGTGTCTGATAATGAGAGGGAGGAAAACATGTTCAAAAGTGCTTAAATATTTTTTGCTTGTTTTACATTTGTTGCTGCAGTTTGTCAATGTAGGCGTTGTTTGTAATGTTGTCAAATTGTTTTATTAATGAAAGGTTCAAACATACTACTGATTTCTTTCCTTAATAGCTTTTAAAGATATCAATGTTATTACAGAGTTGCAATGTTGACTTAAAGTGGTAGTTCCATCTTCAAGGACTGTAACTGTGCTGCTGCATCTATATGTATTTATTTGGTACTATTGCTTCTTCACACTGAAATCACAGGGCAGTTTCTCCCCATAGTCTAGTGTTTATGCTTGTTGTCCAACACAAACTTGTGGGCATAGAGGTAAATTTCTCCTCACTCCCTCATTGTAGATTTTGCTGTTCAAGAGATATGTCTCAGCAGAGAAGCCAGCCTCTCTCCACACACCAATACATATACTCCTCATCCAACAGAGAGTTATAAGTATAGGAGCCAGTTCCTTACACACCCTATTGCATGCACACGTCAATCAAGAGAGAGGTCTCAGTGGAGAGGCCATTTCCTTTCCACACCCTAATAATGGCAACCATCATCTGTGAGAGGGGTCTGATCGGAGATCCCAGTCTCTCACATGCTGTACTATGCTAGCTATCAATAAAGAGAGTGGAGAGGCAAATGCCTGAAGACACCCTAATAAGCAGTTGTGTAATCTGAGGAAGAGGTCTAAGCAGAAAGGCCAGTTTTCCTCCCCACTGCTTACTATGCATACCGGTCTTCAGAGACAGAGGTTTTCAGAGGAGAGGCCAGTCCCTCTCCACATCTTATAATGCATCAGTGTCATGCAAGAGATAGATGTCAGCAAAGAGATCAGTCTATTTTCATATGTTGGCAGAGACATCCATCTTTTTAGAGAGACATCTGTGTGGACAAGCCAGTACTTCCCCCCACCCCACTATGCACAAGTGTCATCCAAGAGCGGATTGTTGGCAGAGAGGACAGTGTTTTCCTACATACTACTAAGCACACCTGTCATCCACAGAGAGATGTCAGTGGACAGATCAATCCCTCTCCACACTTTACCACACACACCTATCATCTAAGAGAGAGGTCTCAGTAGAGTCCAGTTTCTTCCTACACCCTACGACATACAACCTTTATTGAAGAGAGAGCTGTCATTGCAGAGGCCAGTCCTTCTGCATACCGCATTGGACATCCTTGTCATCCTGTGAGAATTCTCAGTGGAGAGACCAGTCCCTACTATACCCTACTATGCAGACTGGTTATGCTATGGTGAGTTGTTTTTTAAGAGGTCAGTCTGTCCTCGCTCTCTACTATACAGTGCTGCCAATCTGTAGACAAATGTAAGTGGAGTGGATAGATAAGGAAGTAAAAGTTAAATGTACTGTTTTGAAGGAGAGTAAATTCTTTCACTTTAAAAAAATGTTTTGATCTTGCAAGAGTTGTGCAAGATTGTGAAAATGTTAGTAGATGGTAGCAAAAAGTGTTTATATAGACAGCTGTCAATACACAGATTATGGGGGTCATTAGGAGTTTGGCGGTAGCAGGACCTCCATGTCGGCGGTTGTGGTCGAACCACCAACCGGCTGGTGGAGAAGACTTCCAAATTATGACCAGGGCAGTACTACCAAAAGATTACAGCCAAACAACTGCCGGCACCGCCACAGATGACAGTAGTCACCCTCAGGCTGGCGGAGACCATGTTTCCACCAGACAGATTGCGAGGTTGCACACCGCCAAGGTTTCACCACCAATGAAACCCTAGTGGAAACAACTGTATAAAAGGAAACTCTCACCTTCAGCTAGCCATTCTCGTTCAGAGCCACCATGAAACCAGAACTATATGCCCTCACGCTGCTCCTGTTTGCCCAATGACTCTTGTAACAGTGACAACGATAACAACAGTGAGTGCACACACTTACCTGTCACTGTTGTAAATTGTCAAATTACCTACATACACACAACATAACAATCAGGAACGGGTGGTGAGGGACACTCACGTGCAACCCATTACCGACACACACACTTACACACAGCCACATACACAGTACACACCCTATGGCGATCACACGTCTAAAACACACACCAAACCCCAGATACGCAGCACCAGCACAGTCACACACAACAACACCACACAACACCAGCAAATGGCACAACTAGACCACAATCGCAACACCATCAAAAGATTGTCAAGGACACACAAAAGACAATACCCCTTTGTTGTAATTTAGTAGCGATTAGATTAAGCATTAGCAGAAGACATCTTGTATTTAGCAACTATTGTGAACATTTCGCGGAATCCATTTTGTATTCATGGCAGCCATTTTCTCTGCCACATGCTGCCATGTGCTCGCCATGTGCTCTGTCCTACCTTCCTGTTTACTACTCTTGAAAATCTGTCTAGTGACAAGCTATATTTAGCATCTCCCACTTTGCACATGCCCAGTAAGATCTGCAGCTGTTAGTAATTAGTAACAGACAGTAATGTGTCAACTAGTCCTTGAAAACTGTTAGCCCCTCCTACCTGTTGACTGTGCATTTCCATATGACCTTATATGTATTTAAGTCTTGCTTCTATAATTCTACCACCTCCTTTTAGCCCCTGCGTGGGTATAAAAGGACCATGCTCTCTTAGTTCAGTGTGCTACTTCAAAAATTACCGAAGGGTGCTGTTTGAACTGTAGTACCACCTCATGAGGTTTAATAAACTTTGTCTTTTATTTCAGTTTCTGTGCCAGCTTCTTCCTATATGGTCTGAGGACTTTGTGCAGAGAAGGGTGAACCCCTTGCACTAGTAGGCCTTGCTGAGACTTACTTCGACACCTTGACAAATCATACATACAGCACCCAGTACCACTACAAGGTAATGAACACACTCAACCACACATTGAAAAAAGGCAGCACACAACATACCCCGCATGGTCTCCCCTAACTTTTTGTCTCTGTTTCCCAGGATGTTGATCTTTGCTGGACTCTGGTTTTGCTGTTTTTGTTACTCTGGGCACTTTACCACTGCTATCCAGTGCTAAAGTGCAAGTGTTCCTATATAAAATGTGTCTGTAATTGGATTTCCATGATTGGCATATTTGATTTACTGGTAAGTCCCTAGAACAGTGCACTGGAGATGCCCAGGGCCTGTAAATCAAATGCTACCAGTGGGCCTGCAGGACTGGTTGTTCCACCCACATTAGTAGCCCTGTGAACATGGCTCAGACCTGCCACTGCAGTGTCTGTGTGTGCAGTTTTAAACTTCCAATTCAACTTGGCAAGTGTACAAACTTGCCAGGCCTAAACCTTCCCTTTTCTTACATGTAAGACAACCCTAAGGTAGGCCCTAGGTAGCCCCATGGGCAGGGTGCAGTGTATGGTTAAGGTAGGACATATATTAATGTGTTTTATATGTCCCAACAGTGAAATACTGCCACATTCGGTTTTCACTGTTGCACTGCCTATCCCTCTCATAGGTTAACACAGAGCTGCCTTTAAATATGATTAAAGCATAGATTCCCTTTGGAGGCAGATAGACATGTGGAGTTTGGGGTCTCTGAATACATATTTTAGTAAAGTTGATTTTAAGATTGTGTGTTTGAAAATGCCACTTTCAGAAAGGGAGCATTTTCTTGCTTAAACCATTCTGTGATTCTGCCTGTTTGTGGATTCCCTGTCTGGGTCAGTTTGACAGTTGGGCTTATTTGCACCTCTCTCTAGACAGTGACACAAAGGAAGCTGGGGTGTAGTCTGCATTTCCTGATGAGCCATCTGTGCTAGGATGGAGGGGAGAAGTGGTCACTTACACCTGAAAGGGCTGTGCCTGCCCTCACACAATGCAGTCTCCAACCCCCTGGTGTGTGTCTGGGGCCTGGCCTTTGCAAGGCAGGATTTCACAAACAAGAGAGACTTTTCTTTGAAGTAAGCCTACCTCAAACGCCAAATGGGGTATAAGAAGGGCATCCAAAACCACAGAGTTTAGATCACTTCTGGAAATCAAGAGGAACCTCTGACTGGAGAAGTGCTGAAGAGCTGAGGAGAAGTGCTGCCCTGCCTGTGACTGTGCTTTGTGGAGCTATCCTGCAGTTGCTGCTTCTGCCTGGTGAAAGGGGACAAAGGCTGGACTTTGTTGTGCATTCCTGCTTGTGAAGAACTATCCAAGGGTCCTGAGCTTGCCTCCTGTTGTTGAAGTCTCAGGGCCATCAATGACTTCCCTTGCCAGCACCTGGATTCTCTGCTGAGACTCCTGCCCCGCCAAGTGGTACCCTATCCAGCTCCTGGGACCTTGACAGGTGAAGCTGAGAGACCAAGATTGAAAATCCACGCACAGACCGCCGTGCAGGGAAATTTCCAATGCAACCTCTGAGATGCGGCTGAAGAAACGACGTGCTGCCTGCTTCGTGGCTGAAATCGACGCTCTGCCTGCAGCATGGCTGGAAGATCGACGCATGCGGCTGGAGAGACGATGCACCCCACTGCTAACAGAGGCTGGTAACATCGCAACTCACACAGCGCAGTTTTGCTGATACTGTGCGGCATGATTTTCTACGCAAACCTTGATGGGTACGGAAGAACGACGCAATGTCTGCCTGGACCCGAGTGCTTGCCTGGATCGACGGATCGAAACAAGATCACAATTTTTGAAAATGGCAACTAGACTACTATGCATTTCCTTTAGTGAACATACCTATAGCACCTACTACACTGTCACTGCTGCTATACTGAGACAGCAGACATCAAACTAGCAGAGTAAAGTACATGAATTCAGTCAGTACCTACCCCATTGTGGCTGCTGTGCTGCCCTCAAATGCTCATCCACCTCATGGTAGGCCACTGCCAAAATGCAGGCCATGAGGGGGGATTAGGGTCCGACAGACACACCTTCCTCATTGGGAGGACATCCTCAGCTGGACCTTAGCGGTTTTCCAGGTCCAGCATCTCAGGTTGTCCCACCGCTTTTTACCATGGGTACTCCACCGGCTGTGGATCCACAGGATCCACAGGGTCCGCACTTGCTTGCCAATGGCATGACAAACCCCTTTCTTCTGATGTTCGTTGACCTGCATACATGACACAGACAAAAGGAAAGTCCTGTCCACATGAACCATACCAATAGGAGTGGACAGTATACATCAGTCACATCATGTTGGCACACATAACCGTCCTCTCATGTCACATACTTACACAATATACCATCTGCATACATCAACACCTTGACAAGTTCACATCAATGGTACACCATACGACACATCACCTATCACACATTGCTATGACATTGGACTCACCTGCTCCTGTGGTGCTTATGTAGCTGTCCGTACAGGGGTAGGACCTCCTCCACGAGCTTGTTTAGATCTTTGGGGGTAAAGGCTCAGGCCCTATCACCTGCAGGACATGGCATGGTAGCTTCCAGAGGCAGTACACAGCATCTCAGGTAGTGGAGGTCTTGTTAGCAGCAGTGTCAGAAGTCAGTGAGAAAAACTGCAGAAAGTGGTGGTCAGGGCCGCCAAATACATGACTCTCACTGCTGGCCAATATCGCCATTAGCCCTACGCTGCCAAAGGCAGCAATGTCTTCCAATGACAAGTTACATTATGGTTGTGTCTGCCTACCGCCATGACGACTTCTGCAAGAGGACTTAGGTCACTTGCACCTGTCCAGCACAGTAGGTCAGGCACTTGCCGTTTTGAGCACATGCCATTTATGGTGCTGTTTTCAAATCTGTGTCATACACTTCACTCCCTTTAGTGCTGTATGTCTATATGTATTGTCCTCTAGTTTGGGGGACATATTCTGCATATGTGCAAGATAAGCTGTGCTGTGTGAGGACATGTGGTGATAACTCTGTACAGCTAATCAGACGCTACTATTTGTCAGAATATAACGGATACATTCTGATACATGTGCGATATAAGTATAAGTGCTATCTCTTTCACACATTAGCAGTTACAGTAGTTACAAAAGTATTATCCCATTGTACAATTTGCCTATGTGCAACAAGGAGGGTCTAATAGGATACATAGCTATGTGCGGTGCTGTATATGTCACATGTAGTAGCCGTCCTTGACAGCTGTTAGGTGTGAGGAATGTAAATAGCTGCATTAGATTTATGCAGTCTGTTTATTTTTTCACATAGTTATCCTGCCATGAGGAGAGTAAGACAACCACCAGTGTACTAACCACTGGTAGACCTGCACACAATGGAGTAAAGGCATGTCGTACTGACATATTATCTGAATCGTCATACCATCATTGATCTATGTGATCAGTTCGAGCGAGATTTGATGCCTGTCATTCATAATCCCTATAGCATACCTCCCATTGTTCAAGTTTTGTCAGTGCTACACTTCTTGGACTCAGGGTCCTTCCAGAATACAGTGGCTCTCACAGCAGGGCTGTGTCTGCCCATGTTCAATCTAGTTTTGAAGGATGTACTGTGTGCATTGTTGAAACACCTGGACAGCTACTTCAGGTTTCCCCACAGAGCGGATTTGGCCTATGTGAAGGCAGGCTTTTATGAGCTGGAACACATTCCACATGTGGTAGGAGCCATTGATGGAACCCATGTAGCCTTGGTCCCTCCCAGTGCAAATTAACAGGTGTATAGAAACAGGAAGAACTACCATTCAATTAACGTTCAGGTGGTGTGTTTGACAGACCAATACATCGCACAGCCAAGTATCCTGGATCTATGCATGATTTGTTCATCATGAGAAAAAGCAATGCTCCACTGCTAATGACACGTTTCAATGCAGAGAGGGCCTGTCTGGTTGGTAGGTTACCAGGGAACTATGTATTTGCGATTTATGTCTCCTGCCATCACATTTTTGCATGTCAGACATACATGTCTGTGTTGTTTTCGCATTGTGTTACCAGGTGACTCTTGCTATTCAAACCTGCCTCAGCTGTGCCACCAGTGGGGTACCCAACCATGTCAGGGGAAGTCCGCTACAATGAGGCCCACAGGAGGACGTGGCATGTAGTTGAGTGGACATTTGGCCTCCTAATGGCAAGATTTAGGTGCCTGGACTTATCTGGAGGTGCCCTCCTCTACTTGCCCACAAGGTATGTCAGATAATAGTTGCCTGCTGCATGCCCTACAATCGAGCCCTGAGACATCAGATACCATTGATAACAGATGAGTGGGAGGCAGCTGAAGCTGTGGCTGGTAATGCTGTAATGACAAGTGATGAAGAGTCAGAGGAAGACTGAGCAGGTGATGCTTGGGCCGATCTCATCAATCAGTACTTCATCTGACACACAGGTATATGAAATAGACCTAATGTACAGTTGTTTGTGTGCAACCAGATGTTTATTTACTTGCTTCTTCTATGTGTTTGTACTTGCTACAGTGCCTATGTGTGTTATGAATGCAGACTAAAAGTTTGTATTGTTTACAGGAAAGATTCTTCTGGATTCACATACCTTGTTGTAGCAGATACTAAGCTACACTTCTGGTATTGAATTCACAGATGTGAGGTGTGTTAAGTGCTATCCTATCCTCTTTTCCTTTCACTCACAGATATGCCAGGGACCTGCTTGACTCTGCAACCTTGGATTGAGGAATACTGTGTCAGAAGCAGCTGGGAATTGTTGAGAGACATGAGAGGTGCACATGACAGATACCTGGTGATATTGGTTTAGGGTAAATGGGGTGTATGGTTAATGTTTTAAGCATCATAAGAACATCATAAGACTTGGGTGGTAAATGGTTTTGCCTCTTCTTTCACCTGTGGGGTGGGGGTGGATGTCAAATAGTGTATCATGTGTCTGGAGGAGTGCCTGGCACATGTTTTAAGGTTCGAGCATAGCCTCTCACTTCACTATAGGTGGAGTAAATTGTAATCTCCATTGTACGTAATTTTCAAATTGTTCTGTCTTAGCGTTGGTTCCTGCTGGATGTTTTTCCACGTTTGCAAGGGAGATGTTCTTCAGCAACAGAGGGAGGGGTGTCTAAGGCAAGAGGTTCCCCTTGCAGAGCCTCCATTCCACTAGCAGCTGCAGATGTTGAAGGGGCAGAAGTTACATTACTAGTGGAAGGTGCTTGATGTTGTGTGGAGAAACTAATCAGGGTGGTATTGATATCCCTCAGTACCCCTGCAATGTTAGCCATGTGGGCATGTTGTTCCTGTCACATGACTTCCTTTAATTTCCCCCCAACATTGTGATGATTTGGCCCATCCTGTCTTGAGAACTTTGGTATGCTCCCAAGACTTGGTTGATGGTTTCCTGGTCAATAGTGTCCCTTTCTGACCCATCCTCTGGCCCACAGCATCCCTCCAACACACTCTATTCCACACGTGCAGTTTGCCCACTGCCAGTGGTTGCAGGTCCATCTTTGTCTGGGGTTACAACAGGAGACTCAGGTATTTGTACTGGGGGCATAGGATGGAAGACACTGCCCTTGGGGCACAGGTTTGGGGTGAATGGTTGCCTGTGATGTAGATGATACAGGGTTGGTAGGAGTTGCTGTGGGCAGGGTGAGGCTGAGAGTTGTCGACTGACCAGGTGTCCCATTGTACATGCATTATATGTGAGGTGTTGTGCACATTCCTGGTTTTCACAATGATGAGTTAGTGCATTCCTGAAGTCGTAGTGATATCATTGGCCGGTAGTTAACGTGCCATTTCCAAAGACTGTGAGGGCAGTTGGGCTCAGAGGAGAGGTGGTATTCCAGAGAGGGGTATTAAGGGGATTTGGTGAAAAGTGTAGTGGCTTATATTGTGAAAGTGGGTGAGACTGGGTGGTGTGGGAGCATGCACAACAAGTCAATTGTGTGACATAAATGTTGAGGGTACTTACCAGAGTCCAGCCTCCCAGTATGCCTGAGAGACCCGCTGGTTGCAGTATGTTCAAGACCTTCTCCTCCCATGATGTAAAGGTAGGGGGAGGAAATGGAGGCCCACGGCCAGTCTTCTGTTTGTCTATCTGGTGCCTAAATGCTATGGAACAAATCTTCCCCCGTAGGTCATTCCACCTCTTCCTGATGTCCTCCCTTGTGTGAGGATGACTGCCTACAGAATTTACCCTGTCGACTATCCTTTGCCACAGCTCCATTTTCCAGGCAATAGATGTTTGTCGGGCTTGTGCTCCGAACAGATGTGGCTCTACCCTGACAATTTCATACACCATAATCCTCAACTTGCTATCTGAGAAACGTGAGTGTTTTTGTGGGGCTATGGTTGTATAGACGGTGTGTGTGGGTGTTGTGAGAGTAAGGGTGCAATATTGGGTATTTGGTGTTGTATTGTGTGGGTGCTTTGCTGTGAGTTGGAGATGGCCGTAGTGGATTGTGTGTGCTAGTGAAGTGTTTATTGTGATAGTTGTGATGATGTGGGGTGTGTGCTGAGTGAAATGCATATGTGTGCCTCTAGTATACAAGAGCTAAATGTAATATTTTTGCCTTCTCGGTGTATGTGTGTGGCATTCTGGATGCAAAGGATTGAGGGTTGCGTAGGGGTGTGTTATTTGGTGCAATGAGTAGGTGTGTCTGGTGCGTAGAAGTGTGCCAGGTGTGGAATATTCATACTATCCAATGTGGTGTTGTGTTCTGACAGAAGTGAGTTGTGACTGCTGCGTTTTGGACCCCCAATGGTTTTCCACCATGGAAGAACCACTGGGGTGATTTTTGGATTGTAATTTGATGGGTAGAAGTGTGTCGGGTTGGCGGTGCTGGTGGTGGAACTGCCTTTTTTCCATCCTGAAGTGTCCTGGCAGTATCAGGAATTTGGCGTTTTTTTTGTGGACTTCACATTGGGACTCTTAATACGGCGGTCAGATTACTGCCAACATGGCAGATGGATTACCACCAACAATGCGGTCTTTTGCCAGCCACCGCCACAGCGGTCTTCTCAAAAGACCCTCAAAGTCGTAATGAGACCCTATGTGTTTGAATACTACACTATGCACATTGAAGTGTACAGACCTCTTGTCCATGAAAAATACACTACATATTTGAGCTTGTGAGACTCTCGCAAAATGCAGGATAAATACACAGCTGGAAGCGTTTGGGTAGTCCTACAGTAGTGGATGTCTTGTGAGATTGTATAAAAAAAGTAGTGGGATTACAGAAAATTTGTCCCAAGAAAGAGGTTTTAGTGCAATGTTGTGTGTGAGTGGCTTGTAGTACAGGTACTGTATTTACGCATTTTTATCCATGAAATATATGTTAAATGTTTGAGCTCACAAGCCTTTAATGAGAGTAAGGCAAATACATAGGTGGAATAAGGTGTTTAGATGCCCCTGCTCATGTGAAATTCTCGCAGGTGTCAGACTTTCAAAAGAAGAGGGAGAGATAACATGAAAGTATAACATTATCTAAGAAAAGAGTGTCTCTGACAAGAGCCTTTGGGGCATATTTACCAACACATTAGCATAATTGTTTTCACGCTGTTTCATTAGATGGCCAAAATACCTGCGCCATATTTACAAATTGCGCTACATTATGGCTGCGCCAGGCATATGTATGCAAAGGGGGTGTTCCCCCGTTGGGGGGGCAAACAAATATTTCAAGGAAATCTAACAGATTTCCTTGCATCATTCTTTTCAGCACTTTTAATGCCTGCTCAGAGCAGGTGTTAAAAGAGGGCACACCATTGTTTACAATGGGCCCCTATGTACTCTGCAGGAATAGCAGCAAAATGTTGGCACTACTCCTGCAGAGTACATCAATAGCATCATAAAAAATGACACTATTGCCCTGCTCTATGGTGCGCCGTATTTTAAATACGGCACACACATGGTGATGGTAGGGGGCGGTAAAGGGCACAAGAAAAGTCTTAAATATTCCCCTTTGTGTTTATAGTGTGCAGCGTTCAGCTACATATAAAACTGGATGCATTCCTTGACGGTATTGAGGAAGATCCTGTTCCTTTCTGCAGTGAAGTGCACTCCACCTCTCCTCTAGACACCTGAAGTATCAAACCGGATGTTGTTCTGATATAAAGAGCCCATCAACAATCACAAATGGCGTGATGAAGTGCACCAAAGAGAGGGACAATTAATCTCCCATATTTTTAGAACTAGATAACGAAATTCAGGGTAGTGTATAGGTCATCTACATCAGTTTGTCCCATATAAAAACAGCCTACATTGTCATACCTATGTGTCAATCTAAGTTCAGCACCTTACCTTACCATACAAAAAGCATTCGCTGTTGTTTGACAAAACACTTTCTAACTATCCATGTCATACATGTGTAAAGAAAAGGTCAAAAGTGTTTAACACATATCTGTTAAAAGTGAAAGAAATGTGCATGAGTTTGCCAGCATACATAACACACATGATCATTTATGTCTAAGTAACAGTTTGACAATTCTTTCACTGTTGTCATTTAGTACTTTTCAGATCACCAGGGATATGGGTTGCAGCGATGGCTCATGACCCCATTCACCAATCCTCAGATGGAAGCTGAAAAATGATTTAACACTACACTCATCAAGACAAGGAACGTTGTTGAGAGGAGTTTTGGTGTTTTGAAATCGAGGTTTGGATGACTGGATATGTCAGGTAGAAGACTTTTACACTTGGTCTACAAAATATCTATGGTATGTACAATATTGCACAATATTTGTTTAAAAAATTGTCCAGTGGAACTATTAGCCACTAAATCCAGAGGAACTAGAAGAGGATAAAGACAATGATGGAGAGGTCCAATACACAATAGCAGGTCAGTGCAGAAGTGGTAATTCTTTTTTCGTAATCATTAACACCTGATTGAAATAGTGACAGAAACACGTCAACTTACCAACCAAAAAATGTTTTTTTAACACATTGATTGTGTTGTGTATGTGAGCATGTCAGTGTAAAAATCCAGTCATTCCCAGCTTCTCAACTAGAAATAGGCCTCAACATGCATGAATCATGTTTTCTGAGTTGTTGATCAACATGAGGCCACCCCTCCAAATAATAAGAAATCAACGCAACAAGCCAATGTGATGCAGGTTTGACACCTATCTACACAGCAATGGGCCTTTCCTGTCCTACTGTACTTAAGCACTGTAGTGCAGCACAGCAAGCCATCTTGCTATATTCTGCAGCAGTAAAGTGTTTTTTATATGGTACTCAGTGTTTGATGGAACACAAACCTCCCAATAATTCATTTTTAAGGCAAATTTCTCATTGTAGTATGTCTCACATATGGACTAGCATACAGAATGCCAGCACTTTGCAGGAGCAAACATTGCAGCAGAGATCATTACAGATAAGGAGTGACAGTTTCATGGACAAAGGCCTAGTGTAATGTGTTGATATTTAAATGCCATATGTAAAGAAGGCATTCATGCACTTGTGGGGATCCACAAAACACCACACGTGTCACCTTTCCTGGGCGTATTGATGTCAATGCTCTTCGGATGAGGCTCCACCGTCCCCCTGCTCCCAATAGCACCTTGAGACCTCATGGGTGAGTAGCCGCGCTTTACAAAAACTGATCGATTGATTGGCAATGCCACATCTGCCCACAGTTGATAAAATACACATTTACCATACTTTGTAAAGCAATGCAAGGAGGCTTGATGGCCTGTAACAAAACACAATAAACAGATGAAGTTGCAAAGTGTGCCATTAACCAGAGATGTAAGACAAAGGAGATGCCTGCCAACCATCACCTCAGGAAAATAGAGATCATAAATGTGCGAAGTGTCCACGTCAAAAGTCAAGCACAGATGTATGTGTACATACACAATATCATTCAATATGCTGCAATGGAGGTGTTAGGTATGAAGTTTCTCCTGCACAGCAAGCGTAGCATACACCTGCCCCAAGGACTGAATTGCACAGAGGGTGGCTCAGAAACTCTAGTATATACCTAAAGAGGGATATGGAATATACATGTCTGCATGACATGGGCCTGTGTTATGGATTGCAGTCCACTTGGACCAGGAGACCGACACAAACACCTCCCCTCATAGTAGTTGTATGCTACTGTGATTACAGGCATAAGACAGAGCTAAAGTGGGATGGCAGCATGCTGTATAGTGGACGGTAGAAGTGTAAATTATCCCTTCAAACCTGGTTCAATGCAGTGAGGCCTAATGGCTCACACACCTCTTAAAAGTTACGTTGCTGTCTGTTACACTTATATGCCCATCATGAAGACACCCTTGCCCCATGTTGCAAGTGTGCCTGTATAGCATGCAGGATTGTTTATGAGCATGAGGGGCCACTGTCCAGCAAAAAACAAATCCTGAGAGTCATATTCTTCAATCTACATTTGCTGCAGAATGCAACACACATTTAAAGAATAACTTATGAGAATAAATTAACATATCACTCCTTGCTATGTCTTTCCTGGGAAGGAGTATCTTTCTGGCCCATTACCAGGTTTACCAGGTTTGGTAAGTCTGGAAATGCATCTAAAACTATGGGATTTGCATGGGAACAACCATGCAACGAAACGACCATGGAATGCCTTCCTACTGCTGAGTAAGACAATTTGTGATGCATTGCTTTACTTGAGATTTATGAAGCCACTCAGGGCTGCGCAAGGTGGCCTTGTTTGGCTTCACAAATATATTTGATTTGTGTTCTGCATATACCACTTTGCATGGTGTTGGCACCATGCAACTGGTGTCATACATACACTCCTGAGTGCAGAAGTTGCTGCGCTACTACATCACATGGAGGACCTTGGCTAACTTTGTCCGTGAGACATGGTTGCCTGTTGAAAAAGGTATAGAATTGGAATTACACAAGATGGAGTCTCACTGTCCAGCAAAGCTGCAAGCTGGGTGGGGCATACACTGGAGAACGGGGGGCCAGTATGTCTCTGTGCTTTCCTAAGTGTGTGTTGCATCAGTGACACATCACAAGGAAGGAGTCTCAACACATCACAGTAAGAGAGAGATTGGGATGATTAGGGAATATGAATGAGTGGGGCATAGGTCTTAGGCTCAATCTTTCAATGCACATAGGGGACATCAAGGTGTGTACCCTGGTAACATATGCAAATTTGTTGTGTAAGCATTCCTCTTTTGATTCCTGCCTTGCTATGCTGCCATACAGCCTGCTGGTCACCTGGCTGAGTGATAAGGACTACACATTCATCCCTTAAACCCTCACACCAGTTACACAGATCAGAATTTGTGCATTACTGCCATTGCGTACATCTAACTGTAGTGCAGAAGTGCTACTGCACAGTACATTCATCACACAACTTCCATTTGCATAGCAATGCAAAAATTGACAGCCAGAATTGTGCTGGACACTCCCAGGAAATAACACAGTGGGTGTGGAATGCTACATACTATGAAGGGTGAAGTTAGTTTCACTTCCTCTTAGAGTCGGTTAGTTTGTGTTGGTTGCTGATGGTGTTTGGAGAGTGCCTGGAGGACTTGTGGGACTTGTGGTCTAGTTGGGGTCTGTTGTGTCCTTGTCTTGTTCCAATTGTCTACTTTCTGTGTGTGTTTATTGTATATTGCATGCATATTTCTCTTTCTATTGTCGGGGATTGTACGACGAAACAACGACTTTAAAAACAACTACTGCCTTAACAACGAGGTCGGAACACCGACCTCGTTCTTACTACTAATGATTTTACCACGAATGCCTTAACAACGATATTTCATTGTAAAGGCATTCCTGATAAAAGCATTAGTAATAGGCACCATTCACCCTACATCACTCACCCCACCCCAAAACCTAAAACCCCCTAACACCCACCCCTCCCCAAAACCAAAAACGCCCCACCCCCCCAACCCCACCCCAAAACCTAAAACCCCCTGACCCCCACCCTCTCCCCAAAACCAAAAACGCCCCACCCCCCAACCCCACCCCAAAACCTAAAACCCCCTGACCCCCACCCCCTCCCCAAAACCAAAAATGCCCCACCCCCCAACCCCACCCCAAAACCTAAAACCCCCTAACCCCCCACCCCTCCCCAAAACCAAAAACGCCCCACCCCCAACCCCACCCCAAAACCTAAAACCCCCTGACACCCAACCCCCTCCCCAAAACCAAAAACGCCCCACCCCCCAACCCCACCCCAAAACCTAAAACCCCCTAACCCCCACCCCCTCCCCAAAACCAAAAACGCCCCACCCCCCCAGCCCCACCCCAAAACCTCAAACCCCCTAACCCCCCAACCCCCTCCCCAAAACCAAAAACGCCCCACCCCCAACCCCACCCCAAAACCTAAAACGCCCCACCCCCCAACCCCACCCCAAAACCTAAAACCCCCTAACCCCCACCCCCTCCCCAAAACCAAAAACGCCCCACCCCCCCACCCCACCCCAAAACCCAAAACCCCCTGACCCCCAACCCCCTCCCCAAAACCAAAAACGCCTCACCCTCCCAACCCCACCCCAAAACCTAAAACCCCCTAACCCCCCACCCCTCCCCAAAACCAAAAACGCCCCACTCCCCCAACCCCACCCCAAAACCTAAAACCTCCTGACCCCCCACCCCTCCCCAAGACCAAAAACGCCCCACCCCCCCAATCCCACCCCAAAACCTAAACCCACTACTTACCTTAGTCGACCCCTTCTCACCTGCGTCGTCCTCCTTCGCCAACTCCCTTCTATGTATCTTAAACACGCATGTTTGTTGTTCAGAACATACGTAGTTAAGGCACAAAATAACGGAGTCGTGGTTAAAAAAAGCATTGTTGCGCTTTTGTTAACCACGACTTTCGTAAAAAGAAAGTCGTAAAAAAGGATGTTTCCCATTGTCGGGTGTTTTTCCATTTAGGGTTTTATATATTAGGTCTAGGCATTAGTTTAAGGGACATTTGTTTGGGGTATTGTAGGTTTAATAGGATTTGGGTCATGTCAGGGGTGGTAGAGATAAAAAGTATAGTGAGGGAGAGGTTGGAGGCCTCATATGGCTTCTAATGCACTATCTACCTAATATGCTAGCCTCTGGGGTAGGGTGAGGCAAGGCTACCCCCTCCAAGGACAAGAAGTATCGATTGGATAGGGTGCGTTGGCACATGTGCCATGTATTTGGAGATGATCACAACGTCTCCTATCTCAAACATTGCTGTGCTGATATTGTGGCACGCGAGGCGGGTCTGGTGGACATCCTGGGATTGGAGATCGGCATCCCCATAGATATGTAAGTATGTGTGTACCATCTGCACGTAGTAGTTACTAAATGATTATGCAAAAAACATTAAGGGGGCAGATATTTTTATTGTTGTAGTTTGATTTTACACCATGCAAATTGTTCCATGTGCAATGCAAACATTAAAGTGCTATTATTTTATTTTAGCAACACAAGGCCATTTTGTGTGCCACAGAGTGGGTACATAAATCCGGTGTAATGCAAAGTAGGGCCAATTGCTGGGTTGCTGTACCCTGCTCCAGGGGGCTGTTCTATGGGTTGTGGGTGTTTTTTTTACATCAAAGCTTTCCCTGACTTAACATACTCAATCGACCAGGGAATGATCCATCAACCTGCACAGGTGACGGGTAAAAAGAAATATAAGTTGAACGTTTTATGTATGCTTCATTGTGCAGCACATGTAGACAGATTAAAATGTCTCCAACAATTTTGTGTGCAGGTGATGGCACTTCCATCACAAAACAATACAAACTTGCTTACAAGGCATGCACCCTTTCACCAAGTTGCACAATAGCGTGCATTGCAGCTAGTCAGCACTTTGTTCACTAGCGCCATGAAAAGTCTGATATGGTTCTTACAATGTTACATACGGTGTATTCTGTCCTCTCCCATTGCAGCACTACTTTGGTATGCATAGGGCCAAAGATTTCACCCTTGTGTCATGGTTCAAGGGGGCCTGGGATAATGATGCCCAGCAGTACAGAAAACATCAAATGCCTGAGGCAGGCTTCAGGCATGTGATGAGAGATACCTCTGACCTTCAACATTCAGCCAGCTTTGCTGTGCAAGGTGATTAGGTGTATTCCATGTTCATACAATGTATACACATGTGTGTCAAGCATGTTGAATATTTGAAATCACTGGGATGTCATAGTATTTATTATGGGATTTTGACTGTGTATAGCTGCACTATTTACAATGTCATGTTCAAATCTTTGTCTTGTAGGTGGCCATGTCTCATTCATCTGGGGAGCAGTTGACACCTTCCGGCACCCCAATGCGAACAGTAAATGCAATGTGTACATGTTTGAAGTTCTGTAAGTTCTGCGTGTGATCCATGATATTGGTAACATTAAAATGTGTATGGGGATATGCCAGTCACCTACAAACAAATTACAGTCTGTGCGCCAACACAACTGAAATTGACCACAGAATAATGTTGAATTGACAAGGATGCTTGTTAATGTGCATTTAGGAGCAGAGTATGCAGGCCCACAGGATTCATGCATCTTTAGCAGCAGTGGTGATGTTTGCATATCTACAGTTTTGATTCATTTGGCACATGCACTATCATTTGGCGCTAAATGTACAGATGCTCAACGAAATCAAATTTTATCACACCACAAGAGGCACAAATGTTACAATTAACAGATGTAGCAATAAAGTGGAATGAGCTACGCTAAGCTTGTCTGTACACAGTTTTGTTTCACCATGTCCACACTTGAGTATGAAACTAGTGCTGATGATATGGAAAACAATTTGCATGGACAATGTTACCAGGTGTAAACATCACATCATCATGAAATCTGATTATTAGAAAATGTGTGTCAACGTGTCACATATATTGCTTCATCTTGCCACACACTATGCTCACAAATGCTGCATGCTTTTAAATTCTCTTGCTACATAATTTCAGTGTGGGTAAGGGCTCCTGCTGATGAAACCTTAACATGTCTGGTGACATGACCTGTCCCTGTAGCTGTGTGTCAGGTCAAAAGCCAAATGGTTAAATCATGTATGACAGTGCCAGCAGGGCACTTTCTCAAACCATTTCTTCTATGATGGATGCTGTGAATGTTGATGTGATAGGAAAACATTGTTTCCAAATAATGGATTTTACCCATAACAAAGAACAAATGACATCTCAACATGTGTTTCTGTTAGGATGTTAGAAGATTATCATATGTATTTATTAATCATCATTTACGTAACTTAACCTGAGATATGGTTGGTGTACCTCAGGAGTACTTGAGTCTCCTTTAGAGTAGTCCATGTCAAACCTATGTGAAAATGAGTGACAGAGGACCCATTACACTGATGCCTTGGAGGCTGTAGGGGGGTGGGGCTGCTGCTCTATTAAAGCATTGTGTTGTACAAACCCTTACCAGACTGCCTGACTGATGCACATTGTGAGTGTAGATGTCCATAAGGCAGGGTTCTGGTAATATGGCTTTGCATGTCTCCACTGGATGTCAGGCTTCATTTTTTATTTCTCAGTGCAAGTGTACATTTTGGAGCTCATTGTGCAACTGTCATTGCTGTTAAACCTATGGAAAGCCAGTAGGCCTCAATGCATGGATACAGTGTCATTGGCATGGTGTGGCCATCTGTACAACCAACTAGTCTGCACATGAATTGGCATTTACATGCCAAACTCATGCCCCATATATCTCCTATGTTTCATTTCTGGGAGGCATTCAAGCAATGCAAGGTATAAAGTAATGTCGCTGCACGGTGTAGAAGTTCACATGCAGGAATGCACTGTTAGCAGCATATAGCCCATTACACTGCCCACCTATTAATGGGACAAGTTAGACTGGGTACCACCAACCAAGTCACCCTTCTATTGGCCCTTGCATTATACCCAACAAAGGTATTGTACAAATGACTACTCCAGCATGCATAAACACAATCCTGAGATGCATTGTCTTATTTACACTGTTCATTGATTAATGCAGCCATGGAAGAATGAGTGTGCAGAAAAATGTTTATGTAAAGGTCATCATGGTTTTTCTACAGCTGTATACCAGAAGCAGTGTGTCAGATTTCAATATTTTTGCCTGAGGGTAAATTGGGGAAGTGTTCTACAGTAATGTCTTACAAGAGGGAGCCAACCACCTATATATCGGTGACCTTACTATGAGTAAGTAAAGTCAACAATGTGTGCTGCCTTGTGTAACTCCAGATGAGTTATGCAATGCGGAGGCACACTACCTCGACTTGCTGAGCTTATCACATTTCACGCATGTTCATTACCAAGTTTCACCCCACTTGCATGATACCAGCCACATGCGACCCGGCAGTGAAGGCGGACCGGAGGTGGGATTATGATCCCATTTCCATCAGGGATTTCCTGCCTTTGAATACATCATCATAGGCGTGGTAGTGTCAGGACTGATGTAGCGGTGAGGGTGGAGCAGCATCCACCCCCGCTGCTGACCGCCTGCATGGCGCATGGCGGCCCTCACCACCATCAATGGCGGTGAGGCTCCATGCGTCATTATTTGGGGGGATGCCGGCCGCCGCCACTGGCAGTCTTCCGTTGACTGGCGGCACAGTTGGTGGCGGGTCATCCCACCAAATTCAAAATGACCCCCAGAGTGTTATTTAGGGTTTAGTATATGTTTAGGCTTAGTGTAGGTAAGTGTAAGGTAAAACGCTATTGTAGCTAGCTGTTTTTAGTGAATTATCTAATGGTAGTATTTTTAAGTGGGTGGATAGTTGATGTTCAGTGTTTAAAAAAATATAGGTAAATAAAAAACAAAAATACCAACAAACATATACTTGTTTAGGATTAAATGTGTAGATAGTATGTCTATAGGATGCTGTTTATGTTTGTATTGTATGTAGCTATGTGCTCTAAATGGGGTGGGGCTGATGTTTAATTTGTCATGTGTGTATAATACTTAAGATAGTTTAAGATAAGTTTAGATAGTTTAGGCTAGTGTTAAGGTTAGTTAGGTTAGGCAGGTGATGGTAGTTTAGATAGTTTTGATACATTAACATGTTTCATACTTTCACTAGTTCATCATCATTTTATATTTAAGAGTTGGTACCATTGTGTAAGTTGAGTTGAGTACATGATGCAGTTGATCTGTAGCCTGTGAAGGTGTATATTGCTTTGTCAAAGGCCTTTGGACAACTGTTAGTCTACCTTACGTTTGAGCCAAGTATGGACCTGTTTCCATACTTTAGACACTGCAAGCAGTTCTCATTTGGTGATTTTACAGACAGCTCAACATCAGTAGTCTCCAACTGTATCACTCTCTGTGAAAGTGATAGGACAGGTATAGTTGGATAGTTTTGTCACTACAGACTGCAGATCCCTGGCTGCGCTGGGACCCACACTGGTGCCTGGCTCTACCACACACATCGTTGCACCATTGTGCAAGGGGGTCATAGTTGTTGGGTAGTTACTATTTGTGAATATAGTCACACCTGCCTGGAGAACGTCAATCATCAGTGGCATTACCTATTTGCTAAGTGTGTCACTTCATGCAGCTCACTTTGGTTAACTACTTTCAATGTTTCATGCCCATAAGTCTCCTGTGCCCTCCTCCGCTGGGGAGGTGTTGCATTTTGTTCTGGTTCCATGGTCTGACCCTCATGCAAAAATATGCATGGACAATGTACAATAGATGTAGTGTGTGTTTGCCCTCTCATTTAACACATATGAGGCCTTTCAGGGGCAGAAGAACACATTTTCCCTATTTATCACAGCATAGCATTGTCCACAATGTATCTGTTATTACAGGGCCCAACGAGGAACCCTTGCATTTCTTGCTTACTGACATTCACAGTAAGGAATTTGCCTTGTGCATCCTTGTGTGGCAAAGGTGTGAGGCTAAGTCCTGAGGACTATGGTCATGAGTATCTGCCTATTAATAGTACAACCATACACATTTATGTATTGTAGGATCTCTTTAATGTGAACAGTGAGGTTATCATATTAGGATGATCGCTGTGTCATGTTCACTGAGCAAAACAATTGTGGATGAGTGGAACAGTGTTATGGACTGACATTCCTTATGCATTCCATTTATAGCTGGTAAGTGTTTGTGTGATTAGAAACAGATTCTCACTGTGTGGTAATCAATTAACTGCAGCTTGTTGTTACACCCTAAAGTTCCATTTGGAGACAGCACATTCCTCCTAATACCATTGCAATGGTTGTAATTTGTGTAGGTGCATATCCCAAGATAGCATGTCAATTGACTTTAGCTCACTCTTTTTCAGACAAAAACAAGTGGATTAGGATTTAACAATTCCACCGTAGTGTATGTAGTCCTTTCAACAAAAAACATACAACACTCTTTGTGGTTGTGAACAAAATAGTGTATATGAGTTATTTTTATTCAAGATTGTAGGTCCCTCACCATGTTTTTGGGAGTCTAATTGTGGATTTTTGGGCCTCATCAAAAGTTATAGAAAGCTAATGATGATCGGACAGAGTCCATTTGGGAGACATGTCATGCAACATTTGGAAGTGAGGAGTATTTCACTGAGGAAGTACAAATTGCCATTATGAAAGGTAGGATTGTTTTAAGTTCCACAAGTGAATAAGACCAACAGGTGTGTAAACAAACAGTACAGTACTCTGTGATGAAGGAGGTGGCATGATGTGATGTCAAACACAGGACCCTTAATAAAGTGGTCAGGAGGCACTGACAACTTTTATCTGACAGATCACTTGATGGAAACAGGGGAACTCCACATCTTCCTCCTCTGATGGGATTTTTGCCTCCCCTGTATTTGGTGGTGTTTGCATGGAAGGCATCTGAGGCACACGCACATCAGAAGCAGAAGATGTGGCTCCCTTGCCCTTACCATTTGTCTGTGTCAGTAAGGTAATCAGCAAGTCACTGGCAAGTCTCTGGTAGCTTGCCAACAAAGCAACAGCGTTCTGATGAAGGGCAACCATTGTTATAATGTAGGAGTTCAACTTGTACTCCAAAGATTCCATAGTGTTACAGATGGCCTCCAGCTGTGTGGCAACTTCACTGGTGTCTGAAGTAGAGGGGTGTTATTGTTTCCTTTGCATCATGAGACTAGCAATGTCAGCTAGGGACTCACTAATCCCGTTGGAGCTAAGTGTAGGTGTCTGTAATAGTCTTTGTCATACCCTTATTAAGTCTTAGACACCTGCAGACTCCTTCTAGGGTGGTCACTAGATCCTCCATCCCCTGTCTGCACTTCATCAGCCATTCACTTCTGGACTTCTACCACTAGCCATTGAAATACAACCTGGGGGTCCTCAAGTCCTCAGCTGGGATTCTACAGCTAGATGATGCATGTCCTGTGGATGATTGTTTCCTCTGGAGACCCTGCAATATTGTTTTGACTTGCCAAGACCGGAGGAGGAGAATCAGTAGTGTCCAGGAGCTTTTGGAAAGTGTCATCATCCGTAGGGAGGCTGGATTGTGTCCTTAACAGGTTGGTCATTAAGGACTGGCTGCTCTACAGGAAGTGTTGTTTGTTCCTCTGGAAGGAGATAGGAATATGTCAATGATGATTCATGATAGGTGCAGACATAAGTGATTTTGGCGACATTCAGACTGAATTCTTTCACTTTCAAGTACACATGGATATGTGGAACATAAGTTACAAGAAGTAGATGAGGCCATGTTACACTGTTGTTGCCTTTCACCTGGCAATTCCTTTACATTGTTCACACAACCACTGTATGAACAAAGGGAGCCTATTTGTGTAATGACACACAATGCAATGCTGCTTGGCAGCTTGCTGGCATGTCCTGCATGAAAGAATGGGTACAGGTAATGGTCCCATTTTACATATTACATTGCTTTTCTGTTTTTTGCCTACACTGATGTTACATTAGTGGCTTTACACCACTGCTGAAAGCATTGCACCATATCACCAGGGGGCCTGTATTTCCTCTAGCCATCAGTTAACACCACAGCACTGACCAAGGCCTGTTATTTTGTTATGTCTTATGAATTATCCTGCACTCTGCCTTTGACACTGTAAAACACACCAGTCAGCTTTGTTGTACTGTGTTGCATGCAATTTTATGGAAAATGGGGCCTGGGGTCATGTTTGACACACATCCACACTACTCTAAACAGCAAGCAACCTTACTGTACTGCAAGGATGGGTAAGTACATGCATATACCATACTTGTAGTATTCCTAGCACACACACATTCATCTCCAGAGTCCAGAACAGTAGACACTGAGAACCATCTCTGAAGGGACTAGACACCGTCACTCTTGGAAATATGCAACATGTCAAGCTCATTCCATCTCCTAGAACCCAAGATTCTCATTTGCAGAGAGCCGCTAATCTTTTTTCTCAGCCCCACTCACTCGTACTTGTATATAACTCCTCAGGCAAACATCATTCGGACCCAGGGGCTCTACCTAATCTCATACACTGATGACACCCAGATCATGCATTGGCTCTTAGAAGACATGAACACCACCAACATTTGTTACATTATAGTATTGATCGTCATGCCTACCTATATGCACTAATACTGGGTCATTTCGGACCTCACAATATGTTAGTGAGGATATTATGCAACATGTACCTACCCTGGTTGCCCACATGACTAGACACAACCCCCTCACCCTCTAACCATCCCAGAAACCTGGCCATTATCCTAGACACCTGGCTCACCCTGACACTTCACAATTCCCTGTTTCACCTCCACCTGCTGTCACATATGTTGCTTAGTCAGATGTCTCTTCTTGTGGCTCCTTCCTGACACCTGTGACACCATCACCCAGACACTAATCACATGTAGACTGTAATGCAGTCCCTGTACTGCAGCTTCTCTGCACAGCTGCAAAACACATGGCAAACTATCATACACAACACAACATGCCTGACTATTACTCAGCCTACCTTGCAGCACACACATCACCCATCAGCTCCTTGAGATACAATGGTACCAGTATCAGACACACTGGCAGTTCAATATGCTTTGCCATACCTACAACGTATTTCACTACCTAGCCTCACCTAGCTCACACACCATCTATGCTTCCAACAAACAACCATGGACTTCTGATGTGCATGACCTGCATTTATCCCCTACCAAATATCCATAAGAACAAGACAGAAGGTAGGGTGGTCTCTTACGTGGTAGCCAACACCCGTAAAAACCTCACCCAGCACTTCAGGGTAGCTGCATGCATATGGTTTAGTGCTAGGGAATGTACACCTGGCTCTTCAGGTAATCCTACTTGGTAAGCCAGTACATACTCAGCTCCTAGATACCCTCTCTGGTAAGACGGTAACCCTCTGGCAAAGCACATTACTTTACATTACATTACATTCTACTTTTGGCTGCCTAGCTTAAAGACATGCACACTTGCTTCATGGTGTAAGGGGGTCAGCATTAGCTCTGACATATCTGCACTGTTTCCAATGTCAATGCATAATGTACTGCTCTAGGTCCATTTATTTTTGCTTTGTATTGTGGAACTTGTAGTCCTGTTCAATCATGTTGTAGATTAAACTACAAGTCCCTGGATTAAATGGACAACGTGGACTGGGCCAAAACATCACACAGAGATCAGACGAACATGGCAGGGCTGGACATAAAAGTATGTGACTGGGTAATTAATTCACAGTTATGTGATGCATGAATACATAAATTACTTTCTTGCCCTTTCACATGCACACAGTGCAGTGCAATGCAGCAAAGTGTCTCGCTGTGTTAGATGACAGATTTAACCAAAAGGTCCCTTGTTTTTACTTACTCTGTAGTTCTTCCGTGTCCTCAAAAACAGCACTCTCCGGCAACTCCTGCCACCAACTCTGTTGGAATAAGTGATGCTACCTCTTCCTCCAACAGGACCAATTATTCCTGAACATCAAGTCCTCATGGCTGACCAAAAGTTCTTCGCCAGTTTCTCTGTGGTCCAACACTTGTAGTCATGCCAACTATTTTTCAACTCCAGCACTGTCCTTTTTGTTTGCCCTACACTGTTGAATTTGCCCGCTGTGAATTGCCAAAGGGCTTCCTTCTTCCCTACTATCAATTTGGAGGTGACAAAGAGAAAGTGTTCATTATTTGTCTATTCTCCCCTGGCCTACTGTGTGGTCATCTTGGTGGGGTTGGGGTTCTTGCCCATCCTGCCCAGTAAATGGTGCTCCCTGCATTTTTTTTTTAATTTCATTGTTGTTCTGCAGTTCTGTGGATTTAAATGTTTCTTTTTTTTAAGCTTCCCACCACACAACACACTCATAAGTAACACATGGTTGATTTGCAGATCTTAAAAATGCTTTATCATTTGCAAATCAGCTTTGTGTTACTTATGAGTGTGTTGCGTGGTGGGAAGCTTAAAGAAGACACATTTCAATCCACAGAACCAATTTAAGTCATTCTTCTCATTGATGTGTCAGAATAGTTGACGCATCTTTGGAACTTGCAACATAGTGTGCCATACCTTAAATAAGGTGCATCCATGTTGTAATAAAACGGCAAAACACAGCACACGTTTTTCTGATGCAACGCAGCTTCGCCAAAGTTCATAAATATGCCTCTAAGTGCACTGAGCCATAGATTCAGGTCAGTCAGAGAAATGTTTGAATAATGAATGAATTGGTTACTAAACTGTTTAACGCTGAGATTTCACCTTTTTAAAGGTGTTTTGTACAAAGTTCATGTTGACATTAAATTGAAGCATTCATGCTCTATAATGTTATATGATGTACATTGAAGAGTTTATTTCATTGCACTCTATTTAATCATAAAACTGTTAAAATGTGTTGTATTCTGCAGTGTGATCAAAGAAGGTTCTGCTTCATAAAGCACTAATACATGCAGTTTTCTGACAGAAATAGTTTTTATTGAGGGATGGATTTATAACAAAACTCTTTTACAACTAGAACTTACATGTGAAGAGGTTTCAGTACAGAGACCATTTTGGCTGAACAGTGTTCGACTGGTACTTATTCAATTATAGAGGCGTGTTTTGCATATCTTGTTCAACATTCACTGAGTTCTTAGCAGAAAGATGATTTTGTTTGTAAAGTGTTTTAATGTCATGAAGTAATGAATTGAGACTGTATATACTTGTAATAAAGGGACCCTCCCTCTCCGGAAACTGAACTATATATAATCTGAAGCTTGTTAAAGTGTGATAATTGAGGTGTTGTTTTCAATAGGTCCTTCTACATACACCCCTTATCCTGTTCAGAAGTGTTAACACATATGTCTTTTTGATCTGAAGCAAACAGTCTTTTCACTGTAAGAAAACGTCTTGAGAGACATGGGTTTCTTAGTAAATCCCTTAGCACCCAGGGGCATATGCTACTGATGCATCACTATCTTTGACACTCCGACAGCACAATCAGAGCGCCATATCTATAAGGCAGCACATTAGGGCCAATGCATCAGGTTTCTAATGGATGCGTTGGAAAAAACTTGCACCACAACCGCCTGTGCAACACAGATTTTAATAGAAGTGAAGTAAACGTTCCGCCATAGAATCCATAGAAAAACTGCCGATTGGTACTTACAAGGCAGGCAATGTGTGAAGCATCTTTCTGATGCGCCGTGTTAAGCCTGCAATTAGTCAGAATTTCTACGCCACTATCATTGGAAATGACACAGTGGATTTTCCATAGGAAAGTGACCAGCTGAAGTCACCTCACACTTCCCAATTAGTTTAATTAATACATTTCCTATTTGTTAGTGGCCCTACACATATCCCAATGTAAATATTTCCACCCTAGAGCAGTATGGGGCCATGAGATCATAGATATCCTTGTTTACTGCCTCATTAGTATGTCACATCTACTTAATTGTAAGTTAAACATTAGCAGACTATGGTCTATGTAATGTAACACATAGGCATACTATAGACTTGTCTACTATTCATCCAGGCTCAATGGAACTGTTTTCGGTGAGAATATTACTCCATTTATTGTACTTTTCCATTGCCCTTGCACAATAGGCCAGTTGTGTCACTCTGAAGTGATGCATCACCTCTGGTGCGTGATGCATTGCTGAATTTACGCTTGTCACAAGGCCAGAGCGAGCAGTGCGTCACTTTTGGCCCTGTTGTGCTGCGCCTCCCTTTCCACTGATACATCACTTTGCAATTTGGTGAGCTGCCCTGTAGATACGGTGCACCAAAGGCATTACGAATTGATGTAGCACAGCACAACTCAAAATGATGCATCATTGCTTAGGGGCAGCGAGGCGTCATTCCTTGTAAATATGGCCCCAACTGTCGAACCTGTACAAGATTGTAAGCACAGATACTGAGCTGTTTTTAATGTGAAGCATTCACTCTGTGTGGGCATGTATAAAAGGAGTTGCTCTGTCATTAAACAGTACTGCAACCAAATGACAGCCCGTTTGAATCTGGTAGTAGTAGTAGTAGTAGTAAAGTTTGTTGTTTGATTAATAAAAATCATTACAAAATTACACTAAATAAAGACTCCATTTTGCTTATGAGACATTCACTATGAGAAAATCTAAGATAGCAAAATCATTACGTTATGCTTCTTAAAAACATAACAAAGTAATCAATTGTATAAAATTGCACAAAACAAATAACTTAGAAACATGATTATACTAAGCATGATTAGAAATAGAAGCTTCGTATAATCACAGTGATTAAAAGACTATACATTTTACTGCCAAAGAGGTTGCACTTAACCAGTTTTGGAGTGATGGTCCAGTATACTCAGGATCCTACAACAATAAAAGGAAATATTAAAACAAACTATGCATACAAATACCATAAGGTTTGATAGCGCGTCCAGTCTTTATAAATTACTTGTACTTGGACACCCCGGAGGTCGGTGAACCTTTTGACTGAGTTGGGTTCTCCTCATCCAAGAATAGTCGGATCACTCAAATCATTATCAATAACCATTATAATCAATACCCAATACTCAATTAATAGATCAAACAACAATTTTGTTAAACAGAAAATCAGTAATTAGACACACCATGACCTTTCAGTCATGAATAACCACAGCTGTTTATTAAAGGTTAATGAGTTTATTTCCCTATATTAACAAAGCTAATACAATATAAGTAAGTTTCAAAATCAAATGATATACGTACACGAACATTACTAGCTGTCCATAGCGACGGAAGAAACGCAATCTACGCAAAATCTGGATAATAATGCACTCGGTTATAGCAATGCAAATCACTAATACAAGTAACTGAAATTGACTAATTGCATACATCGATCAGCATAACAAGATTTCAATTTAGCATGGTGCATCAGATGAATACCTCGACTATCCTCTAATTAGCATCGGCATGTGGGACTTCATGCAAAAAGAATTTAGTCAACACAAATTTAGAAAACTTCTAGCTTGGGCTCTGTCAAAATAAGCAGTTGGTACCTTAGAAGGAAAACACAATGCCTAATACAATTATCCTTTCATAATTACCAAATACAATCAGCATTCAAGGAAAAGTCTTCGTCCTTCAGGTACCGGTTCGATCAGCATGGGGCAGATTTCAAAGGGGCAAAGTTAAAGCAAGTTTCCTTGCGGCAGCAAGGAGAATGGGGCAAATTTTACTGCATGGACAAGACGGGGCAAAATTTAAGTTAAAGTCTCTAGGGTGAGAATTCTTAAAGTCTCTTTCTCTGCGACAGAGAAAAGGCATCAAAGTGTCATCTAAAATGGCGTCTTGAATCTGGCTTCAAAATGGCATCAAAGAAAATGGCTGACTTCTCTTTGTCCGGTGGGTTTAAGTAAGAAACGTTCCAAATTCTTCAGGGTCTTCCATTGGAGGGTTCATAGGGTGGCTTCCTTTTGACCAATGAATAATGTCTTTCTCTTAGTACTCATTTATGCATAAGGTGTCCTTGGAGCCTTGGAACACAAGTAGCAACAAAGTTTGCCAATTATTTCTGTATCAGTGTCTTTATTGTCTGCACCTGCAGAAACTGACCTTGCTTCAAAGGGGATGAAACTAGCCTAGCACGAAACCTTGAGATGAGTGTATTAGTCATCTCTACTGGAAAAATACAACATTAAAGTTAAAATACGTTTTTGTTAATACAAGTGAAAACCATGCAGTTAAAATTTGAGACCAGGCAACTAGGCCAAAGCCTCTGCTAAATTTAAGCTAAGCATAAAACAGTTTAAACGAGAAAATCATGGAATACATCTGCAATTATGACGGATTATTACACTGTCAATTCTTCATGATTAATTAAGCTTGTTTATAATAATGGCGAACTACCTCGTGGGCACATTTTCCCACATACATAATTTTTCTTTGCTAAAATCACACTACCTTATACGATTTTGTTACATGATATATGGATATATGTTAGACTTTCTTTTTCTGCTTCATCAGGTTCCAGTGCCTATAATGTGCATATAGTATTAAAACAAACTGTGCATATTCATACTAAAGTGCTTCAGTGCCAGTAGTGTGCAAGGTCATTTCAAACATTTTAGTATCAGTGTAAGGTATCCTATCAGACCTTCATAAGTATCAATAAAACCAGAAAAACAAATAAAGCAGTGCAAACAAATTAGGATAGAGATGTAAATATTCTTTCCGCCAAAGCCAGAAGCTTACAAACCAGCAAATCATTGGCACTGATTTGCTCAATAAGCAGAGCTTAATCGCTTGTCGGTATGTTCTCACTCCTGCTTTAAAAAACCATGGCTTTAGAAAAATAAAAAGTGCCTCAGGAAGATAAGGGCAAACAAACAATGTGCAGTAGCGTTTCTTGTGTATATCCACAAAGTCTGCAGAAATTAGAGGTCCAATCTTGATCCATTTAAGGACACTGTCCTTGGTTGGATATCGGTCAAGATGTAATAAAAAAAAAGTTATCCCTTAAGTGTGATGGAAAATATGCAGACACATTGGGCTGCCAAAGAATCCTTATCAGCTACTAGGGAATGTGCTTTTGTCTTCCAGTTAAGTAAAGGTTTAAGGGAGGCTGTAGTCATTTCTTGAATCCCAGGCTGCATTTCATGACTCTGGTGAAGGTCTGGCAAATATTATCTACAGGCACCTGCATAGATCAAGTGGTTATTTTCTGCCAACACATATTTGCTAAAGAGCCTGGGTAAGATGGGGATGAGGACTTCGTACATTTCAGATGAGCTGCCTTCCTTTCTAAAATTTGACTTTGGAGACCAAACTCCAGATGAACTTCAGCTTGTCCAATGTCTTTAGGGATCTTAAAAAACTGCTTTGCATGCCTTTATCTGGATTAAGTCCAGTAACTTGGCATCCTTCCCTTTAAATATAACTGATCCATAAGCTTGTATCAGCTTGGCTCCCATAATTATCAGAAGATTATAATATGACTGGCACATTTGTCTCATAATAAAAGCAAATATAAAAGACAATGGGGGTCATTCCAACCCTGGCGGACGGTGCTAAAGTGGCGGTAAGACCGCCAACAGGCTGGCGGTAAAAATTTAGCAATTACGACCGTGGCGGAAACCGCCAATAAAGACAGCCACTTTAACACTCCGACCGCCACGGCGGTACAGACAAACAGCGCGGCGGTCACCGCCAACAGACAGGCGGGAGACAATGTACCGCCCACACTATTATGACAGGCCAATCCGCCACCTTTTCCGGGGTGGATTCACCATGGATATAAACAGGGCGGAAACAGGAATTTCAAATGAAAAACGCTCACCTCTACACACTCCACGAGGAAGGAGGACAGCATGGAGCCGGAACTTCTTATTCTACCAGCACTAGTCTTCCTGCTCTTCTACGAGGAGCACCAACGCCGGCGGCGAAGACTACGGTGAGTACTGCACCCACGACATAGGGGAGGAGGGAGGCAAAAAACAGGGACACACACACTCAACACCCCAACCCCCACCCGACCCTCACCCACTACAACACACACATCAATGCATATCTATACATTACAGTAACTCCCCCTAACCCCCCTGGAAGAATGCAAAGACAAAAGGAAATGAGTGTAACTATTGTAATATATCAAAAATCAGTAAGCAAAAATATACATATATATATACACTATAAACAAAATATATACCACGATTAGTAGTCCAGGTTTTGCATCATTCATAGTCCGTGGACCACTGGGCCCAAAATGCATGGGCGAGGCCCACACAAGATACCTGAACATGACAGAGAGAACACTGCAGGGGCATCAGATAGAAATACAGGCACCTCAGGGGGAAGGGAAGTGGGGGCACCTGAGCTGGATGAGTGCACGACGCCAGATCCACGAGGGGGCTCCATGCCCACTGATCAATCCTGGGGAGTGCAAAGCCACAGTCTCTCAAGCCTCTACAGTGGTTGGGTTGCCCACTGTACCATCCTGGGGAGTGCAAAGCCACAGTCTCTCAAGCCTCTACAGTGGGTGGGTTGCCCACTGTACCATCCTGGGGAGTGCAAAGCCACAGTCTCTCAAGTGGATAACAGTCTCTACTGGTTCTGGAGGGGGACTGATGCCTAGAGTGCTTCATCCTGTGCAGGAAAGACGGAGTGGATGCATGTCTCCACTGGTTCTGGAGGGTGACTGGTGCCCAGAGTGCTTCATCCTGTGCAGGACAGACGGAGTGGATGCATGTCTCCACTGGTTCTGGAGGGGGACTGGTGCCCAGAGTGCTTCATCCTGTGCAGGACAGACGGAGTGGATGCATGTCTCCACTGGTTCTGGAGGGGGACTGGTGCCCAGAGTGCAGCACTCACCCCGTGACGGTCCCAGTTGCGTCACTGCCCCTGCCGCTAATGGGCTAGCAGTGCTTGCCATTATGATCTTTGACCTGTTCAGCGGTGCTTGCCCTGTTCAGCGGTGCTTGACATGGCGGTCTTTGCCCTGTTCAGCGGTGCTTGCCCTGTTCAGCGGTGCTTGCCATGGCGGTCTTTGCCCTGTTCAGCGGTCCTTGCCCTGTTCAGCGGTCCTTGCCCTGTTCAGCGGTGCTTGCCATGGCGGTCTTTGCCCTGTTCAGCGGTCTTTGCCCTGTTCAGCGGTGCTTGCCATGGCGGTCTTTGCCCTGTTCAGCGGTCCTTGCCCTGGCGGTCTATCATTGCCCAGCTCGGCTGTGGCTGGCGGTCCTTCATGGGTCAGCTGGGATGTGTCTTGCGGGGCCCTCCTGGGCAGCTGGGCTGTGTCTTGTGGGGCCCTCCTGGGCAGCTGGGCTGTGTCTTGTGTCTTTTGGGGCCCTCCTGGGCAGCTGGGCTGTGCCTTGAGGGGCCCTCCTGGGCAGCTGGGCTGTGTCTTGCGGGGCCCTCCTGGGCAGCTGGGCTGTGTCTTGCGGGGCCCTCCTGGGCAGCTGGGCTGTGTCTTGAGGGGCCCTCCTGGGCAGCTGGGCTGTGTCTTGCGGGGCGCTCCTGGGCAGCTGGGCTGTGTCTTGAGGGACCCTCCTGGGCAGCTGGGCTGTGTCTTGAGGGGCCTTCCTGGGCAGCTGGTCTGTGTATTGCGGGGCCCTCCTGGGCAGCTGGGCTGTGTCTTGTGGGGCCCTCCTGGACAACTGGGCTGTGTATTGCGTGGCCCTCCTGGGCAGCTGGGCTGTGGCTTGTGGGGCCCTCCTGGGCAGCTGGGCTGTGGCTTGTGGGGCCCTCCTGGGCAGCGACAATGGGGCTGGCGGTGGCCTCCTGGGCAGTGATGATGGGACTGGCGGTGGTCTCCTGGGCAGCGACAATGGGGCTGGCGGTGGCCTCCTGGCCAGCGGGGATGATGGCGGTCTTCTCCTCCGTGCTGCTCCTCACTGACTTTGCAGGTTTCTTCTGCCCCTTCCCCACCTTGGGAGGAGTCACAGCTGAGTCCACACTCCCCCCGGGACCCCTGTGAGCGGCCTGGCTGGCTGGAGTCTTCCCCCTCTCCCGCCAGGCACTGTCCAACTTCTGGTGCTTCACAGGGGGGGGACTGGCTGTGCTGTGGCTACGTGACAGACTGGCTGGCCTGGTGGGCGGTGCACTCCACATACCAGTAACAACAGGTACCACTGGTCCCGGAGAGTTTTTGGCTGAGGTGCTAGTACAGGACCTATGAGTTGGAGGGGGGTTGGTGGGAAATAGGTTAAGGGGGGACAGGAAAAGTTGTTTGGACACACTGGGACGGGTAGCTGGAGGGGGTTTGGGAGTGGAGGAAGAGGTGGTGGTTATAGGAGGTGTAACTTTTGTGGATTTGGGTGCAGGTGCCTGCGCTGGAGGCTGTTGTGAGGTGAATGGCTGTTGGGTGGGTGTGTGCCTGCGTTTGTGTATCTTCGGAGGGGGCGTCACAGACACACTGGGAGAGGACACAGGGGACGTGCAAATGGTAGTGGGGGTGGTGACTGCACATGAGCGGGGTGTGGTGGTGGGTGTGCTGGTGCGGGACGTAGTGGCTGTAGTGGTAGTGCATGCAGGTGTGAGTGTAGACAAGACTGGGAGGGAGGAGGGAGATGACGAGGAGGGGGACACAGTGGAGGCAGTGGATGTTGGTGTGTCTGTATGTGTGTGATGCTTGCGTGAGGACCTGTGGGATGTGTGGTGCTTATGTTTGCCTGAGCTTCCCTTATGTGGTGAGGTGTGTGCAGGCTGGTCTGTGGGTGTGCTTGGGATAGGCATAGGTACAGGGGATTGGGTCTGGGTGGAGGAAGTTGGAGGGGGGAGGCTAGACACAGGGACAATGGCTGCCATCAGTGCTGAGGCCAGAGTTTGAAGGGTTCGATGAAGGGCAGCCTGACCAGAATGAATGCCCTCCAGGATTGCATTTGTGTGTTGTAACTCCCTTTCTACACCCTGGATGGCATTCAAAATGGTAGACTGCCCAACAGTGAGTGATCTGAGGAGGTCAATGGCCTCCTCACTGAGGGCAGCAGAGGTGACAGGGGCAGGGGCTGAGGTGCCTGGGGCGAAGGTGATGCCCATGCTCCTGGGTGAGCGGGCACGGGCGAAGGCTGAGGGGCTGCTGGGAGGGCGGTGCTGGTAGGGGGGTGGCCGCTGTACCTGTTGAAGTGGGGGACATAGATGTTGCCGCCACCACAAGGGAGCTCCCATCGGAGGACGAGTCCGTGTCTCTGGTTGCAGATCCTGTGACCGCCGTGGCGCTCCGCTCCCCCTCCGTCCCGCTGGTGTATTCAGAGTCCATGGTGTGGGCCTCCATGCCCATGTGGGATGCAGGTCCCTCATGCTCCGGTGCCACTGTACCTCCGCCTGATGATGCTAATGCACACAAGAACAGGGAGACCGCAAAAAATAGGGGGGGGGGAACAGAAGAAAGACAGGTTTAGTGCATGGCTTACCGCTACTGTTGGCGGACAATACAGACACAGCAGCCCCCTGCACTACGTCGCACTGTTGGGCTCTACAGTGCAATTCCTGGGAAATGGCCTACAAGGCTATGGACGACATCAGCACACATAGATGACACAGGGGCATGAATTTCTGTACTTGGCACTCTACAGAGGTGGGGGGCCACAGGGCCATGCCTTATGAATGGGCCTAGCCTCCGGAAGTCACCCTGGCCTAGGGTAACAAACATCCCTCCTCCCCCACCCAGACACCTTCACGGAGCGCAAAGTCAGCTGAGTGATAGTGTACTCACCCCCTTGTGTCTGCTGTGATGCCCTCAAGCGCCCATCCAACTCAGGGTAGGCCACCGCCAGGATCCGGAACATCAGGAGGGTCATGGTTCGACGGGCACCCCTCTCACGCTGGGAGGCCATCCCCAGCTGAACCTCCGCCGTCTTCTTGCTTCAGCGGCGAGTGTCCTTCCATCTCTTCCGGCAGTGGGTGCTCCGTCTGTGGTGGACCCCCAGGGTCCGGACGTCCTTGGCGATGGCACGCCAAATATCCTTCTTCTGGTGGGCGCTGACCTACATGAAATATACAGTGGAAGAAGAGAAGTCATTACCAACTGCACCGTCAAAGTGAGTGGCCCACATCCCTACCCTTGCCATGTGGCACATGCACACACAGGGGCATATTTATACTCTGTTTGCGCCGAATGTGCGTCAAACTTTTTGACGCACATTCGGCGCAAACACTGCCCCATATTTATACTTTGACGTCCGACCCCGCGGGCGTCAAAGTTCCACTATGTGCGTCATTTTTTGGAAGGGGGAACCAGCCTTGCGTTAATTATATGCAAGGTAGGCGTTCCCTTCCAAAAAATGACTTTAAGGCCTGTGCCCCATATTTATACTGTGACGTCATTTTGACGCACAGGAGGGGGCAGGCCTTAAAAAACGGCGCCGTTTTTTAATGCCTGGGTCAGGGCAGGCGTTAAGGGAGCTGTGGGCTCAGAAGGAGCCCAGAGGTGCCCTCCCATGCCCCCAGGGACACCCCCTGCCACCCTTGCCCACCCCAACAGGACACCCAAGGATGGAGGGACCCATCCCAGGGAAGTTAAGGTAAGTTCAGGTAAGTATTTTTTTTCGTATTTTTTTTGTGGCATAGGGGGGCCTGATTTGTGCCCCCCTACATGCCACTATGCCCAATGACCATGCCCAGGGGATATACGTCCCCTGGGCATGGCCATTGGGCAAGGGGGCATGACTCCTGTCTTTGCTAAGACATTTCAATGGGGGTTGGGCGTCAAAAAAAATGGCGCAAATCGGGTTGAGGCCAAAATTTTGCCTCAGACCTGACTTGCCCCATTTTTTGACGCCCAAGCTCCATTTTCCCCTACGCCGGCGCTGCCTCGTGTGAGTAATTTTTTTTGACGCACACCAGTCCGCAGCGCCGGCTAACGTCATCCAATAAATAAGGCGCCCGCATGGCGCTTTGGAATGGCGTTAGCCGGCGTTAAAATTTTTGCCACACAACTGCGTTGGCGCAGTTGTGCGTCAAAAAGTATAAATATGGGCCACAGTCTTTCATGCACGCAGAACTCTGCCCCCTTCCTTCTTACAACCAGCCCTCTCCACACAGGCATAGCCCATACAACATGCTCCCTGTGTACTTACCTGTTGGTCTGGAAGACCGTAGAGTAGCGAGTACTGGGGGAGAACCCCCATCGACAAGCTTCTCCAACTCCTCTGCAGTGAAGGCAGGGGCCCTTTCCCCAGACGCATGAGCCATTGTCTCTTCCAGACCGAGGTCACAGCAGCACTTGCAGTGTAGGTCCTCTCCTGTCGAAGATCAGGTATTGAGTGATTCAACAGTTAGAAATTGGCGGTCACGTCCGTGGCGGTCACGTCCGCGGCGGTGCGTACCGTCACCGCCGGCGTACATCGTCATTGGCTCCTGGGACCCATAGGGTCCCATGTTAACCAATGCAGCATTGCGCCGCGGTCTTCGACAGCCTTCCGCAACGGTGTACAACACCAGCGCAGTTACCTCACATCCCATTGTCCCGCTTTAGAGGTCAGGCAACCGCCATTTCAGGGGCCCACATGGCCTAATTACCAACTGCGTCCCACATACCTAGGCCTACTCTCAACACCCATACAGGCCAGATTTTGTGTCTGATTGGTGTTCTGTGTAGACTGTGGGTACATACCTCTGAGTTGTTTGACTCTGTGCTCGCTGTTGTCCGCTGAGACATGTGAGGAGATGGCGGAATCCTCCGGTGTACCGACCGCTGGTGGACCTGTCGACAATGGAGGAAAGACATTTGATCATCACCTACAGGTTTGACCGTGCCAGAATCCAGGAACTGTGTACCCAGTTGGAGCCAGACCTGATGTCTGCAGTCCGCCATCCCACTGGAATCCCCCCTCAAGTGCAGGTGCTATCAATGCTTCATTTCCTTGCAAGTGGGTCTTCTCAAACAACTCTGGCCATGGCATCGGGTATGTCCCAGCCGATGTTCTCCAACGTGTTGTCCAGAGTGTTGTCTGCCCTGCTGAAACACATGCGAGCTACATCGTTTTCCCTCAGGTGGAAGTCTTGCCTACAGTGAAAGGTGACTTCTATGCCCTTGGACATATCCCCAACATCATAGGTGCCATTGATGGGACACATGTGGCTTTGGTCCCCCCTTACAGGAGTGAACAGGTGTACAGGAACCGGAAGAGTTATCATTCCATGAATGTACAGATGGTATGTTTGGCAGACCAGTACATCTCCCATGTGAATGCCATGTTCCCTGGCTCAGTGCATGACGCCTACATCATGCGGAATAGCAGCATCCCTTATGTGATGGGGCAACTCCGGAGGCACTGTGTGTAGCTAATAGGTGGGCCCAAGGTCCCTACACAGTTGACATAGGTGTCTGGGTATGGGAGAGTCCCTAAGGGTTGGAGGATGTCTAACAGTTATCCCTCGATATTTGCAGGTGACTCTTGTTACCCCAACCTGTCATGGCTACTGACCCCAGTGAGGAATCCCAGGACAAGGGCAGAGGAACACTACAATGAGGTGCATGGGCGAACTAGGAGGATAATAGAGCGCACCTTTGGCCTCCTGAAGGCCAGATTCCGGTGCCTCCATCTGACAGGTGGCTCCCTATACTACTCACTGAAGAAGGTGTGCCAGATAATTGTGGCATGCTGTATGTTGCACAACCTGGCTTTGCGACACCAGGTGCCTTTTCTGCAGGAGGATTGACCTGATGTTGGTCTTGTGGCAGCTGTGGAGCCTGTGGACAGTGAAGAAGAGGAGGCAGAAGAAAAAGATATAGACAATCGAAACCACATCATCATGCAATACTTCCATTGAGACACAGGTAAGAGGATGCCACTGCTTTTCACATATTATACTACTGTAGGACATTGCATAAATCTGCCTTTTTACCTCTGTGTATGGACCCTGACATGTCACTTTGGCTTTCCATTTCACAGATCTGGGTCCCACTTTGTGCCTTCTGCTATGTTTACTGCTGCCCAACAACTGTATAACATTGGTATGTAAACATGAACATTTACATGGCTATATTTCTGACAGGTTGCAATTACACATTTGTGAAAGTACAGACTGACTCCAGATTGTTTTGTGATTTAAGGGTGTTTGTTTCTGTGCAAATAAGTGGAGGGGGTGTGCATTGGGCTGGGGTGATGGTGGAGGAATGCCCATGGTAGAGTCTAGTCTCTTGGTCTCACTGGTGCATTGTCCAAGGGGGCATAGGAAGTGGGGTAATGGCAGTTCAAAGTTGTCAGGGTGACAAAGTGGGACAAAAGGGTGACAATCAGGAAAGTGTTATTTCCTGGCGGGGGTCTTGGCAATGTTCTCTGTCTTGATCCTGGATCTCAGGGACCATTTGCGGGGTGGTTCTCCTTCTGCAGGGTGTGGGGTGCTGGTGGCTTGTTGGTCCTGTGGCGGGACCTCCTGTCCACTAGCGCCTGCGGAAGTGGAGGGCTGTTCATCGTTCAGGCTAGTGTCAGGGGCCCGTTTGTGTGCCACTGTGTCCCTCATGGTGTTGGCCAGGTCTGCCAGCACCCCTGCAATGGTGACCAGGGTGGTGTTGATGGACTTCAAGTCCTCCCTCATCCCCAGGTAGTGTTCCTCCTGCAGCCGCTGGGTCTCCTGAAACTTGGCCAGTACCGTGCCCATGGTCTCCTGGAAATGGTGGTATGCTCCCAGGATGTTGGTGAGTGCCTCCTGGAGAGTCAGTTCCCTGTGCCAGTCCTCCCCCTGTTGCACAGCAGTCCTCCCAGCTTCCCTGTTGTCCTGGTCCTCTGTCCCCTGAACCTTGTGCCCACTGCCACTGACCCCAGGTCCCTGATCGCCCTGTGTTTGTGGGATGCCCTGGGGTCCCTAAAGTGGTGGACACACTGCTGATTGACGTGTCCTGGGGACAGAGGTATGGGCCCACTGGGTGGGGACTGTGCTGGTGTTTCCTGAGGGGGGAGGCTCTGTGGTGGTATGGGACTGTGCCTGAGTAAATGACTGTCTGGAGGTCCCCAATGGGCCAGGTTGGTCATCCAGATCCAGGTGTCCAGAGCTGCTGTCATCACTGTGGGCCTCTTCTGAGGGGGGGCTGGATTTTGCTGGCACCTCCTCTCCGGTGATGTTGAGTGGGGGACCTGTGGGGATGTAAATGCAGTGTTATTGTTTCTGTGTGTGACATCTTGGGTGTGTTGCCCTCTATGGTTGTTATTGCCCTGGCAGCTTTGCCTTGTGTGAGTAGTTACTTGGTGGGCTATGTGATTCTCTCTAGTGTGCATGCTTTAGTGATGGGTGTCCATGCAGGTCTGTGATGGGGGACCGTGCATTGGTGTTACATGCAGGGCTTGGTGTTGGGAGTGATGGGTTGTGATGGTGGGGTGGAGTGATGGGAGTGAGGGCAAGGGTGGGGGTTTGTTTTGGCATGCAGGTAGGGGGGTGATAGTAATAGAGATTTGACTTGCCAAAGTCCCGTCCTCCTCTTTCTCCTGCCATGCCCTCAGGATGCATGATTGCCAAGACTTGCTCCTCCCATGTTGTTAGTTGTGGGGGATGAGGTCCACCACCAACCCTCTGTATAGCTAGTTGGTGTCTTGCTGCTGTGAAATGCACCTTCCCACGTAGGTCATTCCACCTCTTCCTGATGTCATCCCTTGTTCTGGGGTGCTGTCTAACGGCATTGAACCTGTCCAGGATTCTCCACCATAGCTCTATCTTCCTTGCAATGGATGTCTGCTGCACCTGTGATCCGAATAGCTGTGGCTCTACCCGGATGGTTTCCTCCAATATGACTCTTAGCTCCTCCTCTGAGAACCTGGGGTGTCATTGTGGTGCCATGCGTGTAGTGTGTGTGGTGTGGGTGAGGGTGTGTGGGGTGATGTGTTGGGGTGGGGAGTGTGATGTAAGGTGCGTGGATGGTGTATGGGTTATGGTGGTGTGTGGCTGTCTTATTTTTGGTCTTGCTATCTCTTTTGTGGCAATTGTTTTTAGTCGTAAAGGGTTGTGGGTAATGTAAGTGTGTGTTTCACAGTGGTGTGTGGGTGTGTTGTGTGTATGGTTGTCAGGTGTATGATATTCAAATTGTCCAATGTATTGTTGTTTTGTATGTGTGTGTGTATTTTGAGCACAGCCATATGTACCGCCAATGGTTTAGTGCCATTGAATGTCCGTTGCAGTGATTTGTGGGTCATAATGTTGAGGGCGTAGTTCTGTTAGCATAACAGTGTGGTATTTGCTACCGCCAGTTTATCACTGACCTTTGGGCTGGCGGACTTGTGTGTGTGGCTGTATAGTGACGGATTGCTATGTGTGTGTCATAATATGGGTAGCGGTAATCTGCTGCAGCGGCGATATGTTGGTGGCAGTCAGCATGGTGGTACGCAGTACTTACCGCCAATGCCATAATGACGACCTAAGTGTCATTTTAGACTCCCTAACACAGAGTAAACAGTTTTATGTCTGCAGTCAGTCACAGTGTTTCTGGGAAATCTAAAAAAATACATATAATCTGAAAAGAAGTACAGCTTCAACACTGTTTACCATCCAGTAATCCTGTCCATGTGGAATACCAACATGGATATTTAGTTTGTAGCAGGCAATTCTATTGCTGTAGGTCGATACTTCGCTTCATATATAATAAAGTTAGAAAAGAAAGACATGAAGGATGTATGGGAAGAGTTTTTTAAGTAAAAGGCTTTACAGTTTCAATTTATAAATGCTCTCACACAGATGAAAGTTATGACAGACTAAAGGCCTGATTTAGATGTTGGTGGATGGGTTACTCCATCACAACAGTGAGGGATATCCTGTCCGCCAAAATCTAAATCCCATCATGTCATAAAGGTTTAAGATTGCTGCGGACAAGATATCTGTCACCGTTGTGTCACAATCATGTATCCGTCAAGTTCTAAATCAGGCCCTTAGTTCTTTCAACTTATATGGGAAGTCCAGAACAATAATTTGGACTATTTTCGGACTGGCATCAATACACAAAAAGTATGTTAAGACCTTTTCCTAGAATTGAATGCCTTGCTCAGTTTGATCCAGAAAGTACTGAGCTTCTTAAAACAAATATGATGGACAATTATTATCCTTACCTAAGTGCTCATCTGGAAAACATGCATTTTTATGAAGTACTGCAGGACTATACATATAGAAATAACTTAGATGGGAACACTGAGCACAGAACGTTTGTAGTTACTGACTATAACAGATGATTAGTGAGAAATGCCAAACCAAGTCTCATGAACCATAGTAAACTGAGCTTTCAAACAGCAGAGAAAAGAGCTCTTTTGAAACTTCTTTAACATTAGCATTCAGAGCCTGAACTTCTAGGTGATTATGACTGCTGTGAAGATGCTTTCAATGCAGTCAAAGATATCATCCAATGTGAAGTGTTTCCTACATATCAGAAAATGTTAAATGATAAAATCCAACAGGAGGAAGCAATTAATATAGAAGGTGGAAAGGACAGCTAACAAAGTAGCCAGAGCTCAAGCCTAATAGTCAAGATCTCCTTGGGCAGCCTATCATTGAAAATGAGGTGTCCATAGCCACGAATGAAAAATAAAGTGCTATGAGTCACATGAGGAGTGAGAGCACTGATTTAGAAAGTTTAATTTCAAAACTAAATGAAGAGCAGGTGAAGATTTTTAAGCAAATATCAAAATCTCCAGCGCATGGACCACAACATGATAAGTCTGAATGTTCTTACAAAACATTCAAGCCTACAATTCTCTATGTTAGTAGTCAGCCAGGTACGGAGAAAAGTTTTATGACTGAAGTGCTCACTGCATTTGCTCAGGGAAAAACCAACAGTGATCCTTCATCTGTTGTGACTGCTTCTACTGAATTAATTGTTCTTAACATTAAAGACATCACATTTACTACTTATGTTGCCTTTGGAACATGACAATAAACTAGAGTGCCTAATGTTATGTGGTGATCCTTGTCATGCAGTGTCCAGAGTTCTCAAGAAATTGAAAGTTCTGATCACTGATGAAGTTAGCACCGTTTCAAAGTTTATGCTAGTTTCTATTCATTTGAGGATGAAAGAGGTCTTCAGTACAGACTATGATGTTTTGATGGAGGTAAACATGTCATAATTCTGGTGATGTTTTACAGTTGACCCCGATCAAAAGTCAACTATTTGGTATTCAAAAAGTGTACATGAAGAAATCAAAAAGTCATTAGGTAGCATTTCCAGTCTGCTAAGTGAACAAAAAATATAAGATAAGCAGTAGATCTTCAGTACAGGTAAATATTTGAAGGCTTCAGAATAGGTATAATTAGCAAAACGATATTGCTTCTCAAATTGTTGCATTTCTGTTCCCATACAAGAAATCACCAGCTTCTATCATTTAACACATTATGAAAAGTTTAAAATGTTGTTCTGTCTAATGTCTACATTGGACAAGTGCGCACAATTTAGCTTGGAAATGCTTCTTTTGGAGAAACAGGAAATAGTGTCTCAATAGCAAAGGCAAAATGAAAGATAAAGGTTTAAACAAACCACTATGTCAATCAGTGGTAAAGAATCTGGAATCTTTAGAGAAAGCAGAGTCACATACTACTGGTTTAGAGAAGTCTCTAACCCTCCGTAAAAATTGCTGAATTATTTCGCAACAAAATCTGAATATCGAGGAGGGATTAGTTAATGGCGCAATGGGGAATATAATAGATTTCATTACATATCCCAACAGTATGATTACATTCTTAATAAATTTGATCACATTGAAGAACGAAAATTAATTGGAAAGCGCACAGCCAGAATTCTCCTGGTAAAAGCTCTATATGTTAAAAGACAACACAATCCTCTGTGCTTTGTGTATACTGTCACCATTCACAAATCTCAAGGATTACGTTTGGAATCAGCTATGATAAAGATAGGTCACTCGGTCTTTAAAGAAAATATGTCTTATGTTGCTTTATCAGGGGTGAGGACATTGTCAGGTTTCTACCTTTTTGATTTTGATGACAGCAGAGTAAATGCTGACTCATTATGTGTGATAGCATACAATAATTTGCGAGGTACCTATAGTCCTCGTCTGAGCTTATATCCAATTGTTGACAAGCATCCAACTGACAGAAAGCAAAAAAACTTCTGAGATTGTAGATTTATCAAATGTTTCAAAACAAACTGAAGTATGTACAAAGAGTTAAAAAAAGATAAAAAGTAACGAAGAAACTAATGTAATAGGTTTCTCATTTTCTAACTCTACTGGAGTTTCCTGTTATTGTATTTTAGTAGTTAATGTTTTCTTCCACTTACAGCCAGTGATTGAAAACATTGTTGAACAAAAAGAGAAACCTTCAGATTAAGCTTTAACAACTCTTTCAAATGTACACCACACTGAGAAACACACATGTAATTGTACTGCATTTTTGCGTGATATGGTTGATCACTGTAATGGTGGTACACAGTTTACTTTGAATGTTCAATAAGATGCACAAGGGTTTTTAATGGTAGCACTAAATGTGTTAGAAAATGAGGGCTTTCTAATTAATGATTCCTTTGCAACAAGCTATTCATGAATTTGTAAACTGTCACTATTCAGGCAGATCAGAAATTCAATCAGAGCAATGTGTTTACCTTACAGTACCAGAGTGTAAGTCTGAGTCGGTTGAAAAACTATTTGTGAAAGCTGTACAGAACAACTCCTGGCCAGACTGCACATGGGAACTGCATTGGCTCTAAGACAGTTAAAAATATCTCATTCTAATGCTGCAAAGTTGCAGAGCTGATGGTGGCACAATTATTACTGATATTACCAACTTTAAAGCTGGTCAGGTATCAATTGATCAGAAAACATATACTACTGTGTCTATTATTTCCATCACCCTTAATCAACACTGATCACTACACAGTCTACCTTTAAAATTAATCTGGCTGGACTGAGTGTGATGATGCTTCTCTGACAGTAAAGCAGAAATTAGCCTGGAAACTTCCATATTTCTGTCATATTAGTAGAACAAAATGTTCTAGAACAAACAATATTTACAAACATCCATGCAGATATAAATAGGCAGAAAACATTAATGTTCATTTGCATTGTCATTATGTCGCCTACAAAGGATAACAGCTATGTAATGATTGAACTTTTTCTAAAAACAATAAATGGACTTAAAACAAACAAATGAGTATCGATGTGTGCGATGTACCAATGTTGGTCTCATGAACATAAACCACATAGGTTGTTTCAATAATCTAAGTGATTTGTTTTTCCCAACAATTATATGATGTATTGCATTTCTTTAAATTAAACACACTGTTACTATTCTGGTGTATATAAATTATAAATATTATACAAGGATACATTCAGTGTATATGCTAATTGCATTGTAAACAGTACAATCCCCCGAGGCACTCATGTATCATGGTTTTGGGCGGGTCTGATCAGGACTCTGGTTGGTACACCCCTTGAGGTCAGAAAATATCCTAAAGAGGTAGTGTACTGGGGCAGAAGAGCAGCTGAAGACATACACGGAAAGGACAGCTATGGACAGGCACAGGAAACAGGAAAGTAAAAGCAGAACAACCCTTGTGTGAACAAACAGGAAACGGACTACTAATGGACAAACACACTGGGGTTGTACACAGAGTAAGGCGCAGAACCTCCCACAGTGACAGGGAATGTCAATGCCTCTGTGCACTTTGCTCTTACAGATAGTCACCCTGCCAGCCCCATAGAAAGGAGGCAGCAGAAGTGATTCTGTCTCTGGGCCCTGGAGCACAAACAAGGATAGTACTTACATACACAAGACAATCTCTTGTGGGTCCAGCTGGAAACACAGTGGCGATTCCTGGAAAAACAGCAATAGCACACTGTCACTGTTAAGCACAAAAGACAATGTATAACACTAGACAAGGATGGGGGCTGGAATTGCCTCCTAGAAACAAGGAGCCAACCCAAGTAGTGAAGACTGATAGAACACTTACCAGACACAAATACCGAGAAGAAACAGAAACAGAAACAGAAGGGACAAACTAAGAGACAGAGGTAGGAACTGGGAACAGACTCAGGCTGAAGCAAAGGCAGGACTAGGACTGGAAAACAGGGTGCAAACGTCTGGCTGGAACAAACAGACAGGACTGGGAAACAGAGAGAAGGCTCTGGCTTGAACAAGCAAGGACAGGGGTGGAATATAGGGAGTAGGAATAAGCAGAAAACTGGACTCGGAAAACAGAGAGCAGGTTCAGGCTGAAACAAGGCTAGAACAGGACAGGGAAACAGGGAGCAAGCTCTGAAAGAAACAAGGTACAAGGCTAAGAGATAGGGAATAGACTGTGCCTGGAACAATCAGGAACAGGGCAGAGAAACAGGTTTAAATTGGAACAGAACAGGAACAGGACTGGAACTCCATCAAATAAAGGGTCTGTAACACAATGGAATCGAACTCCAATGCACGACAAGTATCTTGAGGAAATGGCTGCTTATAAGTAGTTCCAAGCTGCTGGAAACCCCAGGTGGAATCACATGACTGGGCTGCACAGGAGAGGTCTCAGGTGTGTGTAATTTCAGACGCTTGCAAGCCCTGGAGGAGAGGATCTGGTGAAAAGGAGCAACTGGACTTTTCCCATAGAAAACAATGGGAAACAGAATCCATGCTTTCCTGACTACCAGGCTGTGCATTATGGGATTTGCAGTCCCAGGAAGCAAATGTAATACTACAAAAGTAAACCATAGCAAAAAGAGAACAAACGGGAGTCAGCAAGGAACCCTGGATAAGTGTTCATGGTGATTCCCAGGCTACGGACAGTCCCCTTACAGTGCCCCTTAGGGATGGGACGATAAAGTTGTAACATCATGAGAGCAAACCGGGAAGCACTGCTCAAATCAGACAGCACATGAAGGATTGCTTCCCTGGCTCTTGCAAACTCTCATGAATTCGCACAAAAGGGTCACAAGAGCAGCCAGTTATGATGGGCTTCTCTGGCTCTCGAGAGGGTCTCACAAGTGATTATAAGAACAACAAAAGAAAACATTACAAACAAGGCAAAGATTGAAGTAACATAGTTAGGTGTGTTGAAAATAACTGTTTTGTTTAAAAAAAACTTAGAAATTCACTGAAAAAGGGTAAAATAGCATTATAATGTAACATTTTAATCTAAAAAAAACACAGAAATCCATCAGTTATAGTAAAGTCAAGCAACTATAACTCATGCGCTAGGGTAACTATCACTTTTGCCCTTACCACCAACAGCTAACTACCCCACATATTAGCTCACTCATGACATCTTGTATGACATCATTGACAATATCACTGCAACATGTGCAATTGAATTAGTGGTGAGAAAACTGTGGATGGCAGGGCATGAATTATAGTTAACTTAGGGCATGAGTTACAGAGGTACGGCTACTTGAGATAAGATTATAACTGCTGAATGTCTGTGTTTTTTCAGTTTAAAATGTTACCATTCTACTGAACATTGCACCTAACTATAACATTAATCTAACCTTTGTTTTTTTTCTGTAAAAAAAAAATAGTAGTGCAGCAGGTCCTTCTTACATGGATGCCTGGTGCTCTTAAATGTCTGGGGGTGCGGCAAACATGCATCCCAATATTTACACCTTCCCTTTGCTACCAACAACTAAAAATGAGTGCCTCTCATACCAGGCTTGATTTTTTCCTTGAATCCATCAAATCACAGAGGGAAAAAATAAACACCCCCACACGTTTCAGTCCCCCTGGACCTTAATTCTGGGTAATCATCACACCACCTTTTGTTCAACTACTTCCACTTCCCCTTGGGCTCAAGATTTGTAGTTTTTCTAAGAAAGTGCTTAAAATGGCTATTTATCAAGTTTAATATTTTGTACCTGAACTCAGCATAAAGTGACAATGTGCTCAAAAACAAATTGGAACAAAAGTGCAATACAATACGATTCATTCTTTTTCATGCTGCTTGCACTGACTGGTGTCTAACACCATCATGTGCCATCCCAGTGCGAGATCTCTGTAGTCTACACTTTCTAGTCCAACGAGCGCAGAACATTGTGACATTTAGATCTGTTGCAATTGTGCAGTCACATTTCCAGCTATTATCATTTGTGCACATTAGTAGAGTACCTGCAACCTGTTCACATATTACAATGGAACTCTTTCTATTTATCAAGTCATTTGCATTATGTCATTCAATGAGATTCAATCAATCAATCAGGGCTTGTAAAATGCAACTACTCACCCGTTAGGTTCTCAGTGCGCTGGTGGGGGGAAAGTGTAGCATTCACCGGTGAGGTGGTTTAAAAAAAAGCCATGTATCCAGTTCCTTTGTGAAGCTGAGGAGGGAGGTGGTTTGTCTGATGTGGAGAGGAAGGGCGTTCCAGGCGGTGACTGTGAGGTAGGAAAAGGAGCGTCCTTCTGTTCTGGTTTTCCTGATGCAAGGTACTTCTGCAAGAGAGAGCTGCGCTAAGCGTAAGGCCCTGTGGCGTACGTGGAGATTGAGTCACTGGTTCAGGTAGGCTAGTCCGGTGTTGTGGAGAGCTTCTGTGCATGGGTGAGGATCTTGAAGGTGATTCTTTTCTCCATGGGAAGCCAATGCAGTGTACGCAGGTGTTGCAAGATGTGGCAGTGTCAAGCTAGGTGGAGGACCAGTCTGGCGGCAGCGTTCTGGATGTTTTGTAGTTTGCGGGTGAGTTTCTTGGTGATTCCGGTGTAGAGTACATTGCCGTAGTCCAGTCTGCTGGTGATGAGGGCATGTGTGATGGTCTTTCTATATTTGAGGGGGATCCATTTGAAGGACTTGATTAGGAGGCGAATGGTGCGGATGCAGGTAGAGGTGACGAGTTGATTTGATGGTTCACGCTGAGATTGGAGTCCAGGATGATCCCAAGGTTGCGGGCTTGGCTGGTGGAGGTGGGTGGGTTTCTGAGGGTGGATGGCCAACAGAGTCGTTCCACGCATTGGGTTGAGGGCCCATGAAGAGTACTTCTGTCTTGTTTGTGTTGAGTTGAAGGCAGCTGTTTCTCACCCAGTTGGTGACTGGTTCCATGCCTTTGTGGAAGTTGTGTCTGGCTTTGTTGGGTTCGTTGGAGAGGGAGAGAATGAGTTAGGTGTTATCATAGTAGGAGATGATGTTGATTCTGTAGCTTCTGACGATGTTGGCTAGCTGGGCCATGTAGATGTTAAACAGTGTGGGGCTGAGGGAGGATCCCTGGGGAACTCTGCAGGTGGTGGGTGTGGGGTCTGCGAGGAAGGGGGCAAGTCTCACTTGTTGAGTTCTGCCGGAGAGGAAGGATTGGATCCAGTCGAGGGCCTTGTCTCTGATGCCGGTTTCATGAGTCTTCGTATCAGGGTGTGATGGGAGACTGTGTCGAAGGCCGCCAAGAGGTCTAGCATGAGGAGTGCTGCCATCTCTCCCTTGTCCAGCAGGGAGTGGATGTTGTCTGTTACGGCCAGGAGGGCTCTTTCAGTGGTATGGTTTTTCCTGAATCCGGATTGGGAGATGTCAAGGATGTTGTGGTCTGCTATAAACATTGTGAGTTCGCTGTTGACCACTTTTTCAATGACTTTCACAGGAAATGGGAGTAGGGAGATAGGCCTGATGTTTTTGAGGTCCGTGGGGTCTGCCGAGGGTTTCTTGTGGAGGGGGTTGATCTCAGCGTTTTTCCAGTCGTCAGGGAAGGTGGTGGCAGCTAGTGAAAGGTTGATGGTGAAGCAGAGCTTGGGGGCGATGGTGTCTGCGGCTCTGTGGAAAAAGTGGTGGGAGCATGGGTCCGTGGGGGCCCCGGTGAGTATGGACCTCATTGTTCTCAGAGTATCTTCGGTGGTGAGGAGGGTCCAGGTGGTCATTGTTGGTTTGTTGGTGTCGGGTTTTGTTAGAGGGGGTTCTGAGGGTAGGTTGTCCTTGCTGAAACTGTTGTAGATTGTCTTGATTTTGTGGTGGAAATAGGTGTTGGGTCTGTCACAAAGTTCCTGTAAGGGTGGGATCTCCGTTATTTCACTGTGGGTTGGACGAACTCCATGATGATGCTGAAGAGTTCCTTGCTATTGTGTGAATGTGAAGAGATTCTGTCTTGTATAGCTTTCTTTCTGGTGTTTCTGATGAGTTGGTGGTGTGCGGTGGTGGCAGCTCTGAAGTTGCTATGGGCTTTTGTGGATTTGGTGTTTCTCCAGATTTTCTCGAGGCAGTGACAAGGGTTTCTAGATTCTCAGAGTTCTGGGTTGAACCAGCTAGCTTTCTTTGCATGGGTGCTGTTGTTGTTTTTGAGGAGGGTGCAGTCGATGATCCATTTGTGAAAAGTGCCTGCTGTGGTGTCTGGGTCGTCGTTGTATGCGATGGTGGGGGAGGTGTTGGCGAGGGCGGCGGTAGCTGATCATTGGTGATTCTTGTCCAGTTTCTATGTGATGGTTGGTGTTGGGGTCTGATGATTGTGGGTATGTTGAAGGTGAAATGGATGCATCCGTGGTTTGTCCATGGGAGTTCTGAGGTGTGACTGAAGATAGCGGATGTTCCTGTTGTGAAAATGGGATCAAGGGTGTGTCCTGCTGAGTGTGTTGGCTCCTTCACAATCTGTCGGAGCCTTATGTTGTGGAGATTGTCTAGGAGGGATGCGGTGTTGGGTCTTGTAGGTTGTCGAGTGGAAGTTGAGGTCTCCCTGCGGGGTGTAGTTGGTGGCTGTGATGGTTTGTGCGGAGATGCAATCTGTGAGGGAGTCAGAAGGGAGCACTTGGTCCCGGAGGGCAGTAGATAAGGGATCCCCTGAAGGTGGATGTCAAGCTGGTATAGAGTTTGAAGTGGAAGTGTTCCATCAGGCTTGTGGATTCTTCTGAGTCTTCGGAGTGTGTGTTCAGGTGGAGGTTGAACCTGTGGGTGATGGTGATTCCCACCGTGGGACGCTGGAGTGGTCTTTCTGGGTGATCTTGTATCCCTGGGGGATGGCGATGTCCGGGCTGAGGTAGTATTGGTCCAGGTCTTGATGAAGTACACGATGTCCGGGGTGGTGTTGTCAAGGAGGTCCCAGATTTCAGTAGCATGTTTATGGAGGGAGCAGATGTTGAGGAGAATGCACTTCAGAGTTTTCGGAGTCAGTGTGTTGTTGCGGGTGGGTTGCGCTGGGTCCAAGGTCTTGGTGGTGGTGTAGGTTTGGAGGCAGCGGAGGCAGCTGAAGGGATCATGTATGCTAGCTGGTTATGCTTGCTTGCAGTTGTTGTTGCATCCTGGGTTGAGTGCAATGAGTACTGCTGATGTGTAGAGGTGGAGTGTGGCAGGAGCAGGGGTCCTGGCACTGGTCGTGGACAGGCACAGATGGTCTTGCCATTGGCACGCTCGCTGCGCGTGGCCCTGCAGCAGCCGCCATTAAGTATGGAGGGAGGAAGGAGAGAAGAGCTGGGAGGCAGGAGTGGGAAACGGCACGAAAAATAGGGGTGAGCCGCAGGGGCAGCAGGGTTGGGGTGAATGAGAAAGAGGAGGGAGGCGGTGCTGTGGGGGCAGCAGCGGCGGGGAGCGTCAGAGAGAGGAGAGAGAGAGAAAGAGAGAGAAGCGAGAATGAGAGGAATGACAAGAAAATTGAGGAAAACATAGAGGAAAGCACAGAAAGTGAGAGGCACAAGAACAGCACACTAAATGAAAAATGAGGAGAAAAGAGAAAGAGGCAGAGGGCAGCCCAGTAGAAGAGCAGAGCTTTCCAACTAGACACCAGGGATGAGGCGCAGGTAGAAGCCTGCGCGTGGAGGAGGGACTCGAACTCCTGACCGAGGTCAGATTTCAAGTCAGAGGGGCTTCACTTGCTGGTGGAGCTACACGGTGGCAGAGCAGTTCACTCACTAGGTCAGTGAGGTTACTCTTCCTCCAGCGTAGCGGCCGCCATTAGGTAGGTAGGGAGGGGGGAGGAGAGGACAGATGGGAGGCGGGAGAGGGAAATGGCACGAAAAGGGGGTGGGGACACGGGGACAGCAGCAGCTGGGTGAATGAGAGACAGAAGGGGGGCCACAGGGGCAGCAGCAGCGGAGGGCCTGAGAGAGAAGAGATAGAAAGAAGCAAGAATGAGAGGAGTGAAGAGGAAAATGGGGAAAGTGCAGAAGGTGAGGGGAAAAGATGCAGAGGGCAGCCCAGTAGAAGAGCAGAGCTCTCCCACTAGACACCAGGGATGAGGCGCAGGCAGAGGCCTGCGGGTGGAGGAGGGCCTTGAACTCCTGACAAAGGTCAGAGTTCAAGTCAGAGGGTCTTCACTTGCTGGTGGAGCTACGCAGTGGCAGAGAAGTTCACTGAGTATTTGGTGTAAATCCGATCAGGAGTTATTGTACATTTTTCCATACTTCACATGCAGACAAATGTGTTTCACATATCGCCCTGTGCTCAGTCAACCCTACATACACTGGTCTTTGTAGTCTAGCTCATGTTTTCATACCGTGACCACAATGCATTGAGCCATTCAGATATTTTACTTGAGTACACTTACACATTTTTAGGTTTTTCATTTGTGCACATGTATGAAAACCTCACTCACTGTCCAAATGTGATATTTTCTTTTTCTTTCATAGAGCCATGGCAATTGCTATTTTACTTCTCGAATTTATTAAGGTGAGTAATTTGTATTTCTGTTCACTAACTATCCATCATTTGTGTGTGCAGACACATTCACACTCCCACCATTATAACATAATAACGAGTAATGCTTTTGTTTGATTGATTCTTATGGTCAATTTTGCATCTTCATTGTAAATGCACACAATAAGTCTCTGGAGATCACATTTGTCCCTTTGACCCCTCTGTTGAAGTTTCACAGGTCTACCTAGCACTATTATCTTTGCTGGCTACAGAAGGACATACAATTTGTCATCTCGGTTGAGCCCTTTCATGGTAGTGTGTGGAGCAACAAGATATAACATGATCCTTTCTTTCTTAATATACATTGTCTGTCTCTGCCACATTCTGATTCCTCCATCAATCAATTGCACAAAATGCCAACTGTTTCTACTGTTCCCAGTTTTTTAAATTTTTTATTATTATTCGGTCTAAAATTTAGACCATTAAAAAGCATAAAAACATGTCATACATCCAAAGAAAGACAGAGATACAGTTAATACACTCCTTATCCAACAGCCCAATTGTTAAATGATACTCATTACATGATGGCTCCTGGCTTATTGGATACCATCTACCAGGGAAGTTTAAAAGAGAAACAGATGGTATACCGAATCTTTTCTGGTATGATCTAATGCAAATTGTACATAACCAGCAGCCCATTGTACCCCATAAAATATTTCTTACTTATAAAAAAGATTTAAAAACAAGACATTTAAATGGGTGCCATAAAATTAACCTCAATTTTTGAAGTAAAATATTCATAAGAAAAGGATCATACTGTTTACCAATAAAAAACACAAACACAAATAAAATCTAATATCATAGGTGAACCAACACAAATAATCAGATTTAGGTTCTCTAATCGTCTAAAATCGTTATCCACTGGCTGCCTGTCCTCTCCTCAGTCATTAGACTAAGATCTAAGATAGTCTTAGTACGAATTGTCCATGCTGCTGACAAATATTTGGAGACAGACCCTACTATCAACGTGAAAGTATCATATTTGCATAGTCTATAAGCAGCGGTTCGATCATGTAGTAGCAGTACCTTACACAAAGGGATAATCCACTTTCCTCTAGGGCATTTATACAAGGGGCAGAAAAATCAAACATGCTCAACAGTTTCCTTACATAAATGGCAGTTTATGCATTTATCAGACATGGTACTATTGGTCAACCAACGTGCCGTATAGCTGTTGGTTGCTAATGTTCCATATCTGAACTGAAGAAATAAGGCTCGGGTACGTGCTGGTATGGGGAGATCCAAAACATTTTCGGGCCAGGGTTCGTGTTTAACCAGCAGAAACTCTGCTGTCAGCCGACCTAGCCCATTGCGATGAAAAAACTCATCATAAATTGTTCCCCAATGTCGCTCTTTGATCAACAATTTAGCATTAGCAGGGATCATCTCAGGATTCTCCCAATAATGGGGAAAGCCCAGCTTAACCCAAGCTGATTTCATCTCCCTCAACCAACGGACTTTTTCCCATCTCTGGGAAGGTGGTATAAGATCTTTGATTGCTATCCTGAAGGGCTCAAGTTCTTCAGTTTTCCATAAAAGATCCCAATATAGAAGTGGCCTTAAACTTGCAGTATCTTTGATGCTATTTATACCCAGGTCGAACCTTAGGGGGATCATAGATGTACCCTTCCCTAGTCTAGATATGTGTCTGAAAAAATTGTTTTCTTTAGATTTGACAATATTCGATTGTCTATGTAAACCCCATAGTTCCGCTCCGTACAGGGCAGCAGCACGGATTTGGACTTTATAAATTTCAGAGATAGGGATCAAAGGGGGGCTTGCTACAGTACTAGCCTTTCGTTCTAGCACTCCACCTCTTTGGCTGATAACAAGTGCCCCTTTTCTTATGGCTGCATCCCAAGTACCCTTGTCCGATAATCTAATGCCCAAGTAATTGTACTCCGTTACCCTCTCCAGAAGAACTGAATCCATTACTATATTTGCTTTTATCTTCTTTTTAAAGGTGCTATATACCATAAGTTTTGTTTTCTTGGCATTGATATCCAGCCCATAATCTCTACAAAATACACAAAACTGATTAACCAAATTTTGGATTCCCATAGATGTTTTGGCCAGCAGGATAGTGTCATCCGCATAAAGCAGGCATGGCACTTTATTCCCGGCCAACTTGGGAGAATCGTTAGTACAGTTTGCTAGGTAATTAATGCAATTATTTATGTATAGGAGGAAGAGGGTAGGGGCTAGGACACAACCCTGTCTGAGTCCTCTTTCAATGGCGACTGGGTCTGTTAAATCGCCATCCTTGCCACTCCTGATTTGTGCGTAGGTGTTCTCATGTAGTCGGACCATAAGTTTCAGAAGACCAATGGGGATATCCATATCGGCTAATGTCAGCCATAGCTGGTTCCTGGGGACCAGATCGAAAGCGGCTCTGAGGTCAATAAAGACCACAAACAGGTTGCCCCCTCCTACTTCCACAGTCTTCCATTTGATTGTTAGAAATCTTAGAACTTGGTCTATGGTACTGACTGCTGGCCTAAACCCTACTTGTAAATTGGAGATGGCATTAGTTTCTAGGATCCATTCTTCAAGATGAAACAAGATTTGCTTAGCAAAAATGTTTTGGAAATTGTCAAGTAAGGAGATTGGACGATAATTGGCAGGGTCAGAGGGACTGCCTTTTTTAAAAATAGGAACTATCTCTGCTCCCTTCCAGGAGCTCGGAACAGGCGCTCCTGCAGCAACTGCATTAGAAACCAAGTTCAGGTATGAGGCCCATATATCTGGATTTGACTTGTACAGGTCACCTGGAATTTTATTGAGACCTGGGGCCTTTCCCCATTTCAGTGAAACGATGGCAGCCTTAGTTTCTGCGAGAGTGAATTTGATTGGGGGGGCCTCAAAGGTAATAATATGATTCAGTTCCCCGTAGTAACATCTGTGGGCCCTGAGTATAATCGGCCAAAGTGATCTGTCCACTCTACGGGGAGTATTGAGGCACCAGGCAGACGGCTAGGTTCCCCACTGGTGTCAGCCACCAGTTTCCAGAATCTCGAGGTATCATTGGCTTTTGCAGACTCCAGAAGGGAAACCCATCTAGACTCATCCCATCCCCTGCGGGCCCTGCCAAGTACCTGTTTATAATTTTTCCTTGCTTGCCTTATTGATTCTGACTGGCCCCCTATTAGAGCTCTTAATAGATTGTGCTGTGCTTCCCTGCATGCAGCACTAAACCACCTTGCATTACACTTCTTTTTAGATTTTCTGGCAATCTCTTTTGTAAAAAGGTGTTTTAGGGACTTAAATAATTGTGTATGGGCTACTAAGAGCCCTTTGCCGTCATCTAAAAGCAGGGACATGGACTCCATTTGATCAGCCAACAGGCTATACAAAGATGTCATAGGACCTAAATCGGTGTTCACAGATTCCCATTTGACATTACGTCTATTGTTTGTCAATGCAAGTAGTTGTTCATAGATCTTAGGACAAGGGGCTTCAAGTAAAGGTAGTAAACCCCTGACTGATAGGATCAATGGGTCGTGATCGCTTTCCTCATGTTCTAAAATCTTCATGTCATCCATATGACCCCACAGCTGAATGTCAAGCAAGATATAATCTATCTGGCTCTTCTGGGCTCCACGCCTGAATATAGGGTGAAGATCAACATCCGAGCGAGACTGACCGTTACAGGCCCGGAGACCGTGTGCCAGTGTAATGTCCACGACTTGGTGTGTTAATCTGTTCATTTTCGGTCTTTTGCTTGACACCAATTGGGGGATGCCCCAATATGCGTCCTCTTCTTTGTATAGTTCCTGGGCCAGCGAGTAGGGCTCAAAGGTAACATTAAAATCCCCTGCGATAAGAATATGATGGGAAGAGGTATTGCAGGCGAGAAAACTGTCCAAAATAATCAAAGCGTCTGACTCGTATTTGCTGCCCAGGCTCCTACTGTAGATGTTAATTATTAGGAGCGGTTTCTCCTTAAGGGAAGGTATAATTAAACCCATCAGATCGGGACAGCCCATGTCTACTACTTCAACCCGGCATTTGAGGGAGCTGCTGAGCCATACGAGCAGCCCGCCTGATGGTCTCCCGGAGGTCACCTTCGATGCTGGAACCCAATAACTTTTTAAGCCAATTCTGTATTTGGGCTCCAATGCCCACGTTTCTTGAAAAAGGCATATTTTGTGATCGTCTATAAATTTGCCCCATTCTGGGATGCCCATTTTATTCTCCAACCCTGCGATGTTCCAGCTAAGAACTGTGTCTAAACCATCGGTTCTGCCTTGTGTGATTTTGGTCGTCAAACACCCTCTAGCGAGTGGAGTGCCATGGGGAGATTTCGTACCCCTTTCAATCATATCTAGACTAGCCTTGATTAGAGTTTCCGCAACATTATATCCCGAGATGTTACTCACCCCACTTAACACGGGGCCTAGCATGATCGGTTCAGGTACCCGTACCGATTGAGTAGACCCACAGTTATTGGAGCCTGTTGATTCCGGGGCTAGGTTACTCTCATAAGCCTCACCATCCTTACTGACTCCCCAAGTACAGATCTCCCTACTCTGACCACAAGGGGAAGGAGGGATGCTATTTTCCGACCTAGAAGAGTCTATCAGGGCTGGTGAGGAAATTGATGTGGGATCTCTAGTATCTACAATAAAGGTCTGGTCAGACTCGGGACTACTTATACCTGTTCCTTGTGATCCACTAGTTCCAATTAGAGGGAAATTCTTATACCGGTTTTTAATTCTTTGAGACTTAGGTGGGCCATAGGCGGGGCTATCTTTTAGTCAGTCAACTTCAGGGTGAGAGGGGGCTACGCCCTATCTGAGTGACAGGCTGCTTCTGGGAACTGGTATAACTGCTGAGTGGCATTGACGCCCCCTTACTAGCTGATGTGACTGTGTAAGGATAGAATGCCTGGAGTCTACACAAGGATACTTGTTCACCTAGAGGATTGGGTTTGCACATGTTCGAAGAAAGCTGCTGAACAAGGGTGGGTGAATTGAAGTTGATAACAATACAGTCCCCCGTGCCGGGGTTCTTACTTGGACCCACCCAACCCACCCTCCTCACCATTATTATTGAGGATACGATGTGGAATAGAAATCTGGCATTATTGTGTAACCAATGTATATCCTTATTTTTCAATTCTGTATATGATTCAGAAATGTTGATTTTAAGTTTAGGGACGCTCGTGATAACAAGAATATATGGACAGGATTCCGGCGGTAGGTGTAAAGTTCCCAGGTTGGTTGCTTCGTCCCTATACGTCCGATCTAGTGCTAAATAATTCTGGTCAGGAATGTCTTTATAGAATTTCGTTCTCATGGTGTTGAAAGGAACGGCTCCTCCATTCCCCCTCGGAAGGGAAATGGCAGTCTTGGGACCTTTGCCCTTGGAGGCGGTAGCCAGCCTGCCAGATAAAACCCTCTCTGGTTGGTACCGAGGATCAGGACCGTTCGTTAAGGGGTTGTGATCAATAGGGGTTGTGATCAAAGGTAAGGGAAGGTTACTGGCGCTGTTGCCCAGTGGGCTCGAAGGGAGAATTTGGCAGGGAAGCTGCAAGTCTGATGAAGGGGGAGTGGTCAGCTGCTTGGACTCAATAAGACCTTCCAATTTCTCCTCAATGGCTTGTAGGCGAGCTACTATAGGGTATAACCTCTTGGAGAACTCGTCTTTAATGTGTTCTATTATATAGTCAATTGCTGGGCAATCATCAGTGAGTACTTGGGCTAATGTGTGACCTTTGCTCCGAGTTGATACATTTGGTACGCCATGACTGGGGGAGCGCAGGATACGGGCCCGTTTATTCCTTAAATTTGTCTCTCCTCATTTTCTTTTGCCCTTTGTGTTGTGCTCTAGGTTAGGTGCAGACCTATCTAAAGGAGGCTGCATCAGGTGGTGTGGCTGGGTGGCATTTTCCTGAATCTCCACAATAGACTCTTGGGAAATTGGGGGTGAGATAGTCGGGCAGACTGTAAATCAGGAGGATGAAGGGGTTGTGTTGGGATTTGCGGTGAGGCTAAGGCTAGACGATTAGCTGCCATCGATGGGGGGGCAATTAGACGGCGCTCCACCAGTTCAATTTCCTTTTCTAGAGCTCCCACTGCTTTCTGGAGAAATCCATCTAAGGTCTTGTTGTTACCAGCCTTTTCCAAGGGTGCCCCCCCTTCCTTCTGCCCATTTTATATTCTTAAATTCCCTTTTAAATGACAGTTGTTTTTAATCTCCTTGGCCAGTCTTTTGGTATGGGCGCTTGGGCACTTGCCTCTCCTGTTCCCACCCTTTTTGCACCCCACTGGGGCCTTATTTTGAAGGATTGGAACATCAGAATGGAACAAATAGTGCAAAATAGTGCAAAATACAGCTCACCTATAGCAATATATTGTCCTCACATCTGCGGTGGGTTCAACCGCTGGTCAGCAACCCCAATATCAAGAGAAAAATAGTATAGCCCAGTCTCCTACTGTCTCCCCCCGAGGGCACAAAAGATCTTATAGGGGCCTTTATCCTGCTCCTGCTGCCGCCTCCAATTGCGCATCCCGCGAGGCGGGAGCGCTAGTGCAGATTTAAAGGGCTCCTGCCCTTCAAAAACAAAGATGCCGCCTCCAATTGCACGTCCCGCGAGGCGGGAGCGCTAGTGCAGATTTAAAGGGCTCCTGCCCTTCAAAAACAAAGATGTCGCCTCCAATTGCGCGTCCCACGAGGCGGGAGCGCTAGTGCAGATTTAAAGGGATCCTGCCCTTCAAAAACAAACATGCCGCCTCCAATTGCGCGTTCCCAGTTATTCTGATAGTTTTGGTCCATGTGTTTGGCAACTGTTTTGCTCCTATCCCTATTCACAGTGGTGCTCACATGCTCCAGGAGGTGTTTCCTTATCTCACATATGGTGCTTCCAATGTATTTTAAACTGCATGGACACTGTATCACATAAACAACACATTTGCTTTTACATGTGATGTTTTGCCTGATTTTCCACTTCTGTTTAGTAGTTGTGACAACTTTTTTGTGTGGACTGCAATCTTACATGCTTTGCATTACTTACACTTCCAGAACCCTGGACGCACCATACAAATTGCCTTCTTCCACTTTGTGACTATGGACCAACGTGTCCTTCACGTTGCTCACTCTTCTGAATGTGTTCTATAGTTGATTCCCAATAATGCCAGAGATGGTTGGATCCAGTTTCAGCAGGCTCCAATTTAGGATTTGACATACACTATTTGACTCTGCAGAGAATGCGTTGATTGGTCTGATTACGTCTTTTCTCTCTTTCCTTCAAATTTTGCATTCTGTTGATTGATTTTGCTTTTGCCAGTCCTGTGTCAACTACTCGTTTGAGCACCCCCTTACTCAAAATCATTTCTGTGTGGCCACACTTTGTTTGTCTAGTTTGACTTCCTGTGAGCAGTTTCTTTTTATTCACAAGAATTCCCCATACAGGATTCTCTATTTCAGACATAGTTGATGAAAACTTTCTGCGAGTAGAACTGCATTGGTGGTCGTAGCGTTTCTGTGTAGAATTGTTTGTATTATACCATCACGCATGGAGATTTCTGTATCTAGAAATATTATTCTTGAATCACTTAACTCATAGGTGAATTTGAGATTTGCCATGCTGCTGTTCAGAATGGTGTAGTATCTTTCAAATTTCTCTGCACTTCTATCCCAAACTATAAACAAATAGACTATGGGGGTCATTCTGACCCTGGCGGTCATGGACCGCCAGGGCCAACGACCGCGGGAGCACCGCCAACAGGCTGGCGGTGCTCACATGGGCATTCTGACAGCGGCGGTACAGCCGCGGTCAGAAACGGGAAACCGGCGGTGTCCCGCCGGTTTCCCGCTGCCCAAGGGAATCCTCCATGGCGGCGCTGCAAGCAGCGCCGCCATGGGGATTCCGACCCCCTTACCGCCAGCCTGGTCCTGGCGGTTTTGACCGCCAGAACCTGGCTGGCGGTAACGGGTGTAGTGGGGCCCCCTAACAGGGCCCCACCAAGATTTTCAGTGTCTGCAAAGCAGACACTGAAAATCGCGACGGGTGCAACTGCACCCGTCGCACCCCTTCCACCCCGCCGGCTCCATTCGGAGCCGGCATCCTCATGGAAGGGGGTTTCCCGCTGGGCTGGCGAGCGGCCTTCTGGCGTTCGCCCGCCAGCCCAGCGGGATACTCAGAATTACCGTGGCGGTCTTTTGACCGTGCAGCGGTATTCTGCCGGCGGGACTTTGGCGGGCGGCCTCCGCCGCCCGTCAAAGTCAGAATGACCCCCTATGACTATTAGCCACATGATTATTTGCCGAGATGTGCTGTTGAGCTCTAGTCAGGTTCAAAATTGCTATGGAAATTAACATGTCAAACACACATATTTTGCCCCCACTTTTCTCAGGCCTTGCTTGACAGATTACTCAGAACTTTCCATAAGCAACAAGAATCACTGACACACATTTTGTCAAAACATTTTGTGCTGATTTGTCAAACAGCAGGGTTTCATTAATGTATATGAAAGGGGCTCATGGCCCCCCTGCTGCCCAAGGGAACACCACCTCCCCAGGGCTTTATGCATTAAATGGGGGGCTCCCGGCCCCTGCCCCGGGGACCCCCACCTCCCCAGGACCATCAGTAATTAGTATGTGGGGTTGTGACCCCTTGCTGCCCCATGGACCACCACCACCCTGGGGAAAAGGGGGTGCCTGGGGCTTCTAACATGTTGGAGGGGGGCCACACAGCCCCCCTCAAGGAGGCAGTAATGGCCATGGGGCTGTCACTCCCCAGGGCTGGCTCCTGCTACCCCAGGGTGCCCACCCCTGAAACAAAGCTGTTTGATGTGGCTTAGCACCAATTTGAAGCTGCAGCTAAGCCATAGCAAACATTCCAGTTTCAGACAGCGGGACCTGTCAAGTAGGTCCTGCTGTCTGACACCAGCGTTTTTATCTCTGTTTCCATCATGCATACAGGGAACAGAGATGAAATGCTTCAGAAAGCAGGGAGCTGTTGTTGAAAGCAGCTCCTTGCTTGCATTAATCAACCTCACGAGGTAAGCCTTGAACCTTACCCTGCGGTGCCAGATAGCGCTTAACCCCTTCGTTGCCAGGCCTTTTCCCCCTCCTGTGCTGAGCCTTTTTTGGGGCTATTTGGGGTAGTTCGCACTTAGGCCCCCATAACTTTTTCTCCACATAAGCTATCCATGCCAAAAATGCATCCTTTTTTTACAACAAACAACTTCCTAGGGATTCTAAAGGTACCCAGAGTTTGTGGGTTTCACTGGAGGAGACTAAGAAATCAGCAAAAATACAGGGAAAATGTGTTTTTGGGGGGGGGGGAATGGGAAAAAGTGCAAAAGAAAGCATGTGTTTTTTTCCCCTGCAAATGGCATCAACAAAGGGTTTGCGGTGCTAAAATTACAATTTTTCAATCCAATTTTGGCATTTTACTGGGACATTTTTGCTATTTTTTGTGCTTTCAGCCTCCTTTCAGTTAGTGACAGAAATGGGTGTGAAACCAATGGCAGATCCCAGACAGCTAAACATTTCTGAAAGGTAGAAAAAATTCTGAATTCAGCAAGGGGTCATTTATGTAGATTCTTCATAACAGCTAAAATAAAGAAATATTGAAATTGAGTAGAAAAAAACAGCCATTTCTGTCCATGTTTTTTTCTGTAACATTTTCCAGCAATATTCGCTTACGTCTGCTGGACTCTTCTGGTTTTGGGGGTATATAGGGCTTGTAGGTTCTCCAGAACCCTAGGTACACAGAGCCAATAAATGAGCTGCACCTTGCAATGGATTTTCATTCTATAGCGGGTATACAACAAATAATTTGGTAAGATATAAAGAGTGAAAAATAGGTATCAAGGAAACCTTTATATTCCCAAAATGGCCACAAGAAAAGGTGTTGAGATCAGTGGTTATTGGCACATCTCTGAATTCGGGAGTCCCCATACTAGCATGTGAATAACAGGGCATTTCTCAAACAGACTTCTTTCTTGTGCATTGTCTTACATTTGGAAGGAAAAATTTAGAGAAAGACAATAGGCAATAACACTTGTTCCTCTATTCTGTGTCCCCCCAAGTCTCCCAATAAAAATGTGTGGGTAGGCCTAGTACCTGCAACAGGAAACGCCCCAAAACACAACATGGACACATCACATTCATATGTTGAAACCTGACGTGTTTTTTAGAAAGTGCCCACCTGTGGATTTTGCATCTAGCTCAGCTTGCACCTACTGAAAACCTAGCAAACCTGTGCATTTTTGAAAACTATACAACTAGGGAAATCCAGGATGGGGTGACTTGTCAGCTCTCACCAGGTTCTGTTGCCCAGAATCCTTTGCAAACCTCCAAATGTGTCAAAAAATACTTTTTCCTCACATTTCAGTGATGGAAAGCTCTGGAATCTGATGGGGAGCCACAAACTTCCTTTCACCCAGCATTCCCACAAGTCTCCTGATAAAAATGGTACCTCACTTGTGTGGGTAGACCTAGTGCCCGAGACAGGAAATTCCCCAAAACACAACGTGGACACATCACATTTTTCTAATAAAAACTGACCTACTTTTTGCAAAGTGCCTAGCTGTGGATTTTGGCCTCTAGCTCAGCTGGCACCTAGGGAAACCTAGCAAACCTATATATTTGTGAAAATTACACATCAGGGGAAATACAAAATGGGGTGACTTGTGGGGCTCTCACCAGGTTCTGGCACCCAGATACCTTTGCAAACCTCAAAATCTATCTATAAAAAACACTGATCCCTCAAATTTCAGTGATGCAAAGTTCTGGAATCTGAAAGAAGCCACAAACTCTCTTCCACCCAGCATTCCCCCAAGTCTCCTGATAAAAATGGTACCTCATTTGTGTTGGTAGGCATAGTGGCCATGACAGGAAATGCCCCAAAACACAACGTGGACACATCACATTTTTCTAATAAAAACTGACCTACTTTTTGCAAAGTGCCTAGCTGTGGATTTTGGCCTCTAGCTCAGCTGGCACCTAGGGAAACCTAGCAAACCTATATATTTGTGAAAATTACACATCAGGGGAAATACAAAATGGGGTGACTTGTGGGGCTCTCACCAGGTTCTGGCACCTCAGATACCTTTGCGAACCTCAAAATCTATCTATAAAAAACACTGATCCCTCAAATTTCAGTGATGCAAAGTTCTGGAATCTGAAAGAAGCCACAAACTCTCTTCCACCCAGCATTCCCCCAAGGCTCCTGATAAAAATGGTACCTCATTTGTGTTGGTAGGCATAGTGGCCATGACAGGAAATGCCCCAAAAGACAACATGAACACATCACATTTTTCTAATGAAAACTGACCTGTTTTTTGCAAAGTGCTGTGGATTTTGGCATCTAGCTCAGCCGGCACACAGCAAACCTGTGCATTTTTTAAAACTATACACCTAGGGGAATCCATGATGGGGTGACTTGTGGGGTTTTCACTTGGTTCTGTTACCCAGAATCCTTTGCAAACCTCAAAATGTGGCTAAAAAACACTTTTTCCTCACATTTCGGTGCTGCAAAGTTCTGGAATCTGAGGGGAGCCTCAAACTTCCTTCCACCCAGGATTCCCCGTCATTTCCTGATAGAAATTACACCTCACCTTGTGAGTAGGCCTAGTGCCTGCAACAGGGAAGGGTCCAAAATACAACATGGACACATCAAAATTATCTACTGCAAAACTACCTGTTTTTCCAAGGGGGCACCTGTGTTTTCGGTCCTGCGCTCACCAGCCATCTAAGGAAACCTCCCAAACCCAGACATTTCTTAAAACTAGACACCCGAGGGAGTTCAGTGAGGTGTGACTTGCATGGATCCCCCAGTGTTTTCTTACTCAGAATCCTCAGCAAACCTCAAATTTAGCTTAAACATCACATTTTCATCACATTCCGGTGTGGGATCACTGCACGGACACAAATATCCTACCACCCAACATTCCCATTGGTCTCCTGATAAAAATGATACCTC